>NW_023340246.1:6706746-6724649 GCF_004916995.1 Morone saxatilis
ACCTTATATTTTTACTTTGCACTACAGTTATATACCGCTTATTTATACATTTTTATACATGTTCTCTTTACTTCTGTTCTCTTTACTTATTGTGTTGTTACTGTGTGTAATGCTGCTGCTACACTGCATCTATCTATCTATCATGCAAGAGCTAAAACACATGAATCTCTCTTGTCCATATGGGCTTTAAGTATTGGTCGAGCTGAACTGTTTAGGAAAATAAAATGTGTTTGTTCATATGTATGTGCATATATATACAGTGCATATCGTTTGTCCTATGATGATTTTCTTTGACACTTTTTAAATATGGAATTGAATTGCCCTTTTTTTTAATTCAAAGTGCCTGTAATTACTTAGCGGTGTGTGCACAGCTGTCGATAGGGTTTGACAGCTTTATAAATATTCCAAAACTCTAATTATACTCAAATTTAGCACCAAAAAATGACAAAGTTTTCTGTAAATGTCTATAATGAGTCAAAGCATATTTTAAGGTCCAAATTGTACGTTCTTGATATATTAAAGTTCCTCAAACTGCATATGATGTGGCTTTACATATTTGGCTTTGCATATATCAGGTCAAACATCAGGAATTTCCTTGTGGTCTCTCTTTTGCGTAAAATGTAAGCTGCTCTACTTAAGTGCATCAATAAAGGACCACCTGTTTATAATATGCAGTGCAGCATGCAAAACAGAAAACAACCAACCTTTCTTTTTGATCTCTGTCTAGGTGAGAAAATCAGCTGGATGAAGGTGAAGATACTGTGCTTGTGGAGCTGGCTCTACGCTCTGATCTGGGCTCTGTTCCCCATTCTGGGCTGGGGACGATATGGCCCGGAGCCCTTCGGCCTCTCCTGCTCTCTTGCCTGGGGAGAAATGAAAAATGAGGGCTTCTCTTTTGTCATCTCCCTTTTCTCCTTCAACCTCGCCATGCCTTCTGTCATCATCATGTGCTGCTACTTTGGCATCGCCCTCAACCTCTATTTCACCCACAAAAAGTCGATGAACAACAGCATCCGAGTCCCCAACATTGTCAAGCTACATCGGAGGCTGTTAACAGTAAGTGACTCATTCTGATGAGAAAGCTCTATTATTATAGGTTTGGTGACTCATTGTAGCTGTCTTGTGACACTTCAACACCAGTTTGTCCTTGGGGGCTTCACACTGAACTGAATGGTTTTTCATTATAGGGAAAGTACTTTTTCAGAGTTACAAGTTGCTTTTGTTTTATGCATATACCTAAGGCTAGCTGTTCAGAAAATTGATTGCTATACAGTACGGGTAGTTCATATTAAAACAGACTCATTCTGTGTATATTGCCCCTGGACCTGCAGACATCTGCCCAAATAGATAATTGGTGGAATTTAATTATTGTTTAGATTCTATAATTAACAAGGACATTACAGCTAAACATTGCTACAAAAAAAAGGAATGCCACAGTTTTCCAAAAACAAATTTCAAAAACAGATTTCAGGATTAACAAACAATAAACAGCTATTGGGACAAAATCATCTGCCATATAGGTGTATGTCCTAAACATAACAGTGTATGCACAGACATAACTCTAGCAGAGGAAATCACCTTTAGCAACAAGCAAACCATCAGGACGTCCAAAAAGACTACGGGAGTTAGGTTAGAGTTACACAGCACACAGATGTACTGTAAATATTGATGGGTACATATTTATAGGATCAATGAAGCTTCTTTTAAAAGAAATTCCATTCATTTCCAAGATTTCCAAAAAATAAATGTTTTTTATTTCCAGAGACTTTTACTGACTCTTCTCCTGTTCTATTGCAGATTGCTGTGTTGATCAGCGCCGGCTTCATCGTCTGCTGGACGCCCTATGGCCTGGTAAGCCTGTGGTCTGTTCTCCGTGACAGTAGCACCATCCCGGCTGAAGTTAGTCTCCTGCCGTGCATGTTCGCAAAGAGCTCCACCGTATACAATCCTATGATCTACTACATCTTCAGCAAGAGCTTCAAAAGGGAGGTAAAGCAGCTGTGCTGGTTGTGCCTACGCTCGAATTCCTGCCACGCCTCCAACAGCATCAACGACAACAGCATTTATATGGTTAGCACTAACATCAAGCCCAGAGTAGCAACGCAATATACTATGGAGGAGATCTCAGAGTCAAAGATAGTGACCTTGGGTTGAAAGACTTTTTTGGGATATGCTTGAGAGGAAAGACTTCACTGTTCAACAAAGACTTTTGTGCTGTTAACGAATGAATGGTCTCATAATGTGTTATCTCACAAACCTTATCAGGATAGGTAGTGCTATTATAATGTTACAAGCAGGTAATGCTGGCCTCTTTTGTGTGAGGCCAGAATGAAGTGTTTGCACAACAGGTTAAATGCTGTGAAGGTTCAGCCAACTGAGCTATAGATTAGATCTAACGTGCACAATTGTATGTACTTGCAAAAGCCAATGAACAAAGTCAAAAAAAGATTTAATACTGTGCTTTCAGGTGGCAAAAAATTAACACAAAAAAAAAAACAGAAGGAGGGGACTACTTACTGTTGAGTGAACAGCAAGATGTAAAGGAAGCTAATGTGACAGCCACACAGGGTTGAAGAAAGTTTTAAAACATTACAAACCAAAGGTTGTACTGTAGAATGGGACAAAAACCTTATTTTTATCTTTGAAAAAAAGAAGAGATGTTTACTTTAATGATTCAGGTTTGATCTGTGATAGATAGTCGTTTGATTGATGATTGAATAATTACTTCTTCATAGTTTTGTGACACCAATCAGTATTTTCCTATATATATATAAGACTGTCATTATTCTTCCTTTTTATTACCAACAAATCTGGACCAAAACCAAAAAAATAAGTACAGTGAAGGTATTGCTCTTTTTTGAATAGTTGGATATTTTGGGAAATAAGCTTATTCGGTTTCTTGCCGACAGCTACAGCCAGCTGTTAGCTTATCCTCGCACAAAGACTGTAAACAGGGGGGAACAGTAAGGCTCTGTTAGTGAGCTTTAGAGGTTTATTGCTGTTTCTGTCCTTCGTTGGATGTATTTTTAATAAAAAGATAAACTAAAGCTTCATCCAGAACTATGAAAATAAAAGCTCTTTAGAAGTCAGTGTGCAGCTGATTGTTATGTCACCAGTGTATTAATGAAAGCATTGTTTCACTGGAACTCCTCCAATAACACAGCAACAGTATAACAGCTTATTATTGTATATTAATGACAAGTTCATGTTTCTATACACGCTTTTTGCGAACTGTCCATTTCCTGCTTTACTCAGGGATGATTTTGATGTTCACCTGCACTCTACAATAGCAGCGGTGGACCCCCGCAGGAGTTCCCTTTTAACTTCCTCTTTCAAAAAGCTTGACAAAGTGGCAAACTGTTAGTTTTGGGATTTTGCAGTGTCATGTTTTTTTTTTTAGCTACTGGTGACAATGTTGAATTGTTTCTAAACTGTATGAATGTAGAGCTGTGAACCTTTTGCATATTTGTGTGCACAATTACTGTACTTGTTTGAGAAAAAAACAGACTGCTTACAATAAATGAGTGGACAATGAATGCACAATGATGGTATCATAAAAATGGTTGTGTATAATAAAGACATAGTGATTGTCATCCTGAATTCAACCTGTTGCAGCTGTGGGAGCTTCCTGAATTCTGATGTTTAAGTCTATGTTTTCTTAATGTCACTTGGACAGCCAGAGCTCAGGGTGTAAAGGATAACGCTGTCAATCAGTGAGTGTATAAAATCTGTCTCAAAAGTGTCTAAAATGTCAGTGTGTAAATTTGCATACATTCTACATGCTAACATTTCCATAATTCTCATTAGTGTGCAGTATGAACCCTTCAGATTTAGTCCCATCCTTAATAAAATTAAATAACCTATACTCACATTCTCATGTGAACAAGAGGGGATGTGGACAACCTCAACGTGCCGCATCACCGTTTGGAAACATGGAATATAATATTATCAAGCATTTTGTTTGTTGTCTGGGGGTCATGGATCTTTTAAGTATGTACATAATAATACATGTCTTTCATCGTATAATGTATCCATGAGAGGGCTTTGCAGCAAGCAAGCAGGCAGGTTTTCCCACGCACTAGTTCAATACGTTATATAATAATTAGCAACAAGATGCTAGGCACAGCGGGGTTAAAGCTTTGTGAGCATGTTAGCATGCTGCCATTAGCATGTTTATGTGAAACCGGTATAATAACCATCTTAGCTTAGCATGTTAGCTCTGTACAAAGTACAGCTGAAGCTTTCTAAAAATGGCTAATTAGCCTGATGATAAATGCAATTAGTTTTATAGATATTTGGTCATAAACCTAATTATAAGAGCTGATAGCAGTCGCTGGCGAGAAATAAAGACTTTTGTAGCCCCAGAGGAAGGTGTGTGTCTAATATGGTGCCTCGATTGATGTCACTTGAGTCAACATCAGTTGAGCCTGAAGACTACAAGAGTCTGGCAATGTGGAGTTACAAAGAAGTGTGTCGCCAGCTCCTCATCCCAGCTTTAGGCTAGTGGCTACATTTGCCGCTACTAGCGTAGCACCCAAAAGAACGACTCCCATAGCACCAGAAGAGCTGCAGAAGTTAAAATTCTTCCATAAATGTGGAATTACATATGACAAACTTGAGGTGCTGCATTGAAAATTAGTGAAGGGCAGATTTTGTTTAACTAATCTGTCTTTGTGATTCTTATGTACACCCAAATGTGTTTGACTTCAAGCCAGCAATAAGCAGATGGAAACAGAAATGACGGTGCCCTTAAAGTATCTGCAGAGAATACTGCTACAAAGGTTACATCTCTAACAACGTGTTCAAACCTCCATCAAGCCACTTATTGCAATTTTGTCAATCATCTGAATTTTTTATAAACTCTTACCATTTAGGTTTAGGATATTACCATTCAGTTAAAACGGTTGACCTCTACCTTACCAGACTGTAAAAAAGATTTAATTCACCCACTTATTTCCAAAAGTGGTGAAACATCTCAGAAAAAGGGGTCACATCAGTCACGTTTCCAAAGTTCACATCCTTTATTTAGAAGAGAAAATCTGATTCGGTATTACAAGTAGAAAAATACAATTTCCAACAATGTCATATTTCGAACAGGAGTTGGTTAAATGAAAAATAGTAGTAGTTCGTTAGAGGTTTAATGTGAATCTATCTCCACAGTACTGGCACCTACCACACCCCGCTAGGTAACTGAAAAGTACACACAAATTTCACAATAAAAGCATTATAGTCCAAGTAGGCTTATAGTGCTGTGCTGCAATGTTATATCTTGGATGGAAAAAATAAATAAAAAAAATCAGGCCAAAGTTTTGATCACGATACTGTATTATGTTTGTTTATCTTATCCCAATTTGATTAAATGTAGTGTATGATTTATTGTTCCGGTGTTGGTAAAAGTATTTATGTAGTCTAATGTCATAAATATTGAGGCAAACTGTGAGGATATTATTAGCAATTCACTTCAAATTTAATATACACAGAATGCAATGTTAATACAATCACGACACCCCAACAGGTTTTTAATCATTCTGAGTGCTGTACATGCATTGTGATGATGGGACTGAGATTGTGGCTTTTTATCATGTTGTGTGACAGGACATCACAAATCAGAGGTTCTGTACAGAGAGCTCCCACTTGTGACTTTGTTGTGGATACAGCACAAAGAGACAGTTCTTAAAGTTGGATTTATTATTATTATTATTATTATTATGTTTTAGAGTTCACATAGCCTGGCGGATGTTTTCCAGGCTCTTCTCAATGTTGTCAATGACCTCCACTGCAGCTTGTGGGATCCTGGTTCCCGGGCCGAAGATGGCGCACACCCCGCTCTGGTACAGGAACTCGTAGTCCTGCACGCACACAGACGTGGAACACGGTTAAAATTAACTGCAGTTACTGGGGGGGGGGGGGGGGGATTCAGCTTTATTCATCTAGACTCAGAAAGCAGCATGTGAGCAGTCCCCATGTGATTATGTTAATTATGCTATAGCTGATTCAACGAGAAGTATCCCCAATAGGAAAGGGAAGAAATTTGTTTTGCAGACAAACAGTAAGATTGACAGGAACAGGACTTCAAAAGAAATCCTACAGTGTGATAATGGTAATTATATGAATCATGGGAATCCTCATGATTATAGTTCTTTTTCCCCATGACAACAGGATGTCATTGTATATACTTATCTGTGTACTTGTGTTATGTAGTGCTATATAACGTGTGTGTGTTTCCATAGCTCCAAGGCGCCAATAGTCATGCTGGAGGCTTTGTAGATTAAGATTGCCTGGGAGAGGAATTGATTTCTGTCTCTGCGGACCAATAGATTATTTAACACTGTGCTGTTCAGTAACCGCTGCATACATACAAGCTATTTAAGCTGTTCTCCATTAAACCCCTCACACTGTTATTATGAGGCTCAGCTATCTAAAATCAACCTCTTTCTGAAGGCTCGAGATTTGATAATCATGGAAATCAGATGTTACCTGTGGTGGGATGACGCCTCCACAGATGACCAGGATATCTGGCCTGTTGAGCTTCCGTAGTTCCTTGATGAGCTCTGGGACCAGGGTCTTGTGTCCTGCAGCAAGCGTGCTGACCCCGACACAGTGCACATCTGCATCAACCGCCTGCTGGGCAACCTCAAGGGGAGTCTGTTCACCCAAAGGTCGAACAAAGAAAACACAACTCAGAGTGGGGTGTACGATGCATGAGTAAAAGAACAAAAATATAATGCACCACAGAGTACAGTCCAACCCATCTGCTTCACTTAACTACTCCATTTAAGTAAATAAGTGTAAACTGTATTTGCTTGAATACTGAATACTGTATATAACACTAATGATATATATTACATGCAGGCTAACGTATATTTGATCACTTGCTAATTGTTTGCATAGAAAGTAAAAACACTGTGTTCTTTCAGGATCCCCAACTCTGTCACTGACATCAAAATGAAAGAAGATCTCTCTATTAAAAGTTGGGGGAAATGGTTGACATATAAAAGGAAGACATGATTAATTAAAGGTGGCCTCAACACTTACTACATAACTACACACAGGCTCTGTTCTTTTTGTTTGTTTGTTTATTGTTTTTGTTATTGTTTTTCTTTTCTACTCCTTACTTCTGAGGAGATTGTCTTGCACTGTATTGTTAACATTGAAAACTAAATAAAAATTGTAAAAAAACATTAAAACTAAACTTTTAAAGTTGTATGTCCTGTCGGTCAAAAGAAATAAAAAACTACATGCATTTCCCGCTGTCTAACCTGAAACATAATTTGTGATTCAAAATACAGTTCCAAGGGTATTTGTTTTGTGAGCGCTGTCCTGAAAATGACAGCAGTTAAACATAACACTCGCTATTTCCTTATGTATTTCATTTATTCTATTTACTCACTGCTAGAGGAATTACTTAACACAAGGCCATATGATCAAAAGTTGAGTAATTACGCCAGCATAGTGTGACAACTGCTGCAGTGCGGCACCCCACCTCATTATAGCACATTAGAGAAAATAATTATGTACCACAGAATAGACTGGTGTATCCATCCACATCATATACATACTGTATGTATGTCCAACATCTGAGTAGTCACTCCTCTGGGTGAATATTAAGACTAGAGGTTGCTTGAAATGTAGAATTCTCTAATCAACCAACAAAACAAACGCCTGACTGTGTGTCTCAGCATGTCCCAACCGCCTGTACGAGTTTGGAAATCAACCACAGTTACGAGGTATGGGCTCAGGGAGTGCTGCTCCGAGCTAGTAGCTCGGTAGCACCCCTGCTTGGCTTGCTAACTCTGTTACATTATAACACTGTTTGTGTTATATCATACTGAGAGCTGAGCCTGCCTTCCAGCAGTCAGGTCAGACTACATTGAATATTTGGTATGACATCATCGAATGTGGATACAAATGTTAAATTATTAACACAGAGAATGGAAGCAATCAGCTGCTCACAGTGAATACTTGTCAAAGCAGGAAAAGCACAGGTGTACCTAGTCACCTGTCGCAGTAACTACAATTTTGGTCAAAATTGAGTTATGACTGAAAATGAACTTTTCAATGTCTGTTTTATCTTGTGCTAGTGCTAGCTAGCTAGCTAGAGAGGTCAAGCTATTAACGTGCTAGTGTAAGCTAGCTACAATAATTTTATAATAAGAATATTAGAAATAGATATAATAATAACTCTAAATGTTATGATAACATTTTCAAACACATTTAAAGCTCCCATTAGAAATATGATGACATTTGAAATGGAAATAAGGAAAAACTTTTGGGAAATGTTTGACTTTGTGAAGTATTTCAGAATCAGAAATACTTTATTAATCCCGGGTGTACTGTATTTGTTACATTTCCAGTGCACCTGGTTTCAATTATGACCCCTTTTAGCATCTTAGCTCTTCAGTGCAAAGATGTGTTTGGTGGAACATTGAGAAAGAATATTAAGTGCAAAACTTATCTTATCTTATAATATCACTGAATCTCTAAGTATCTTCAAGCTGTGGGGTTTTCACTATCAGAAGGATACAACCTTTGTAAGTAAATCACAACAAACTAAAACAAATTCATAAAGTCACTTAAATATATTCCTTACCTTTTAATTAACTATATTCTTTTACTTTTATAATAATTATATTTTTTTCTCAGGAACTGACCTAAACTGCTTAAATGCATGTTATACGCTATTTTTTACTAGCAGTTCATGTGATATAAAAGGTAATTTCTGGGTAAAGTCACTACTTCAGTGTCTTACACGTTATCTTTAAATTGGCTCAGGTGCTGTCGGCACTGACCTGAAACAGGGGTCCGATGTCCACATCAAAGCCTAGGTCAGCAAACCCAGTGGCGATGACTTTGGCACCCCTGTCGTGACCATCCTGCCCCATCTTTGCCACCAGCAGTCGAGGGTTCCTGCCCTCGTGGTTCTTAAAATCTGCAACTCTGAGGTTTGAGAAAAAAAAAATCTGTAGGAAAACCTGACGTGTGATCAGTTGATAATGAATGTAAAGATGCTGATTAGGTTTATTTTCTACCTATTGTGAGCCAAGGAAATCTCTTCATGCTCCCCGAACTCGCTGCGGTAAGCACCGCTCACCATCCTCGTGCTGGCCTTGTGTTCACCAAACACCGTCTTCATGGCATCAGTTATTTCACCAACTGAACATCTAAAAAACAAGCAGATATCTTCTACCTCAGTACATTTTCACTTCACAATGGTAAATAATGCAAGGAAAACCAGCTATTCATTTTATTCTAAACAGCTATATGTCTATGTCTCCAATGTCTATATCTATTCTCTATTTCACAAAATATTGCTTTTAAAGTGAGGTCAGTCAACTGCTGAAGTGAAATGGAAATTACTGGTCATTTGTACTTGTATGACAGTATAAAGAATATTACACTGAGATGGATTAAAGTTCTATTGGTAGTAAAATTGCATGGGAACTGATCGTAGATGACTGTGAGAGCTGAGTTCTAAGTCGTTCCGTGCCAGTGCCTCTCAGCATGTGGGCTGTGATTAGCATGTGGGCTCTTTACTCACACAACATTGCATTCAAATACCGCACAGCTCAGTACACAAAAGAGCCATCAAAACAGGCTTAAAAGTTCATTTATCCTCAAGTATGTTGGCCTCATATACAGGTCAGATGGCTGGATTTTGTCGAATATATCGAATAAGATTTAATTTCAATCACTATCAAATATATTGATATTGGTGAGCACATAAAGCTACAGTATAGATTAATAGTTCCTTACCATAAGATAAAATAGAAATCTGACAATGGCATTCTGGCATCTATAAAAACATATTAGGCAACCTTCAAATTTAAAATCTATATACAAATATACAGCCTTAGCTAGAGCCTTTTTTTAAGAGATTATCTCAGACATTGCATTTTTAAAGAAGTAAAAATCAAAAGATTATTTTCCTATTATTTCTGCATTGCCTCTGGTAATTTGGTTTGACTGTGACATGAACTACCGCACGACAGCCTCAGGTACGAAGAACTTCTGTTCCCAAAGAACAAAAGCGCTTTAGAGGAAAATACCACAACCATCAAAGCATCAGAGGGTCTTACAGAGGTGAGCATCATTCCACACCAGTTCTAAATTGTTACATCATGGGATAGTTCATCTGATATGCCTGCTCTGTGTGTAACCTTTTCACAGTTCACAGAGTTCATCTGTCTGTACGAGAACATCTTCGTGATATTTAACATCGAAGGAAAGGCGGGAAACTTTACGACATTTCATATTTGAAGCCGGCGACACAAGGGTGGTCATTGCTATCAAAGCTTTTAGCAACTGTGGGACTTTTGACCTGGCTCGCGCTGCCTCCACAGCCAGCGCTAAAAGGTTGCCCTCCCTGGTTCGGGCGCACTCCTCAATGGCTGCCAGGCACTTCTTTGCTACCTCGGGGTCACGGCTCTGCCTCACCTGCAACAGAGAAAGGAGCACGTTTTTGGTCTTTATATGCCTTACCGACAACATATACATTTGATAGAATTCACTATATACAGTGTATATAAAAGGGAGCTGGATATTGCTACAGATATTCCAAATCTATTTGTTTTCAATTCGTTTCAACATCGATTCAGTGAAGTATTTCTGTATAATACAAATGTTGCTTGGATATGAATGAGATTCTCAGAGAACTAATTCTGCAAATTGTACAAGGAACCCACTAACCTGATTTATGCATTATTAAAAATAAATGAATGAATTGACCTTGTGGTGTTTACTGGCAATAGTCACAGGTCAGATGATCTGAGCTACACTGCATAAAGAGACCACAGTGGCCATGCCTTCAAAGCATCTATAAATCACCAACAAAGAGCTGCTATTTCCCAGAGGAGACGCCTTATCTTCCGACACCGGTTCTCTCACTCTTTTGGCTCTGTAAGGCATATTACAGTGTTTTTTTTCATCTCTCAGTTTTATTCAACTGAGGTTCACTAGTCTCCCATGAGACCAGATCTTGTTGTGCGAAGAACCACAGGCTGGCCACTCGAGACTAACAAGGTTAAAGCTTCACACGTCCGTGGAAAAAAGGAATATACAGAGAATGAAAACACATGGCTCATATGCTTTTCTCGCAGATATTTAACTTGTCATTGCAGGAAAAGCACAGGTGTTGCTGATAACATTAATGATACATCTGTTCCAGTGTAGTGAGCCAACATGTACAATAACAACACCCTGGAAGCAGCACATCTGAAAGGGATGTAGCCATTATTAATTAAGGTTATTAGTTGCACCTGTGTTTAGTCTAAATGTCAGTTTCTGTCTATTCTGCAGTGGCTGGTCTGCAATATTTTAATAATAATATTTTTGCCATTTTCAAAATCCCATCACAAATACTATGACATTAGAGCAATTATAATTAAATTGGAAGAGTAAAAAATCTTGATTTAAGTGAAAGAGGCTTAGAATTCTATGAATCATACGCGCCTGCAGCAGTCATACTGTCTCTTGATCTCTGATAAGGGAACCCCTCTACCTCCCGCAATTTTCCCCAGTTCACTTCTGGCTAATAATACTGCATGTGACTCCATTCATTATCTCCCGTTCCCCCCACTGTTTCATGTCTGTTTTACTGTCAACTATACGTGTGTGTGTACTTATAGCCAGGCTTAAGTCATGGCGACGCATTAATTGAATGTCTCCTGTGTGAATAAAGTCAAAGCTATGTATATTGCTTTATTATTTTCTTTTCCTGTCTTCTCATGATTAGACCTGCAATGGTATTTGGGGTATTCTTTAAACATTTAATTGAATAAAATATGAAGGTGGGCAAAACAGCAGCGTAATCTTGGTATCTAAATGCCACATATATATCTAAAAACCTCCAATCATCAAAGGATCACTGACCTTTTTCAGTTTTTCAATCTGTTTCTCACGTACAACAGTGTTATCTATAGCCAGCACCTCCACAGTCTCCTCTTTTTTCAGACGGTACTTGTTTACACCCACAATGACCTCTGACCCTGTAAAGGAAAACAACAAAACAATATATAGATACCAAACAGGGAAGATAAAATACCACACAGTGCTTCTGGGGGTTATTATCTAAGGAGAAGAATAAGGCACTTTCACACACATCAGATAACAGATAACAAGGCACTCACTAAAAAAAACATAAAACCATTATCCACTCTGACCACATCTCAGTTTATCTCTTCTTCTCCATTAACTGTGTTACTTCTCACTTAAATCTATCAAAAACTTATTTTTCCCCCCTGAATATTCACATGTGTAATATGGTCATCTAATATTCAGTGGGGATAACTTAAAGGATTCAGGGACTTTGACTGAATATTATGGATAACCAAAATATCCTCCTTCACCATCATTCAGACAAATTAATATGTGGAAGTCCTGCAATTAATGGAAAGCTAATGAAATAGTTCATTTCTATATGTTTCTGTAGAAACAGGATTTTTAACACATTTTTATGTAAATACAAGCAGCAAACACACTATTCTGTGAGTGCCTCTCATGGTCTTTGTGGTAGTTTTCAAAATATTTATGAAAATAGTAATTTCTTTGTATAATACTTTTCAATTATTAAATAACTAATGATTGAGTTCGTAATAATATGTATTTTTAAAGTCCAGTTTGTAAATTTGGGTGCTGAAGGCTCAACATCAAAAAAACACAGAAAGCAGCTTAAAGATTCAATTGGACCCCAATTTATAAAAAATATATAATTATCTCAGAGCCTTACATGGGCAATCAGAACTCAAGGCCCATCTTAAGTGGAAAAAAAAAATCTTGATAGCAACGATGTGTTGCCAGGCGGAATCAGAAATCCAATGAATATCAATGAGAGCAGGCATCAGGGGATTATGGAGAGAAGCTACAAAGTCTGAGAAGGTTTCGGCCCCTGCTCCATCGCAGTCATTTCTGGCATTATGGGACAAGGATAAAAGTAAATTCCAAAGAGATACAAATGAGGCTCAATTAAGCTGCTTGATAACACCCTGACACACTTCCCCAGGCGTGTACACATGTCCTTGTCCGACTCACTTGACGTAGACTTTGGTTATAAGCCCCCCCCCCCAACACAACACAATTTTTGCAGGGGCACGGTTGCATTCTGGGCTTACCTTCACCCAGAAGACAAATAAAAAAGAAATACAAACAAGCCAATATACATCTCCAAGCTCCTCTCACATACAAAATACACACCGGTGGCTTCAAAAGCAGTGATATAATCTTGTGTGAGCTGCTTTCCTAACACCTTGTGGTAGCCTTGCCATGTCTGCTCCAGTTATTAGGGGGTGTAGCGAGACTCAACAGGCACATGTTTTGGTTAAGCGCACTTTAAACAGGCATACATAAAATTTACTCTGTAGGATCTGCATTCTAATAGTCAGAGCTGCAAACCAATCTTGAATCTTATTAAATATTATGTCACATTTACTTAAGACTAATTTTATCAGGCTCATTTAAAGGCTAACTCCACACTAAATCTTTTGGAGAGTATAAGACCATGCCAAGGTGTTTTAAAAAGCAGCAGAGCCATTGCACTGCCTAAAGCAACATGGGTACACTTCCCTCGAGGTCAAAACTGAAACCTAATTTACACATTTCATTGCAGTTTGTTTAAGTAAGTTAAGAGGTAGAGAGCTTTAAGTACTTAAGATAGAGGATAAAAAGATGAAAGAGTAAGAGGATCTAAGGCAAGGAGCAGAACAGAACAGTACCTGAGTCGATGCGGGCCTGTCTGCGAGCAGCACATTCTTCAATACGAAGTTTTGGGATGCCCTCCGCCACAGCTTTGGCCATGCCTCCCATCTCTTCAATCTCTTTAATGAACTGTGCAAAGAAAAAGACAAGTTGTAAAAGCTTGACTCTATGATGATGGATTACATTTCACTTGTTCACAAAAACAAGATAGACAGGAAAAGGAAGAAGAAAGAGGGGATGACACGCAGCAAAGGGCCAAGGGTTGGACTCCCATTTGTTGAACCCATGGCCATTGCAGCAAGGACTCAGCCTTGGTACATTGGGCAGCTCTACTAGAAAGCCAATGCTGTTGCCCATCTATCCCCATGACAAACCTTCAGCGCTGTGTTATAGACATCATCCGTGAGAGCCTCCATCATGTGCGACCCCCCCCAGGGATCAGCGACTTTGGGGATGCCCGACTCTTCCTGGATGATGATCTGGGTGTTTCTGGCAATGCGAGCGCTCTTCACTGTGGGCAAGCCCAGCGCTTCATCGAACGAGTTGGTGTGGAGTGACTGGGTCCCCCCGAACACGGCTGCCATGCCCTCGATCACTGTACGGATCACATTGTTGTACGGATCCTAAGAAGAGGGTTCACAGGGGGAAAGTTCTGATTACAATTTCATTTATTTTACACATTTAAATGTTGACAATTATTACTTGCCTCTGTGATTTCTATATCTAACCCTTAAACAGGTTTAAATAAGATGATTTATCTCTATACACTTCGAGGTCTTTCAAACTACAACTAATATTTACTTGTTCAGTGAGAGACCAGCCTGAAGTCTGGCAGTGTGTGCGGAGGAGGAGAGACTTGGCATTCTTGGGCTGGAAATTCTCTTTAATGAGCGTGGCCCATAACCTCCTGGCTGCCCTCAGCTTGGCAATTTCCATGTAGAAATTCATCCCAATACCCCAGAAGAATGACAACCTGACAACAACACACAAATGCCAAAAAAGGAGAATTATAATCAGTTATTAAAATTGACTGACAAACAGAAGTCAGTGTTTTCTATTCATGGAGCTGTCCAAAAATAAACAGCAGGATGAAAACAGAAGTTCTGATACCAACACCAGTATCACCTATTGCTCTGGTGCTGCCTAAAATGCAGTATTGGGTATCAGCGAGTATGGTAAATGGTAAATGGACTGTACATGTATAGCGCCTTTCTAGTCTTCCGACCACTTAAAGCGCTTTTACACTACATTCTACATTCACCCAATCAAACGCATTCATACAGTGATGACAAAGGCTCATCACAACCAGAAAGTAACTCATTCATTCATATTCATACACCCATGCACAGTATCTTGCTTAAGGACACTTCGATGTGCAATGAGGATTCTGATTAGTGGACGACCTGCTCTAACTAACCACAGCCGTCCGAGTATGCGTGTCTGTGCATCAATTCATTAGCCCCGAAACTCCATGTATTATTTTAATGCACATGTATTGGATTGGTACTCTGTATTGGCCGATACACATAGTTCAGAGTCGGTAAGGAAAAGATGGTATCGGAAGATCTCTAGTCACATTATGCTTTATCAAAGCCAACATCCCAACAACCAGATACAGCCTTCACCCAGTGATGACCATTACTACAAACGGATGGCAGAGAATGGAAGCCAAGCAACAAACCTCATCCTGGCTTAAGGTCTGGTGCTAGAGTTTCATATAAACTGCCATACTGACAGAAACCCATGTCAGAGGAAGTACATGGTTGTCATGCTACTCTGGTTAGTTAAAGGCTGAAACATTGTTTGGGGTACAACAAGCTTTCTGCCCTTTCCACCCGTCAGCATCCACATGGACTACATTCCAGTTTTAACAGCTGGGTGTATGTGATCCACATTCGACATCAGACCATTCCAACTAATATGGGTTATAGTCGGAAGACTCAAAGTCTAATAGCCAGCATATCATGGTCACAATTCTTTAAAAAAAACAATTTTAGCGATCCTGTGAAAATGTTTTTTGTTTATGTTATGTATTTATGAACCAGTCAACCTGTATGAATCAGACCACAAACATTGGCCTCCGACATCCAAAATCGCTTGAGATACAGTATACAGGAAAATTGGACTGACCAAAATAATATGTATACAGCGGTTGTGCATCCAAGATGGAATTAATTTCCTTTTTTTCAACATAAATCCTTTTTTACAATGTATGAAATAAACCAATAAATATTGCTTAAAGGGGAGGACAACTTGCCCAGGATTCAGCTTTCTCTTGTAAAGAAATTATACAAACGTCACCCTTTTTATTGTACTGCAGAAACAGTTCCCCTCACTCTGAAAAACACAATGACGGTACACTAAAAGCCTACCAACGTGGAATTAAAAAGACAAAAAAAGATGACGGCTTCAGAGTAACAATATCAACATGAAGTTCTTTGTGCAAAGCCAGGAATAAGTAAGCACTGGTCAGGAGTCCGGGAAAAACAAGAGAAATAGCTGTTGAGAGATAATAGCTCAAGGTGAAAAACCGTCCATTTCACATAATGGAGTGAAAACTCTATATTGATTCAGAGCGGCTGTCTGTAAGGTCTGTCTCTGAAGTCATTATGTGGAGAAGGGTCAAGGTGGACTGGGGCCTTAGGATGTTGACTCTGCTATCAACTGAGTAATTGAAAAGCAGTGAAAAAGAAATAGCTGAAGGAAAAGTGCAGAGGGTGATAATGGACATACAAGGCAAGGAACAAGAATTGGACAGAGGGAAGCATTGATGAAGAGGAGCAGTTGTGCAATTGACTGAAAATACTATCTGCAGTCTACAGCAGCTATAAATTCATTAAGGTTCACGTTTATTGTCATATACACTTAGAAAGTATTGTGTAGATTCAAATTTATTTAGTTTAAAGCGGGCAGGAAAAAACGGAATTCTATGAAGCAACGCTGAGCCAAAGAGAATCATATTTTTTCACATAAGAGATGCATTGTGTAACAGTTAAACCGAATTACAACTATGTGTATTAAATGAAGCTGTAAATGACAGCAAACATTCCAAGGTGACAGGTCTTTATCCTATTTTCTTATTTAAACTTTTACAACTATGACATATATATGCCACACTTGGCGTTGTGCTCAATGTTAAGTGTGTGTATAAATTACTATAGGAAGTGTTTGATCTGACTAGCAGCCTGTCCATCTAGTGCTAATTATATGCTAATTCAGTCTGCTGGCTCAACAAATAACCAAGAAGGTATGTGTTTGCCAGTTAAATATGGCTGTCTCACACGCTTAATATGGATCTGTCAAACAGGCACTGTGTGAGGGGAATATTGATAAAAGACCAACAGCTATGGTTTACTATTTGGCAGTTTCGCCATTAACAGGACATTTAGTTAGTGCCTGAGTGAGTGCACAAGTTCCTGTTTTTGTTCTAAATGTAACAGAAGGGTTCATGGAATGTGCAAAAAAGGTCTTGCTCAATGTTCATAACTGCAGGAAAATATTTTTTCAGGTAGAAAAACTGGGAGTAAAACCAAATACAGGTAAGAAATGGTCTTGTCTCAAGGGGATGTTAACAAACTTGACTTTTGGGTGTGCTAGCAGAGGGTTTGCTAATTGATAACAGTCAGAAAGACCAATGATGATAGTTTGTAGGAGGGTAACAAATTGCCACAGTGCCTTAGATGGGAACCTGACTAGTGGTGGACCAAGATACGTTTTTTAAATGGATGCTGATTTAGAGAGCAGGGCGACCGATGGCTGAAATGCTGTTATCATAACAAAGAAAAGTCATTTTAGCTCTAATATCGTTCCACAGCAGCCACACTGACAGAGAGTGCCAGCAGATGTGTCTGCAGACATTTTTTGTTTATCGATCTTGTGAGCGCAGACACGCCAATTATCAAAGAGAAGACATGAGAAACACTTAAGGACTACTTAAGGTATAAAATAAGTGAATAGCTTCTCGTAGGTGTGCACTCTTCCAACTTACCCTTCACTTGTGTACCACGCTCTGAGCATGAATAAAAGTGTGACGATACTGTACGAGATTTTGGTCTTGTTCCTCTTTGTCAGAGTGAAATTGCAAAAGCAGCAAAGAGTTGAGCTCAGCTTTGAGAGGGGCTGCACGTTGTAGAAAAAGTGTGATAAACACATTGTGAGGGTGTTAGGAGATGTGATAGATAGAACTAAGTGTGAACTAAATGTGTTGTACATGC
>NW_023340246.1:6724751-6742939 GCF_004916995.1 Morone saxatilis
GTGAAACATAAAAAGGAGGCATGAGCTCAGGTGTTACTAACATACATGATTATTGTCAGTAATATCGCAGGCTCGCTTTGTGAATAATATTTAAAAATACATTAACCGACCCTAACTGTGAGCTACAAATACGTAAATCCAAACCAGTCTCCTCAGGACATAGGCAAGACCTTAATATTTTGTACCTTGGGGCAAACTCGTCGATGGTTAAACCTGCTTTCAGACCAGTGCGGCAGTACTCCAGGCCATTAGCGATGGTGTAGGCTACTTCCAGGATGGCATCAGCTCCAGCTTCCTGAAGATGGTAGCCACTGATGGATATGGAGTTGAACTTGGGCATATGCTGGTAACACAGAGAGTGATAAAAATCCCAGTATTACATATAATAACAGCATGACAAAAAGTAAGCCCCATACAAGCTGATCACTTAAGCAATACTTATTCGGTAGGTACCTTGGAGGTATAAGCGAAGATGTCAGCAATGGCGTGCATGGAAGGTTCCGGGGGGAAAATATAGGTGTTGCGTACCATAAACTCCTTCAAAATATCATTTTGAATCGTGCCAGTTAGTTTCGCCTTAGATACGCCCTGCTCCTCTCCAGTCACAATAAACATGGCCAGCACAGGGATAACGGCTCCATTCATTGTCATTGAAACAGACATCTTCTCCAGTGGGATTTCATCAAAGAGCATCTTCATGTCTTCCACTGTGTCTATAGCGACTCCAGCCATGCCGACATCTCCGTGGACTCGGGGGTTGTCCGAGTCATAACCGCGGTGCGTTGGGAGGTCAAAAGCCACGGAAAGACCCTGCTGTCCAGCTAAAATGAAAGAGATAGCGAATTAGAACCTGCGAGAATGTGGGGATATAACGAGTGAACGTTAAACAAACATTACTGAAAACATCAACTGACATAAACAAAAAACAACCACAAACCATCTATATAATCTAACTTTATTCTGAAGTATTTTGTTGGTTTGTGCCCACCAAAAGTGTTTTGTGCCGCCTCTGAAGTACTAATGAATGGTGAACTTAGACATTCAAAGTTGACCTTTGCTTTATTTCACCTTGCTGATGGCTGGAGGAGGCAATGGTAATTATGGTAATTAAATACACAGCCTTGCTGCACTATTCTGAATTTCTGTCCACTTCTCTGAAGGACAGTCTGATTACATCTGCATGACACATATTTGACCATACAATGCCACAGTAATTACAGTCTTTGCATCTTCATGAAGCTAGTTTTCTAATTGTGTAATTCAAAGTGCAGCCTCTAGTATAATAATGAGGTTAAAATATCTGAATAAAGGGTTCAGATGTGTTTCATGGACATGATGTCCAAAAATCTATGTCGAAGGAAACAAAACATGTAAATGCACAATAGATCTGAAGTGGTGAGAATAATGAATGGATGCACAGGTTTGAATGTAGGCCTACCTTTAATGTTATCTTTATAGAACTTGTTGCTCTCCTCCACAGTGCTAAAGCCAGCATACTGCCTGATTGTCCAAGGTCTGTAGGTGTACATGGTGGGATAGGGCCCCCTAGTGTACGGAAACACCCCTGGCAATTCATCCGCTCTGCCAGCTGAGTCTGCTTGGGTGTACACAGGCTTGATGTTGATTCCCTCAGGCGTGCGCCAGATAAGATCTTCCGGGTTCTTTCCCTTCAGCTGTTTCTTAGCCAGACTGGCCCATTCAGGAAGCAGCTCAGCCTGGTCCTGACATGGTATGGAAGTGTGGATCAGACAGCGGTGTGTGTGCGCTGAGGTGACAGAAGCTCTAAGCAGGTGCCGCGCAGCCATCGCTGCACATGCCCTCTGTGCAGTCAGCATGCTCACTGTTGTCTCAGTCAGACACACATGGAGCACCTGAGGGAGACATGAGGAACAATAATGAAGTGATGTGGTGAGTTAGTGGTGCCAGTACACATGGACTTAACACTAATGAGTCCCATTTCATCTTCTATAACAAAGCCTAACACACCCCTAAAAGGCTGTTCATGCTGTAGCTAGAGGAGAAAGCCTCATCCACCAACGTACCACAGTGAGACACTTTCTTTAGGGGGATGATGAGCATAAGGCTAACCAGTAATGCAGAGCTGCTACTGCATCTCAGTTCAGCTCAGTCACACAGGGAAAGCTGAAAAGAATCATTTGAGGTTTGGGCAGCTATCGTGTGGTATTTCCACTTCACGGGTGACACTGTTTGACAGCGACAACGTCAACATTACGCTAGCTGCTTTAGCATCACAGGGTAGGTGAGCTAGCCGGATATCCTCTTTTCTAAAAGTCAAGAAGACAGAAAATGATTAAATCCCTGTGGACGAGTATGGGAACTTTTATAATGAATAGAAAACTAGTAAAAACACGTGTAGGTTAATGTTGACACAATAGCTATAGTGCTGAGCACAGCTAACGGTGACTGTTATCTAAATAACCTCAACATAAACCATTCGTGTATGAATGTCCGCTAACATCAGCCATTTTGTAGGCAGGTCACTATATTTAACAGCACACATGTTTACATATCTACATATTTTAAGATACATTTCTGACCTTGTCGTCTGTTGTGTTCTCTTAGACTGACGAAAGGCGTGTGTCCGTCTGTCCAATGAAGTTTCATAACATTAACAGTCAGCCAATGGCACGCTCCCGTCAGCGGGTGAACTTTGACCTAGGACACCGGAAGTAAATATAACATTCAAGATTGTTGCATTTGGTAGAGATCAGCAACGCCAGCTTGTTGTCAGTACATTCAGTGATTACGAGGACTGATTGATATGAACTAAATGTTAGTGGTTCATTCATTCCATTTGCTGTGTAAGATGGATACTATCAGTCACTGTAAATACTTCAGTTCCCACCATTTGTGCCCATTCACTACGCTGCTGTACATCTTTATAAAGTGTGCCATTAGGGGGCGGTATTGCTGAAGAAGCCCCTGTCAGACATACAGTAACTCGTTTGGCATTCTTTCTATTATAACTTAATCACTCACTCACAAATCACACACAGGACACAGATTTGTCAACACAGACAGTGCATGCCATTTTTATTCAAGAGTTGGTCGATAAACTGTCTTAGTAGCAATGGCTCTTGCAGAGTTCTGTACAGTATTGTATTGGGTTAGATTGGATAGGGTACACTTGCAGTAAATGTGTATGAGGGATATAAAATATACTAAACATAGCAACATCATTCAGAGCATTCAGCAGGACAAATCTTCATCAAAGTGGCAATGCAGACAGTGGTATGTAATGCCCAGTTAAGATACAGAGCAGAAGTTATGTACTTTCAACATACGTACCCTTCCTCTGTTGTTGAAACTGTAAGGCAGTATATGTTTTGATTGTAATGTAGCACGGCTTTTAATCAGATTTCCTCATGGTTCAACAAAATGTACAACTTTAAATGTAATTCAATAAAATAGCATCTCTGACTAACAAACAGAAACTAAACCGCGGTGTGTGTGAAAAAGTCTTGCGTGATGTGGACATTTTCTTGCAGTATCTATTATGACAAAATGGCAACAAAGCAGCAGTAGGTATGTTTAAATATTGAACAAAAGAAGACTGTAGAAATCAAAAAAAGAAGAAGAGCAGGTGGATGGTGGGAGGCAGCAGCCGAGTATGGTCTCCCTGTGGAAACAGGTTGTGGCGAAGGCAGCCTCATTAACCTTCAACCTTCACATTAAACCCCAGGCATCACTCCAGCTTGAGCAGTTCCACATCGAATATAAGAGTGGCGTTCGGGGGGATGACCCCGGGGTGGCCTGTCACTCCATAAGCCATATCTGGTGTGCAGGTGATTTTTGCCCTCTGGCCCAGGCTCATCTAAAGTGCAGGAGAAAGAGAAAACTGAGTATGCTCATTTTTATGCCGTTTTAACAGCCCTACACATCAACAGACATGGCAGTGAGACAGTGAGCCACATAACAAACACAACACAAACCACATGAGTAAAGTTTGGTGGCACATTAAACTGATACTCCAACCAAAATCTTTTTAGTATATCAGAAACGGCTTCAAAGGCAGTATAAAACGTTTGTAGTTCTGGGAGGAGTACCACTTTTAAATTGCTGCTGCTTAGTAGAAGAAGAAGAAGAAGCTCAGTCTCGGATGCCAGAGCTTCCCTTTAGCACTTAAGATTATTATTCTAAACAACCATCAAAAATATAAATGAATAAGTTAACTTCTAGCTACCATCAAAAAGGTGGATTCCCTTCACTTTTACCTGTGCTACTCCTTCCTCCCAGCCCTTAATGACCTCCATCCGTCCGATCTTGAACTTAAAGGGCTTGTTCCTGTCTCGAGAGGAGTCAAACTTCTTCCCATTCTGCAGCATACCTGCCAAAGAGGAAATACATTAACAAAATGCAGAGAGTACAATAGTATCTGGCTTAGAAAAATACCCATATACACATTTTGCTGAATACAAAATAAAGTGAACACTTATTTTTATGGCTGGTTTTTGCACTTGTACAGTTAACTGCTCTTGTGACTAGTGCCTAGCCTTATTCACTATCATTTATCAGCATGACGCCAGATCAATGCACGCCCTTTCCTCAGTAGCTAATGATTTGGAATGAGGCATTTTAAGATTAAAGGAGTAAAGCAATGCTGGCTCCAGTCTGAGGAATCATTCTGACGGGGCTTCTTATCAGGATCTTGAGTCTGTTTAAATTACCCAAATGAACAAAGGGAATGTTAATTCAGGAAGCATTGGCCTGGTTTAGTGGATTTTTTTTTTTAAGTTAACTAGGCCATTGCTTGCCTGTATCTAGACCACAGGGAGAAATGGGTAACAAAGGCGGAGCAATGCTCTGCTCCCTCAGAACACTGACCGACCATTTAGACATGATAATAAGAAGATTGGGGGCCATTACACATTACTAAAGGCACAGAGACAATGGCCCCACTTTATCAGACATTTTACCATGCTCTCATTGACTTCTTATGGCCGCTTTCCTTTGAGTGAATCCAAGCTGCCATCTGAAGCCAAGTTCTGACGTTCTGACGTTCTGTTCTTTTAACATCCAAGAGAGCAAGTCATATATACATTTTTGCTACGACATATATGAAGACAACTAGGCTAAACGGTTAGATGTTTCACTCGTGGCTTCATTTTGCAAAAAACATCCAAAACTGCTCCTACACTACACCAGTATCCGTCCTCCATTATCACCCTTTGGACAGCCAAGCTAGCTGAGATGCAGTGCTTGTCAAGAAGGGCACAATATATGACTTCAAAAACAAAATTCCATTATAAAACAAACAAACCAGGAAGATTAGCATAGTCACTGAAACAATGAGTGTGAATTTGTGCTCATTAATGTCACATGATTAGTCTCAATCTGGGTAAAAAGACACAGACATGAGTTTCACCTTGTCAATATCCTACATTATACCAAGCTTTCTAAGAGAAATACACAACATATGTAATACATTTATTCATTGTGGGAAATTAACTGTCATCTGTCGGGTATTGAATTACATTGTATCTCAATTCAGTTTCCAGAAGGTTTACTATATTATGGTTTGTATCAATATTATGATACAGAACAACATTAACACAATTCACTTTTTAACCCTGGTTCACAGTCTCACAGGCAGTCAAAGTGGCATCAAGCAAAGAATTTCATCCACTTTTTGGACATGACATTTTGGAGGTTGCTCTGTGATAGTCCTTTGATTTATCTTACTCTGTCGTAATTCAACAAGTGTGAATACTTGGCATTTAAAGTTACGTGCTAACTGAAGTTTAGTGATGGTGTCTGGCTCATCTGGTCATATGAATGTTGGTACTGTACTGCTTCTCTCCTTTCATCCCACCTAAACTTAGTAGGTGCGCCATTTCCAAGAATCACAGCAGCCCAGATATCAGCAGGCTGGGCTCGATCCAACCATGGAGTCATCAAGTGCACACACCGAGGCAAATACCACCTGCTTACAGGGCACTCGAGTGGCAGAGGGGCAAAACCTTCTTGCGTCAACTGCAGAAAAGCGGGTTCAGTTTCTGGCAGCGGTGGCTGCAACATGCAAGGAAACACTGACTGGCAATGTTAACCAGTGGGAAGCCAGTGAGGGATCATATCCTGAGCGATGCACTAATGACTCCTGCCGGTTGATTTAGGTGTCAGATGCTGCTGACGTAAAAAGGGGGTATTTTTCAACACTCGTTGGTAAAGGCTCCTCCACGTTGCACTGAAGGAGTAGCTAACATGACAGAGGGGTTACGAGAAACAGGGACTGTGGTTCGCACTGGACACAACTGCAAAAACACCACCTGCTCATTGTTTCCTGTGGAACAAAATACACAGCGGCATTGTTCTGAAAAGAAATATAGAGTTGAATATTTCACTAATTTACAGCATGATTTAAAATTGTAAACTGCACATGTACTGAAAGTCTATGTGAAGTATATAAACTAGGCTACAGATGCATAAATGTTTCACTCAGTGGCTTCATTTTGCAGGGAAGCAAAAAAACAAACAAACATCCAAAACTGCTCCTACACCACACTTGTATCAGTCCTCTGTTATCACTATTTGGAAAACTAACAATGGGTGGGGTCTCAGCAAAAATAAAGCCGGAGCCGTCCCTTCCTGAGGCTGGCTCCCACACTCTCTCTTCATGAAAGGCTTTCACTCGGTAGTGCTCCGGCTAGTTCTGCAAAAAGCCATGGCGCACAGGGGTGGGGTTATTTTTACTCCGTTTACTGTATCCTGTCTCGTCCCCGTCTAGGACTGTTGCCAGCACAACAACCCCCGCAAAAGTGTGGATGAAACGAGATGCGTGTAAAGCTATCCATCTGTGACAAACTTATATGTGTCGCCGCATGTTACGGCTGCAAGCATGCTCGCCTCACTGGAAATAATTGAATCTTAATCATGCTTCATTCATATGTCACGTGTGACAAATGGGCAGTGGGTGTGATGTGTAATTACAAGTATTTTCAGCATGGACAATAAATAGCTAATTTACTGCCGGGGCATGGATAGCGTGAAAATGATCCTCGGCAATGGCTTAAAAGTTACTCTAATACTATCATAATACATGCCAAACAAGAGTCAGTTCTGAGCAAGCTATGGGGTGTCCTGGCTCTTCAGTGGACCAGTGGGCTTTGCTGGATAATTCTTTATGTATTGTATTATTATTATCACTACCAGGGTACGGCATGAAGATATTCTGCCTACTTTCTATCAGAATACAAGCTGTGAAAGGCCCGTCAGACACAAGACAACTCAATATTGAATGGTGTAGTGTTACCCTACCAGGACGCCTGGATTCAATAATTCAGCAAAAGCTCAAGCTGATTCAGGATGTTTTGTCCTAATTTATAGGCTGTACATCAGTTCTTTTCTTGATTTCTTTAACTCTGCAATATGGGGATTGAACACTTCCCACAGCACGGCACGGCGCTCAATCGCAACATTCTCCTTCAGGAGGCGAGTTTGGCATCTCCTGACATACAAACCGCTGTTTCAGTCTATTTCTGTGTCACACACCAAAGGCCTTTAGGTCTCAACTTCAGCACGTTTCATGGTGAAGTCTGGAGCTCAAACATGGTAAGGAATGACGTCCACATTTAGGCATGACATCATATCCAGTAAGGGTTACTGCTCTTAAAGCGCATGTGTCTTGAGACCGGGCTGTTTATCGTCATAAACTTCATTAATCACGGAAACCCACAGTCTGCTGCGCTCTTCTTCATATTGACTGATAGCAGATTTGCTTCCATTTTCTTCTTTCTTCAGTGACAGCCTGACAAATCAGCCAATTTACCTTTAGCCTTACAAGTCATACATACACATAGATACATTTTTAGCTGGACTGGGCAGCTCAGTGTGTAGG
The DNA here is from genome assembly GCF_004916995.1 of Morone saxatilis. NCBI lineage: Eukaryota > Metazoa > Chordata > Actinopteri > Moronidae > Morone > Morone saxatilis. Next base: position 6,732,607 of record NW_023340246.1, read on the forward strand.
TGCGTGAAAGTATAGCAAGGCCAGTGAAAGATAAACCGAGAGTAAAACAGATGACAACACATCTCAGGCCGAGTTGACCCACGCCAGCCTGCCTGTCTGTGCAACACTGCTGTAGATAGAGCTGCTGCCCTGTGAGCAGACCTGCAGTCAGGCATGACAGAAACGAGAATGTGTGTGTGGAAGCGCGAGCAGCCTTTCTAATTATTCTGTCCTGCCACTTTCATGAAGCCAGAGCCCGTAGCTGCCTTGTGGCAATGAGCACTCTGCTAATTTGGGCAACCACAACTCTCACTAGAGTCAGAGGGGGTCACTCACGTATCTGTGTGCTCTGGCATGTGTGTGTGTGTCTGCATGTTTAAAATCCCAGAAGTGAAAGTATGGATCAAAAGGGCACGGCAGTGAGTGTGTGATAGAATTTCTGGGAGAATGAGGCTCCCTCATGTTAAAGGCTGGAAACAGAGTGCTTTCAAATCCCATTATGTATTGGGAAATCACTCTCTTCTTACCCTTACTGTTTATCTTTGCTCTGCTATCTGGAAAACTAACACCAGCGCACGGTGCAGTGGAGGGTGCAGTCTGTGGCTCTGCACTAGCAGCCAGCTGGAGGATTTCGGAAAGGCTTATGTTCCAAATCTACAGCTAACCTCTGTTACTAGTACTATCTATTATCAGATCTTCCACTGATCTTGCATTTGCGCTTTTAAACTAAACAAATATGCATTAGTCTCTGTATTTACTAGAGCACTGACCTGAAAGACAACATGTAATCTTAAAATGTCATTCATTTAACTTTCATATACATTTCTGGATAAACCACGCTGGCTAACTACACCAATTAATAGGGATCAACCAAAATAGAAGTGTATTTCCTCTGTGAATTACGTTCTGCCTGTTAAGTCCTCCCACCAGGTTAACACAATTCAAATGTAAAGTAAAAAGAAAGTACCTCTTTCAAGCATCATTTTATGATGTGTGACTTGTTCACAGGTGCCTCCCTCTGAGGTACCGCTAATGCTACTAATGAAAATACAAACGCTCTGACAATTTTCTCTAAGAAAACAACATTCTTCGACTAATCTCCTGGCTTGCGTTCAACACTACAGTCTGATTTTCACACGGTGTACAGATCTACTTTTAAATACCAGTGTATTATATTTCATCTACCCACAGCGAACACACTTCCCCTGCCGATACAACAACATATTTATAGCGAGGTCCTTGCTTTGGCTTAACTCTGCATTTTGTGTGCCACTGCTGCCAAAATACCAGGAGCTTATGGATAAATCCTGCGAGATGAAGAGGAAGAGTAAAAAAGAGAGATGGGCAGGACTCTAACTCGAACAAAGAACAAGGTTGTTCTGTGCGCCTTCAAAAGTACTACATTTCCTCTAAATAACCACAGAGACCATTCCCAGGCTCTTGCACATCCTGGTGTTAACAGATATTGCAAACTGTAGTCAGGTTTGTTCCTTTCAGAGATTTGATGAGTAGACAGAAAACAGACGTCAATGATATGACTGTGACAACGGAGCACAGGAAATGAACACAGAAAAACAAGAGGTGCATTCAAAGTAGGTTTGATTCTAGAGTGGGGGCGTGAGGTGCTGAAACTCATCACCTGCTTTTGCTTATTGACTATCCAACTAACGCTAGGTCGAGAGAAACAATACCAACGGGCAAAGGGTGAGTACCAAACCCCTCTCTGTGCAGCTTCACATGCTGACATTTCCAATTATAGCAAAACTTGTACAGAAGCTGATCTCTGCAGGGATCAGGCCCAAAGGGAAATCTGTTTTAGTTCTTCCCACTGTCCCAAAAAGCCGAACAACGCACCATTTGTTATCCAGAGCTGGCCTCTTTCTGACTACTCACACACGCACTAGTCCAAACAAAGCAGAAATTCTTTGAAACATTTCAAACGATGGAAATCCCCAGCATCAGGGACATGCAGGAATGGGCTACAGACTAACACATGCATACACACAATAAAACAATACTCGCACTCTTGAATTAAACTTATTTACCACAGGGCCAACGCTACGGGTTGTGCAATAACTTTTATAAGCATGTACTAACGCTGTGATACTCAGACAGTGATGACATGTGAACTAGGCTTTGTTTACTTTCTGTCTGACCTAGTTGTCTGGACGGCCAACCCCGGGGCACAGAATAACCCAAATTTATTTGCCAAACGTCTCGCCGTCTTACTGCCCCGCCTCGAAATTGGGCAATCTGACAGGAGGCAAACAGGAAAAAAGAAAACGTGTGTGTGTGTGTACAAGAGTGTACTATGTGCGTGCACATTCAAGTTTTAGCCGTCTCTAAAATGCCACTGACGCCATGAGACACCCAACTTCTCCATCAAAACAAAGGAGAATCCTTTATCTCTGGGTGTGGCGACAGCTCCACCCTATCTTTGAAACCGTAAGCCACACACAGGTGAATACATGTCTCACAGAGAGCAAACTGAGCCCTGTTGTGCTCATATGTATTGTCAAAAAAACATCAACAACAGCACGCACACACACACACACATACACACACTGTGACAAATTTCTTCCCTCAACAAGGAGACAGGAAAGACGTCTGGTTTCATGATTGCCAAAAGCAAAGAGAGTTAGTTACCTATGTAATGAACAACACATGTCTGGCCCTTCTTTGGAAATGTTCTTCCTGTTAAGAAGAAAGAGAAAACAGTGTTATTGTGTGTTTGTAGCCTCTGGGGCTGCCAGGCTAATCTTGTAGATTAACAATGACTGGGTTACGTCTGGTGAGGAATGCCATACCTATCTTATGCCAGCAGACATACTGAAGTCAGATATGAGTGTGTTGGTCTCACCGTCATGTTGAAACTTTAGCCAGGAGGCTTCTTTTTCCAGGGTGAGGGGCTATCAAATGCCTCTTGGTTAATTACATTATTAGTACGTTGGACGGAAAGAAATAAGCTTCGACAAATACTCAGTTTAAAGAGCCTTACAGTTTAAGCTTGTCAGACTTAACGTTACTCCATTTAACAGTAAAGTGTGGAGAGTTCTAGAAAGATGCCGTGCAGCGTAAAGTGATGATGACTAACTCAGTAAAATAATCGAGCTTTAAGACCCCTACTCATATCAGAAATACTGCTATCAGTTGTTAGCTATCTAACGACTAAATTCCCTTACCTCATATACCAGTGGACTTGATATTTTATGTAAATTATGCTGATATTAAACAAGATTTGAACGACATTCCGGGGAACTACCGAACCCCGACCTCCACCACCACCCCCGCATCAAAGCACACACAAGCGGATAAATCAACTTACCATCACCGGGAGATATTGTCTCGACTTCCACACCCATGGTTGTGCTACTTCAAAAAATGAGCTAGCTCTGAAACATAAAGCCTAAAAAGCCGTCTCGACAGCCGACGTTACCCGTTTTGCGGATACAAGTCGGGCTGTATCGGTGGAAACCATGCATTCACCGACCACTACCGACCCGTAGCTGCAGCCAACCGTGAGACAGACAAGATATTTTCCCGTTTGGAGCGAGACAGCGTCGAGATCGACAACTACACCACGTACGTCGTCTTCAGCCTTTTCAAATAAAACTGACTTGAGTTGAGTTTCAAGCGGTCAAATGTTTGTTTATCAACCGCTGTCTTATGCCAGGTTATTGTTCATCTTCTGTTAGCTATATTCTTTAATGTAGTAAATTCATATTCATTCATATATTTATTTATTTTTACCTTAAACTGCCCAGCAATTCACATTAACACACGCAGCGCCCTCGAGCGGACAAGATGACAAAAGCAAGACGACTATAATTCAACTACATATCCCACAATGCACCGTTACTGCAGTTCATTTTGCTTCCGAGTTGAATAGAAGTGAACGTTAGAGACACATTTCAACCGGCAAAACGTGATTTAATAGACGAGAAACCCACTTTCAGCGGTTCACATGGACTCCACATGAGATGCTTTCGCTTTTATAAGGTAAGTGTAGAGTACAAGTATGTGATAGAAGTATAAAAGTATATTATTAGTTAGCTTGCCACATATAAACGGTGACTAAATACAATGATTACTTGTGAGTGTGAACTGGAAAACTTATGTGTCTCATAATGGAGGATAAGTTTGTAACCTTCTCATTTTGACGACACATGTAATAACTGTTAATAACTGCTAATATATGCAACATCATCCTGTAACAAGGCTTCAGCTCAAGTCTTTAGATATGAGAGGGGCTTATAGAGGTCAGGTTAGGTTACTTTTTTTATGAAACAGAAACAAACAGAATTGTAATGACATTTGCAAAGACATCCTTGTTTTCTTGATGTGCTTTTGGATCTCAGGATTGTGCTGAATGTCTTGTGCTTCTTTGTGTTTTCTTTTTCTCTCATGATATTTTGGGACCATGTTGGAAAGTAGTGTTTTTCACTTTAACAAGAGTTATCCTTTGGACTTTTGTTCTTTTTACCTGTGTCTGATAATCCCAAAATCGAATTAATTAATCAATCAATCAATCAATCAAGTACAGTGCAGTATATACAGTTGTTATATTACAATTTAAATCAAGTTAATGCACTCCAGTATCAAAGTTGACAATTGCTAATAATATTTAAAATAAAAAATAAATGAATGAAAACAAATGTTCTTTATCTTACTCTTTTGACATATCGCACTTGATGAGGAACAACGTCTCTATTTGATAAGGGGACGACCTCGTCTGTCCAAAGTGATCATGGCTGTTTCACCAGATCTAAAAGAGTAAATACTGTCAACTCAACCCATAGTACTGTTAATGCCCTGAGGTCCTAACAGGACCGGTGTGTTGTTAAGGTCATTCAGGCATAAGCAGCTATAAGTGTTCGTCACCACTGCCTCAGCTCAGGCAGAGTGGATTAAGGCATGTACTTGGAAGGAGACAGGAGAGAGGCTTTTTGCTATTCTTAATCTGCATAGGTAGCCATAGCTACTCTAGTGCAGGACCCATTCACATCAGATACAGTCTCTGTCATCAATGTCAACTTACTGAGTCATATTTTTTTCTCTTTCTCTTTAAAAAAAGCGTGTTCGTACCTGCCAGGATGGATCTTGGTAAGGCAAAGCTACTTAGGACAGGTCTCAACACTCTACACAAAGCCATCCACCCGGTGCACGGGATAGCCTGGACGGACGGCAAGCAGGTCTGCCTGACGGCTTTCTACTGCATCAATGGCGAGGTGAACTTTGGGGACACTAATGTAATCGGGCAGTTTGAGCATGTCTTCGGGCTCTTCTGGGGCCCGCTCTGCTGCTCTGACTCCCCTGCCTTGCTTGCTGTTCAGCACAAGAAACATGTAACCGTGTGGCAGCTGCAGCTCAGTGCCCTCGAGCAGAACAAGCTGCTGTGCACTCAGACCTGTGAGATGAGTGAGCCTTTCCCCTTGCTCTCCCAAGGCTGTGTGTGGCATCCTAAACTGGACATTCTGGCTGTGCTGACCAAGAGGGACACTTCTGTGTTGTTTTCTGTCAGGGTGGACAACAGGAGAACTAAAGCAGACATAAAAGGTAGTGGACTCATCCACTGTGCGTGCTGGACTAAGGATGGTACGCGCCTGGTGGTGGCTATCGGCAGTGCTCTTCACTCTTACATCTGGAATGACATCCAGAAGAGTCTGGTGGCCTGCTCCTTCTGCCCCATCTTTGATGTGGGAGGCTACATCTGTGCCATCGAGGCCACGGGGGAGGCTCAAGTAGCTGTGGCTACAGAGCTGCCTCTGGATAAAATCTGCGGGTTAAATGCCGGCATGTCCTTCGACGTGCCGCCAGAGGCCGAATCCCCGCATGGCCACGGCTCGCATGGCGCCACTTCAGATGAAGACAGCCCGCTGGAGTCGCGAAGAAGATCGTCTGAATCGGACAGGTCCTTCTTCCCCAGCTCGGGCCCTCTAGACCTCACCCACCTCTTGGCGAGGCACCGTCGCTCCGACCCCAGCCCCCTTATTCACCTGCGTCGACGAGACACCATGACAGGCTCTGGCCAGGACTCCTCGCACCTCATCCTGGTCACCTATGAGCGTAAAGTCACCACCACCCGCAAGGTCAGCATCCCAGGGATTTTGGTTCCGGACATTGTGGCTTTTGACCCCCGTGGCTCCACAGTTGCAGTGGCTTCCAACACCTGCAACATGGTGCTTGTGTACTGCATCACCGCCTCTGCCATGCCGAACATTCAGCAGATATCTCTACAGACAAACGAGAGGCCCAAAGGAGTCTGCTTCCTCAGTGACAATATGCTGCTGTTGATGGTGGGCAGGCAGAAGTCCAACGACCCTGCCTTCCTTCCGTCCTCTAACACAGATAAATACATTCTTCGTCTCATGGCCAAAGAGTGGATGTACGACGGAGACACTCCTATCCCGCCATCCCCGTCTGCTCACAACCATGAGTCCACCTCTAATTTCTGCCCAAGGATTAGAAGGCACTCAGAGCACCTATCTAAGGATGAGAGGGAGCGCCCAGGGATAAAGGACTTGGTGTTGCCTGGAGGGGGGGTAATTCGTTCACCAGCTAACAGGCGCAGGCTGGTGGAGGAGGTGAGGAGCGGTGAGCCCAGCCCCGTCACCAGCTCTGTGGACTTTTCTGACCGAGCGTCAGACAGAGCCCTGTCCAGTACGTCCTCCATCACGGTGGAAAATTTCGACATGGACCACGTCAACCGCATGTCCAGCCTGGCGGTGGCCGGCCAGGCCAGCAGAGACTCCAGCCGGTCCAGCTCTCCTCGCCTGGAGCCGTCGGACAAGCTTCACTCAGACCCGACGCTGCCTATGCCTGAGAAGACCCCGGGCCAAATGGCCAAGGAGCGCGGACTGGAGCAGCTCGTTCACAACATGGAGAGGCTTTTTACACGCTTCGCAGATGTGCAGCAGTGCCTGACAGAAATCAGAGATTATACCCAGAATGGCAAGAAGGCGCTGACTGTCTACCCCAATGCCTGTGAACCCCCCTATGTCAATGTCACATGTCAGGTACAGTTTTACTCCGTTTTCTGTGTGTATTTGTGACTGTGCAGGGATAACAACCCTAGCTAGAAGAAACAAGGCTACCATAATCCCTGCAAGAGTTTAATGTGTATTTAATTATCAGATATCATATGAAGATATTGACTAACTTTTATAACAGCGTTTATCTTTTTTGTTACCTTGGGCTTTGGGAAACAGTGATAAACATGTTTCACCGTTTTCTGACAAACAACTGACTGATTAATCAAGAAAATGATTGACTATTGATAAATCAGTCAATAAAGAAATCCTTTTTAGCTGCAGCCCTCCTTTACTTTGTCCTTCTTTGTGCGTTTGCAGAAGCAGTTATCAGAGAATGTGTTCATTGATGAGCGGAGGCCAGTGCTGCTGTGTGATGGGAAGCTGTGTCTGCGTGCCCTCCAAGACCTCTTCAACCTAACTATTGTGGAGATGATGTACGGTACGTGCAGCCCGTTGAATCCATCAATAAAATACTGTACTTTTGTGCCTCCAGTCTTTTTTAAATGACGAACTCAAACATCACTTTCACGACTGAACCGCTTTCAGTTTGGTGTCATTTAGAAGTCAATTTAAACCTTAGAATTCTTGACTAAGAAGCTGTATCTAAGCTGCCTTCTTAAAACCTTTGCGTTGCATTGCCTGCGAGATTAACCACGTTGTGACACAGAGTGTGCAGGATTAATAAATTAAAACCACTTTGAGAAAACTCCTTGTAGGCCTATTAGGAAGGTCTCCCCTTGTGAGTATTTTCAGCAAGCTTGTGTGATGGCCTTCCCCTGCAAGTCATCAGATAGGTTGTCCAAAGTGGAACTCTCGCTACTCTTGGTAGCTTTTTTAAACCTTTACGTCACCCATTCAGAATTTGAATTGATAAAGAACCTCATGTTTTACTGTACTGCACATTGTCTAGCATTGTTCTTCTGTTGACATGCGTAAACTATAATTGGAAGTGATTAGAAGCCCAGGTCAGATTACAAGGTTTTAAACAAAAGCGGCTTACCACTGTTTAATGTGCGTAGTGTTTTGTTGCGGTAGCAAAGACTAACTGTCCCTAAACAGAGACACGGCAGCAAGTAATAGCTATATCACAAACTATATTTTTCACTTAATTTAATAATTAGCTCAAATATATAGAGAACCATGCTTAGCTAATAGTCTTTGTGTTGTTTGTCCAGGTCCATTGTGGATTGTACTTGTGGCAGATGCGGACGGCTTCGTGCCTCTGACTTTCAAGCCCAAAGAGGAACTTACGGTGCGGAATGGGAAACGGAAAACTACCATACGGACCCCTGGGAGTCCAGAGACCTCCTGCCCATCCAGTCCAGCTCCCAGCCAAAACCCCAGCACAACCACAGAGGTCTCCTTATAGTGCCTCTTAACAAACACCTCAATTCCTGAACGTGTGCACCTGTATTCCTGTTACTTTGATATATTTGACTGGAAGTATGCAAGGCAAAGTGGATGTGGCATAAACACGAACAACTGACTCATGCATAAGTTATATGTCACATTTATTCTTGTATCAGAAAACAATTTGGAAAGGGCTGCCTATTCAGATGTGATGTTTACATGTTGCTGCTTTGAAAATGAAAGCTTACCTGAAAGAAGCTCTGAGCCATGTTTTTTCTTTGATTTATTTGTTGACAAAATGCAGTGCAGTCTCTGAGGTCTAATCCTTCATTAAAGCAGGACACCAATTGTAGTGACATGGCACTCTACTAACAGCTTTGAGTATGTTTTAGGGACGATATAAGACGTGTTTTCAATTGTCCTGATGTCCTGGTACAAGAATTGATAGAGGCGTGTATATGATGTAAATGTTTTATTTTGATCTTTATTTGTTATTACCTGAGCACTGCAAGAAATACCCACACTTGTGGGGGAAGTGAGGTGTATGAAATTCAGATTTTACCCTTTCAAATTCTGGATTTGCACTTTTTTGCTGAATAGTCCCACTCAAATGTTCCAAGTGTAATTTAACCTTGTTATACAACCCTCTGGGGATGTCTAAAAATGTTGAGGAGAACACAATTGAAGCACTTTTTCTTCTGTAGTTGTATTGTTACAAAGCTAATAACACAACTGACCACTAGAGGGGACAAGACTCAACAGAAACCTCCCTGTCATTGCTATACAGTGTCATTCAAAGCTCTGTAGAAGACCAAATAAGTGTACATTAAAAAATATATTTTTTTGGATAGCTTTTTGATTATTAAATCTGCATTACCAGTGTCCACTCCTCTGTGTTACTTATTTTACTGTAGCAAAGAAACACACCGCACACACATTTATATGGTCTACCAAACAACCTCTACAACATTTATTCATTTCATATCATAAGCCCTCAGTAATAATATATCATAAATAAACAACAGTGTTGTAGAGCTAAACACAGCAAGTAATGATATACATTCATTTATATAAATTAGGTAATCTTATATATTTATATATCTAAGATGACTGTACAGTACATGTGAAAATGAAACAAAAATGTTTACATTAAAACAATTTATCTATTTATCAGTGTAATATACACTAATGGACAACTTCCCAGCTGCGTCACTGGAATACGTGGCTTTGTGAATTCACTCCGTTCAAGATCCACGTCACACGTTACTCAATCTTCCATTGTTTTGGAGCTGATGCTTTGTTTCCTGTGGAAAACATCAACATAGTATGTGTTATATTATTGGCAGGGGTGGAATGTAACTACATTTATTCAAATACCGTTTCTTTAAATTCTGAGGTTACAAGTACCTCAGAATATTTTCTTTTTCTGCTACGTACTACTTCACTACATCTCAGAGGCAAACCTTATACTCCACTACATTTATCCAACAGTTAATCAATGTAGTCAATTTTGGGATTAAGTTTTTTCTGCATGCAAAACATGGAATCACTCAATAAAATATGATGCATTGCTATAGATTGGATTACCAGTATATGAAGCAGTTAAAGTTATCTCCAACTTTCATTGTGGACATTCTCCACAATGAGTTTTTTACTTTTGATACAAGACTTTTAGTTGTAATGGAATAGTTTTACATCACCATATTGCTACTTTTATTTAAGTAAATGATCTGAATACGTCTTCCACCACATATTAATAGCATTTTAAATATTTATAGTATGATTGGCATACATGCCGGCTTTGAACAATTTGTTCCACAGTTCAGATATTTAATAGGGAAGTAATAGCATAACATTCTTCTATTCGTCTTTAAAATTATATTATCCTCAGTTTTAATACTTTTATTTGATGACATTTCATTTACAATGCAGATATAAAAGTAATTTCTATTTTTTTATGTAAATTGGCCACA
>NW_023340246.1:6743079-6761212 GCF_004916995.1 Morone saxatilis
TCAAGCTTCAAAAATACTGGATCCATGCAAGTCAATGGCATCTTTCATTAGACCCTTAGTGCCTCTGAAGTGCCCACTTCTTCAAACACACAGTTTGTAACAGACTATCTGTGAAAGTCTCAAAACCAAGCCAAACTTTCTAAAGGAAAAATAACCCTGATGGCATCATCAGTAGTAACTTGTGACAACTAAACATAACTTAACTTTTTTTTAATCAATATTAATATGTGCCCCTTTAAATACAGAAAGGTTCAAGTATTTTTTCTCAGGCTAATGCTTTCTACTCACCGTAACTCATCCAGGCAGAGTTTATTCCTGAGCCTGACATCTTCACTGATAGGATAGAGCAGCAGGATCATTAACCCTGTAACAATGAAGGCCACTGGAGCAGCACCAATCAGCAGCTTCAGGGTGTACACTACAGGAGCAGGCTGCTTGCAAGCGCCGGTGTCATAACCTGCAAATCTACACACACACACACACAAAGATCCCATTTAAATACAGGTTAAAGGAAATCGACATCCAGTCTGACACTGCAACACAGCTACTGCAAACTCAACACCTTTCACATGATTAATAATGAATCAGGCCTAGGGGTTCATTTCTGCATGGGACCATAACACTCTAAGTGCAAATGCAGAACATCATAGTGTGTAAATCAATGTGATAGCAGTGCAGACTTACTCAAGACAGAGGGTGGACACTCCCAGGGAGATGCCAGCTGCGAACTTGGTGAAGAACACGTAGAACGAGTAGAAGATGGCTTCGTGGCCTTTAGAGTGGGGGTTGGCCAGTCTGAAGTCATCCACCACATCTGGCAGCATAGACCTGAAAGGCACAAACATACATGCGAGTTGAATGCACGCTATCTGTGTTTTTGTTTTTTTGCAGGTTTTATGAGCATGTGTCTTTAAAACTCAACATCACTCTAAGACAAGGCAACATTTTAAGCGGATGTGTGCCTACGACCTCCCTCACTCTTACTTTAATCATCTTATACAACCACTTAAGATGGTCGCAGCTGATGATGTGAGGTCTACTTATAGAGCTCTGATAAACCGGTGTGCTAAAATTACAGAGCTAATAGCACGATTAGATGATGAGCAGCGGGCGGTACCACCGGCCTCAGCCCACAGACAGGATAAACAATTGTCCCCTTCCAAAATAAACATGCCACCATGAGGCCCCTGTAATTTAGGGTTTGAGGAAGGGGACAAGAGTTGAGTGAGGAGCAGAGTCTGCCATAGAAACAACTGGAGAACGGACAGAAGGAGACTGCTTTACCTCTGGTGTTGTATTAGCTCTGTGATGGTAGAAAAGATTTATAGTAGACACCGGCTCTAATTCTTAAAAATGACATCATTTTTATGACCGTGACGTGACCCAAGTGAATGGACATGGCCCTCTAGGCCCCAAGTCACCACTAACAGCATCTTGGTGCACTATTGTGGTTTGACTAATGACACTTTGCATTAAATCAAAGGAGACCAACATGAGCAGTACAACCACTGCACAGACAGACATATAGCAGGACTGCAATTACATAAACAATGCCAGAGGCTTAGTGGATTTTGAATATTTTAGGGATGTACATTTATATTCTTAGGATATAAAGTGAGCCGTAGCATATTTCTTTGAATCCTCATTGGGGGGGGGGAGGGCTCTCTGAACATAAACTGGACAGATGGCAGGGAGACGCCCTGGACAGTCCTAAATAGGGCTGACTCTCAGACTTACATTTATATACCAAAGGCAACATACTTTAGAGTCTCCAGTCTACCGAGCTTGCCTCTTTTTGAACCACTTTTTTGAAGTACTACAAAAAAGCGCAACTGAAAATATTTCCAGTACTAACTAAATACTAAACAGAATTGTAGAATTGTGTTTTTACTTTAATTTCTATGAAGGGGTAGTTGATATGAAACAACTAGAAAAAATAATTTTAACAAATAATCTTGCCGATTTCATGCTGTGGGCCGGAGGGATGGAGCCACAGAGACGAAGAAGAAACTCTTGATCCGTTGATTTAACTTAAATGTTTAAACTATTTTTTTTAATGACTTGGTGTTTTGAATTCAAATAACTGTGGAAATCCTATATTTGATGGGTAAGTGACATTCTCCCAGAAGAATAAGGGTGGCTTTCACAGAAAATTGGATTTGTGTGTGTTTGGAAGTCTTACCATGGCAGCAGGAGCGAGGCAGCCACACTGAGTCCAGAGGAGACAGCCACAACGTAGGCCACCACAACATTGGGGATGAAGACCAGCATCATGGTGAAGGGCATGATCCACTAGATAGAGGAAAAAAAAGTCTTAAATCTCTAACAAATTCAAAACCTGACATTTTTCAGGTGTGTTTTTGTTTTTGTGATTAAGAGAAGGATGCCGCATTCCTAACATTGCCCACAAGATGGCACAACCATCAAAGGGTAATAAGCCGTGTCAAAAGCTGCTCTGGCAAACCAAAACAAAAACAGTATACTCACTGTGATACCGCAAAAAGCGGCCGTCTTCTTCCCAAACCTCCGCAGAAACCATTGCCAGAACGGGACGCTTATCACTGCAGAAACCTGGGTAAACATGTGCAAGCAGAAAATGTATGACGCATCTGTAAGGAGAACTGTTTTGAATATGATTCAGTCTAGTAGATTTTGAAAAAGAAATACCAATGGAAAAGATGTGCAATAAGGCAAGTGTCTATATTCATAAGGTCTACATAAAAATCTAAGATTCATCTAAAACTGGAGTTATAACTAAAGTTATAAAGAACTGTCAATCTATGTAGTCTATGCTACTCAAGTTTTTTAAATCATGCATCTATACCTTTGTAATTTACAGACAAGTATTTGTGAGGGGAATCAGTGATAAAAGCTGTACTCACCAGAATGGTCAGCACAATATTCTGGAAGTGATCCCTCAGGTCGGCGGCGTAAGTGCAGAAGAGGACAAAGTTGCTCTGTACCAGCTGCAGAAATCAGAGATCAAACATTCAGATAGTCAGCCTCGTCTTGTCTACTCAGCACTGTCGCTCGGCACTCAGCTTGCTGTGCTGAGTGCCAAATGAAGTGACTGGAGAAGCTGCTGACGGTGTTTTGCAGTGATTTATTCCCTCTATCTCCCTCACATGGATGACAACTGACACCTCCTCTGAGATGAGAGCACGAAAAAATACAGAAATAGATTTGATGCAAAAGTTGGAAAGTCTGCAATAATTGAATCAGCCTAAACCTGAAGTGTCAAAACTGTAGCATCGGCCTACATGTGACAGGCAAACAGCAAGGCTGTGCTGCGCTCTCAAGAGTCCTGAGACTTAAAACATGCTTTAAACCATGAGCTTTCAGTAAGTGCTCTTCTACATTGATCAAATCAACATTGAGCGCCAGCAATTCTTCCGCACTGTCAGGATCCAGGACTGGCTCCATTTACTGTAACGCTGACTGTCATGTCTAAGAAGTGCTTTATAAATAAATTTGCATTTACCTGAATGGCGACAGTGATGAAGAGGAATGCAGCAGTTAGAGTGAGGTACGGCCCGTGTCTCATCACCAGGATGAAGGCCTTATAGAATGTCTGCTTCTCTGTCTTTGGGGCGTACGGATCTGAAACAGTAACATGTGAAATAAGAATATGAGTATGCAGCGTATCGAATAACATGCAGTAAGAGAAAGGTGATGGATTTGCTCACTGGAAATCCTGGAACTGCCCCTGCAATGCAGTGGATGCACACCTAGGTCTGCACAGTGGTCTTACCCAGCTGAGACAGTACAACCTTATGTTGTATTAAGTTTAGTTTGTTTAGCTGTAGACGTTGCAGTTACATAATATGTATCTTAGACCACTAGCCCAAAGTGATGCACCAAGGTTATTTATTTCATTCCCAACTAGACTGCTTTCAATCCAAAATGTGTTACCAAATGTGAAATAGTTCATTAGGGTCAAAAATGATGGATTGCTATTCTCATAATTGAGTTGTGTGTGGATTCAATGAGTCAATAGCCTATAATAGCAAAAATATAGCTTGTTTTATCTAACCAACAATCCAGTATAAAAGGAGAAAGGAGAAGAGGGGAAAATGCAACATATTGTGACATTTGAGAGGCAGACAAGCTCATGTTTGGCATTTTGCTTGATAAATGATTTAAAGCATTTGAGTATTGTACTTCAGCAAAGTTGGGGGGGTCTCTCAAGAGACAGATTTTTAAAAAAGAACAGTGAAAATCGACACCTCAAGTTTGTAATTCAGGCTTTTTGGTCAAATCTTTAAGTCCCAAGCCCAGTCTGCGATAACACCGATTACATCATCAGGGTTCTTTTTTCAAACATAGGAAAGCTCTTTCGAGTTTTCATGAGTACTATAGTACTTTTTGTGATGAGTAAACTGAACTTTATGGAATCAACTAACTGTTTCACCACTGTATTTCCCAGACCCAAAATGAAAGGTCTCACCGTCTCTCTCTTTGACTCCCAGGAACAGCACCACGGTGCAGACGAGGAACACTCCTCCTATAACACCAGCAGCTATCATGTACACCTCCTTCTGCAGAGAGAAAGAACAAACATGTAGCCTACATCAATCCATCTCTTCTTACACAGCCAGCACAATCCGGGCTATTCTGAGCCTTTCCTCAATCTTTAATTCATAATGTTCTCAAACGCCTAAAAAATTGAAGTGCTCCATTTCCACATGCTATATGTCCATTCTGGAAACAAATTGCCACAGTAGTTGTCAGTTTTCACTCAACTAGTGGATACATTTATTTTGTTCTTTCCAGTTCCTCCCAGTACAACATGCATCAGTGCATGATTTATTGCCTGTGACTTTCTGTGTTGATTTCCACATTAGTTTAAACTGCAAACTCTGCCATGCAAATTTCACTGTACAAACACAAGCATGAACAGGAAGAAACCTCAAGTAGATCTGCATCTTAAAATACAGCCTTAACCATTTAATGTCGTACCCCGACAGGAACTGCTCTGCCTTAAACAACCTCTGTTTGTTTGCTATTTTTCCATGCGGCTCAGCCCAGTGGTCCATTATTATTTATGCACATCAAACACTCCCTGTTTCCGAGGGCAGACCTGGTTTGCCCAGACGGTGTGCCACCCTCACCAGCGACCGCAGAGGAATTTAGCGAGTGGCTGCAGAGGGTTTGGCGTGGTGAGTGGATTGCCCCGATAGGGTTCACCCAAAATCCATTGGAAAAGAACCATTTTGAAGCCCAAATAGCTGCGGTGCGACCAAAATCCAATGAAGGACAGTTTGGCTTGTTTCATCTTCACAAAAAAGTCTCATGATGGATTCACAGCAGCAGCAGTTTATTCACAGCTCTGCAAACTGAAACGTGGATGTGAATGTGTCCTATCATGTGTCCCTCGCCTCTGACTTCAAGATAAGCTGCAGCCACCTTCAAGTAAAAGACTAATATATTGAATCTGGGGTGCCTTCAATTGCTCTGGGTGTGATATAAATAGGCCTAATGACTTACAGATTGTAGATTGAGACCCCTCAATGTGGGGGCCACAGTTTGGAGCCTGATGTGAGGGAGGAACCCCCTTTGTGGTTACGAGAGGGGAGCTGGCTCAGGATGTTGGGTTCAGATATCAAACAGTGGCGTCTCCTTTCAATCCCATGGGTTAAAATGTGAAGCCATTTTGGATGTCAGAACATGCAGATAGTCTGTAAATACGGACCCCAATTTTAAACAATCCTCCTTTTCATTCAGCGCTGCTTTTTTAGACCTCGGATATTTAGCAAAAGTAAACCGCCTTGAGTACACACCGCAGCTCCAAGTTAAGTGAGAATGCTGATGACAGTCCGAGTTATTTTCAAACCAACTCTGTGGCCTACTTTGAACACCTGGGCTTCTGGCTTGGCACGGTGACACTTACCGAGTGTGACAGGTAGTCCTGGGAGCGCACCAGGCTCTTGACGATCTCTGGCCCGCTGCTGTTGCCAAGGTAACTGGCAGACATGTTCTGAGTCGGGCAGTGCTTCAGAGTGTGAGCGCTGGCCACAATCTGGCCCTGGATGGCAGCACCCACAAGTGTCCCCAGCACCTCCATTGTCATTCCTGGCATTATACAAGTAAAGTCAGCCAGTTACCAGTTATCATACTTCAAATAAATTCACTCATTCTTAATCTGGGGGCATTACATTAATAACTGCTTTTTGCATATAAAAGACCTTACGGTAGGCAGTGGCTGAGTCTCTTTCCTTTTGGTCCGTGCTCAGGAACATGGTGAGAGCAGAGTAAGGCACGTGGAAGCACTGCAATGGAGCAGAAAGACATGGCTTGGGGTAAAACATAAATACAACAGCAATCAAATCTTGTAAGGTTGAAGAAACATAATGAGTTTGAGTTTATTTTTTTAATTTTTAGCCATGCTAGCAACATGGACCTAGTTTACTGCTCCACCATTTTGGCCCAGAACAAAATATCTTAGCAGCTATTCAACGGATTGCCATGAAAGGTTGCCAAAAACTCAACGTTGAACTGCCATGTTTGTACAGTAGCCCAGAAGGGACGAACTGAACACTGGCTCTAGATAGGGCTATTTGTGTTTCACTGCCACCTTAGTTTCTCCTTTGCGCTTAGAAGAAGAGGGTGAAGTGAGGGAATTGAAATCTGCAACTATACTAAATGCCAATAAATCCTACACACTGGTCTTTTAAATACAGGCCCCAAGCATGGCTTTCAACTCTTGTCAAGTCTTGTTAGGATATAACATTTGACTCACAATCAAATGGGAACACCCAAGATATCTTTAGATGTCTTTTATCTACATGTTCCCGTGAAAATGCAAAATGTACACATATATCAAAAGCAATCTCTGCACTTTCCATGTTGGCCAACCTCAGCGCTCTGTTTTCTCCTCCCTCACCACCTCTCCCAGAGAATAGGCGAGCAAACCAATTCCTGTTTCACTTTGTAATTTACACAAGGGCCCAGTCAGCACTGCGGCCAAACGAGCATGCATAGCCATGACGAAAATAAACGTGGCTGTGAAATGGATTTTTTTCAGCCACTGGTTCTATACAGCATGTCATTTATGGGGCCTTTTACTGGATGTAAACATTTATAGAACGGAACCTGCTTAACTGTCCACTGCAGATGGAAGTGAGAACTGATAAATCTCATAGAAACCCATTATTAGTTGATTACATAAACAGATGATATACTGCATTCTGACCTCTGTTTACAGACTGAATGATAACAGCTGGCCGTTCCCAGCTAGCTTCACACAAACACACATCCAGAGACAATGTAGGAAGGCTAAAAGTGGTAACCAGCATTTACCCAGCAAGAGGTTCCTGGCAGGACTGACCGTATACTTATCAAGTAGTTAGAATGACTTGCCATTACAGCTCGCCACAGTGTGGCTGCAGCGGTCGGCGCGCTCTGTGGCACATGTTATATGGGTTACCCCAGAGCAGAGCACAGCAGAAAGGGAGAGAGATGAATGGTCTGGACCATAATAACAAAAGGCAACCTAAATAACTTCACTTCCCCTTTGAGGTAAGGTATCTAAGAGCTCTGGGCTCTAATCTGCTGCGCATCTCACAAATCAAAGTGTAAATCCTTGGAGCTGTCGTGAGTGTGGCATGAGATGACTGTAATCATCTCCACTCTAAACTGCGTTATTTGCAAAGTTTGCTACATTTTATCTATATATTATGTAACGTGTCATCTGTAGACTACGAGCTGCATCCATCAGAGCTTTCATCTCCGGTTTCCCACTTGACGTCTCTCTTGTCCCGCTGAGTTATCTGAGGCATGCGTTTAGATTTCTTAAACATCAAAAGCACTTCTGAAAGAGTGTTCATACTTACAGTGATGAGGGTTTGGTAGAGGCAGTAGAAGCCTAGGTACCAGATGAACCTCCCGCTGATGAAAGGAGGAACAAACCAGAGGTAGAAGTAGGCGACCACCAAGAACGGAGTGCAACCCAACATCCTAAAGAAGAAGAAATGTGTCAGGTGAGTCAGGGAACAAAAAGTTTTACTCTGAATGAAAAAAAAAAGATGACAGTTATCCTGTTTACATGTCATAATTTGCTTCAACAACAAGCTTTCTCCAAACAGCCCTGATAAGCTGTCAGAGCAGGGATGATAGTGGTTGTGTTATGTAATTTTCAAAGCAGTGTAGTGTAAAAATCACGCCATATTTCTAGCAGATTACAGTGAGGCTAAACTGACTGCTAAATGATTATGTTGTTGTAAGTATGATAGGAATCTGTCCTGGGAGGGACGGCAAGCAAGGAAATACCACAATATTTCAAACCTACATAGCTTTTAAAGATCAACACACACACACACACACACACACGAATATACAATACACACTCAAGCAGAGACCATGAAGCAATTCTGCTGTGTTGTGCTTTTTTCAGAACTTAGAGTGATACAGTGTGTGGGCCATGTATAATGCATAAGTAAACAACTGGCATGTGTCACTGTGGTTAAAGTGAACAGCTGTGTTTCAAAATGAAGCGAAAAAAGGACAGATTACAGATTATCGACACTCTGACTCATCTCCACCATCCCTCCACTTCTTTTTCTTTTTATGTAGTGTGTTTGTATTGTGGGCTAGAACCTGGAACAGCTGTAATACCAACACATCTACAAGTAGAAAGAGGGACTGAGGGACATTTTGGTGACTGTGACAAAACCTGCAAGGGGTTCTGACCTCTGGTCTGCTCCACACCAGAAACTATAAACAGAGAAAGTGGGAGAAAGAGGTAGAGAGAGGCCGGGAATGGTCATTTCTAGCATCGTCCAGCCTGCCCACCTCACTCTCCTCCTGATTGTTTGCTTAAACAAAGGCGGCTGACAACGCTGGTGCTGCAGTATTGACCGCTTGGTCATGGGAGCGATGAAAGGGCCCCGGGGTCAGTGAATGGGACAGTTAGAATGTTCCTGCAAGATGACTGTGCTCAGGCTAAAGCAACAAAGCACATGCGCATACACACGCATAGTTTCTCACACATCAGGCATGCATGAATACACATTCACACCTGTCCCAATAATTTGCACAGTCTTAATTAAGGCCAGAGCAAGTTGATAGAAGGCTGGCACAGATTTGTCTCTGACTTGTTCAAGACGCTCGCAGCATGTTAATGAGAGGATGTGCAGTGGAACAGAGGGGATTTAGAAGAGGTCTGGTGGGTGAGAGCGTTCTCTCTTGGCTGATTTGGGGTTTAGTAGTGTTCATATATCCCTGTGGTGGAAAGTAATTAAGGGCATTTACTTCAGTACTGTTACTTAGGTGCCGTTTTGAATGTTGCATACTTATATTTCACAGTTGTTTCCAAATTAAGATGTTACATTAAAACCATATAATCTCATAAAATACAATGTAATGTTTAAGATCAGTGGCTCCCAACCTTTTTGGCTTGTGACCCCTTACAAAAAAGCGTAGTTTGGGGCCCCTTGTCACAGGTCTCAGATGTCTTTGAGTGGTTAGTAGTTCCACCACAGAGTATATTCTCCTTGGAACTTTTCAGATGGTTTTATTTAAATAACTATTCAACGCCCAAAGAGTTAAATGATCCAACATTTTACATAAAAAGCAGGGATAAGAGAAAAATTTCCAAAAAATGAATACAAATTTGTGTAGCAGAACTTTGTTTTATCTTCTTACCGCATTAATCATCTCAGATTTACTATGTGACCCCTAGGTTGGGATAGACTGGACTACACTACCTAACTGTACATAAAGAGGCCAAGTACTTTTTTGCTGATAATACTTCTTTACTTTTATTTAGATTTGAAGTAAGATAAGTGACTTTACTTATAATGGAGTTTTTTGTTTTTTTTAAAGAACTTTCTTTTTTTTGTTGATTCTGGCTGCCCTGTGAAGAAAAGCGGCAGTGTTTCTATTGCCTTGTTTAATTGATTTCAAGGGGAATCCGATCGATTCTGACACAGTGGCAGGCATTAAGAATAACTATATAGAAATAGACAATCTTCTCACAGATGGTCTTGTGTTCTTATGGTAGGCATCACTATTGAAATGAGCCAGAGCCAGAGACAATCATCTCCCGTGGACAAAAAAGAAGCTTTCTCAAGGTTCTACTTGTCTGCTGGACTGTACATCATTGCAATCACAAAATAATAAACAAGGCAGCACACAAGTGGGAATTTGGGCAAAATGACCCCATCCTAAAGAACTCTGGGCAAAGATACCAATCACTTTATGTCTGGCTGTGGATGTGACAGCCAGAGGGGCAAAAGCACTTCCTGCTGCATAGACAGAGGGGACTTTCCAAACAAGGCTGAAACTGAGGGAGTGTCTCGCAATCTCATCATAAATACTGATGAACACACATTTAAAATACCCACGTATACCACACAAAGTATTCACATGAACACACACAAGCAAGAACACACACACACACACACACACACACCTACAGCTTCCCGGGGGTAATCAAAGCTGATTTAACAGCCATCAGCATCTGTCTGCTATTGAGTGCGGCTGGCTAGCCACAGTGGACTTGGTCCCCCTCCAGCACTGTCAGTTTGTGTGTAATCTATGGTTTATAATGCAGCAGGCATTAGACACTAGAGTGTAATTACAGTAAGTGTCACGCTAGTGTGTTCAAAAGACATACACTGCACTGACACGCATATCCGCTTATAAAATCATCTTTGAAAATGGTGATTTATGGAAATGGTGGTATTAGCTTTATGTAATCCACAATTATAGAGCCACAAAGTAGCAAAGTAGGACATTCTTGCAGATAAAGAAAAGCTGGATGATCAAAACCCAAATCTGAAATAAGGTGTTACATAAACACAATAAAATGTCACCGGGCAGAACGGTGGCAGATGATTTATAAAGGAATGAAGATAAACGTCCTTGCTTATTGTTGTCTGCCAACAGAAGTAAAAAACCAGCCCACGCCCTTGAAGCATACAGTGTGTAGCGCTCATCAGAGGGAGCGCCGGGAGCGTAATTAAAGTACAGCAGTTATTTATTCAGCCCAATCCTCAGGTGAGAGGCTTGGGCATGAGAATAATTTCAAAACCATCCAAAACCGGAGCATGTGGCTTTTTTTTGTTTGGATTTTGCACAAACATGATGTAGCAGCCGTAATTATGTCTGAGAGAGTGGGAGCAAACCAAAGTTTCATAATCTATCGACAAATTACAGCCCTTTGCACGAGCTTAGCCATATGCCAACAGCAGCACTTTAACATCTGTTAACTAAAGAAAGGAGGATCGTTTTGTTTATTAGCTTAGATAAATAAACATGTATTCCATTTTCATTGGGCTGTTGGATAACTAAGGAATAGAACTGAGCGGTGTGCCAATACTGGAATATTGTCCAGTATTCTGATCAGATGCCACCTGTTTCTGATTTTAGGGGCTGAATTACAATTAAACAATACACTTTCTGAATGAATTTCACTTTTAAGCTTAAAGGTATTTCTCATCATTTTCTTTTGTGTCTCTTTGAGCCAGTGATAAAACCTAAATGTAAAGGAGTAAGAAGAAGAACTATGACAGAAATACAGGAGTGGGTACGAGATAACAATAATGAAGGAATTCAGGGGTTTTCCTTCATAGTGCGAGCAGGGAGCTCACCAGGGCATGAGTCTGCCAATTCTCGTCCATCTGCTCTTTGTAATGAAGAAACCAACAATGGGATCGGTCACTGCACCCCAGGCTTTACCAATGAATAGCACCATGGAGGCCTGGAAGGCGTTGATCTGCAGAGCAAAACAGGGACAGACTGGGGTTAAAAACACATGCAGGCACAAAAGTCACAAACTGATTTGTTCACACATAAGAACCACACACACCCTCTTACACTTTCTCATTCTCTATGTCATCAAACACATTACCTGAGCTATATCAAGCAGGTAGATTTGCAGGAAGAAGGATATGGCGCTGGAAGCCACCTCCTTGGGCGCACCGCCAATGGCAAAACACAGCTTACTGCATAACGTCAACTTGTTGCCCAACTCAGTCTGTGGAGACAGAGGTGACAGGGGAGACAGGGAAAAAAGTTAATAAGATAATGGTGTCCATGTAGGTCAAGCTGCAAATGAGCAAATTAACTTTTCTGCACTGTAAGCATTCTGAAGACTCTTTCCCATCATGCGGGGATGGGAAATACAGGATGCCAGCTACTGAAAAATGACTGCTGACGCAAAACACACAATAATTTAAAGCAACTATAGCCCATGTAACCATACATACAAGGCTCAGGCCAATATACATAATGTAAAAGAATATATTTAGATCATAGTCAGTATGCATTTACTGTTCATAGTTTCATCAGACTCATTCCTGGAACAGGGAGTCAGGAGTATAAACAAAGAATGTGTCATTCTAGTTATTAGCCAATAAGTGTGGAGGATACAGTCTTGACATGAAAAAATGTGATGTAATTGACAAAAATAGACATATTGGAGGACTGCTATTAATTTTAGCAAGGGCCAAGGAAATTCCTACCACAACATTATACTACTTCCGATACACGCCAATGTGAAGTATAAGGTGTGTTGCTCTTAAATAAATTAGGCCATGACTAACACAAATAGTGAATCCAGTAGTCATTCATTGTCTGAATCTTTTAGAATTCTATTTCAGGTGCTCCTAAAATAACATTCCTTCCACATCTTCATCTCCCAACAATTCAGTGATTCAGTGGATGAATGTAAAGAATAGTACAGAAGTTGATTAAACATCACGCTGCATTTGCTATGATGTATGCAGGAGATGTGTACACAGTGACACATCTATTATGTCATGAAACCCACTCCCTTACAGACACACAAATTGTCACTCAGCTATTCATATCTTCCTGTATCTTCGTCTCCTTAAATGACAGGTTACTCTAGCGAACTAGAAAGATGTTCATGTATTAAATATGTTTAAGTGTGAGCAAAATAGAGGATCAGAGGGGGACCGCCTACCAGGCTGTTTGCATTGTGGTCTATATGTGCAGACACTGAGGCACGCGGAGGAGTCTTAGAAACCCACCGAGTCATCCGCAGCTTCGTTTCCCCTCATCGTGCTCTGCTAAAACCAACAGACACGTGACTCTGTGTGTGTTTGTGATAGAAGGGCAATCTATCATCTTCACACATGAGTTAGACGAGACATCACAGTCTAGGGAGCCCGATATTTACGACTGTCTCCGAGGCTGTGCACACATATCAACCTTTGCCTGTTCCTCTCTACAGTCCAACCTTTGGTGTCAGACACACACACTCACACACAAAACAGTGTCACTCCAGATCCAGTGGCCCAGGCTTGGCCCACAGCTACTCCCCTCAGAGTTTTATGAAAGAAGGAAATCACCAAAGTAACCACAGCCACGACCGAAACACTGTTATTATCCGACTCACATTTTCTCTTCCTCCGTTCTTCGCCCCATCAAAACATTGAGGGGTTCAAGAACGACAATTACCAGGAGGGAGCTGTGTAATTATTCAATCGCAAGACAAGCGGGTCAGAGGTAAGTAAAGGCTGCGTGGCGGTTCTGACTTCAAAACTCTCTCTTCTTCCACTCTCACTGCAATTACCCCTAATTGGAGAGAAAAATTAAAGTCTTTGGTGTCTGGAGAATGCTGCTTAACTGATGATGTGCAAAAATACTCCCAGCACTGCTCTCTCTCTCTCTCACTCTAAATTCTTATGCTTTCCCTCCAAACTCTTACACTCGATCTTTCATTACTGCATTCTTATCATCAAAGAGGATAAACAGGATATCCCTTCTACTGTTGTCTGGATGCACAAACAACACCGCACACACACACGCACACAATTCAACGCACGCATATACAGAAACACTGGCTCCGAGTTAAAGGGAGCATCTGCAAAGTTCAGACTGTCAACAAACAAGGGACAAGGACAGATAAGACTAATCTCTAAAGTTAATGAATCCTTAACCGTTAGAGGGAAAACAATTTAAACTGCACCGCAAGTAATTTAAATCAGGATGGAGGATAATGCTAGTGCAAAGAAAGGAGGGGGAAAAAAACGCTCGAGCCAGCTAAGCTATATTCTCCAAATAAAATGTGTACAATGTATGTTTGCATGCTAAACGTTAAGCTGTTAAAATGGATGCATAAAGCAGTTTAAATGTTTAGTTTAAAAGATTTTTGGAGAATTCTGGGTATCAGGGTCATATCACGGGTTCTATTTATATCAGCTGAAAACATTAGCTTTGTGCCGTCCACTCAGATTTTGGATTATGAGTAGGAAAAGTTGATAATATCAGTGATGGCAACAAGCCCTTAAAAGATGGACTGACAAAATGTACTTTTGTGATGGATTGGGAGGCTTTTCATGCAGAATTTCCAGTGGCAGTATACTGACTAATGGATCTAGCATGTAGTCTATGTAAATATAATGTTTTATATGTTTTATTAATTTCAGGTTAAGTCAACTTATTTTTTCTTGTTCATTTAACTCATCAAAATAATTATTTAAAGAAACTTGAATAGTTTACCAGTCTTCCAAGCATCCATCGTTTTGGAGTTAAAAGATCCTTCTTTTAAGGAGTTTAGAGAAAACATGAATGATGGACACTTACTGTGTATATTTATGACATGTTTAGACATGGTTGTTTCCTTTGAAATTAAATATTTGATATCAGCTCTCGCCCAAAAGTGCATGGCTCCAACAACATTTAAAACTACATTTCTGTAAGGTCTAAAGAAAAATGCACTCTTCACACAAAGAAAACAACCCAGTCTGCATCCAAATTCAGCGCAAATTTTAAACTAATTTCCAGAAGATTGTCTAAATAAGATGCAAATGAATGTGCATTTCCATCCATTACTGTTATGTGGATATCAGAACTTAGGCGCACTGAGATAAACAAAAGCTATTTTCCATCCCTTCCGTGGAGCGGAAGAAAACTTTTCCAACTCAGCTAAGCGTATAAACTTTTTTGTGACATTTTGACTTCGGCTTTTCCACTCAGGTGGTAATGTGCTAGGGCGACTAAAGAGATACTATGTATTGAACTTAATATCTTAGGTTTATTAAACTTGTTTTCTCAAGTTCAGTGAACCTAACTCAGTTGGTTTCACATTACAGTAACTCACTGAATAAACAAATGATTCAAGTTTAACTCATTTAGCTCTAATTTTTTAGGGCAGCAAGGCTTCTTATGTTTTACAGTGTTCAGATCAGTGAAGTTCTGCCATCTAACAAACTAACAATCAATTGTTTGTAGTAACATCTAAATCCCAGGTATCAAATCCAACTCCAAGTCGGTTGCAGAACTGGTTTTAGTGAGTGATGTAACGGAACGTAAAACAGAAAATGAGTGACTAACTGCCATGGTATTGCATTACGACACTATCTGAAAGACTGTCTGCATAGTGGTATCTACCTTAATTAAAGGGGCAATACACCATGTATGCGATAATGTAATGGATAATATGCAACTTTCCAAGTAACAGCCAAGTGTCATTATTGAGCATTTACTAATTGGTATAAACAATTCTCAGAGTGTATCATTTGATTTTCATTGTGAATTAGTAAATGGTCTGTGGGCCATCCGGCACCTTAACAGCCTGTGGGCCTCAAGTAGAGTATCGGTGATGTAAAGGCTTGGTTTTCTGTCTTTCATTTCCCTAGCTTTACAGCCTGTGGGCTCATGAAGAGCATCAATATAAACGCACAGCTTCTCGCACTTCCATTGGCACACAAATACAAAAAAACTCACACACTAAATGATCACCTTCTAGCACTCAAATGAAAATCAGCCATGTAGCTCTCAAAAAGCTAAATAACATAAGATCAAATGAAAAAAGACTGGAAAGTCAACTCTGGCTCCCGTTGTTTGCAAAACTTGATTAAGCCATCCTTTTCTATTGTCTATACACTATCTTGCTTCCTCACCTAAGCCCACTAATATCACCGGTATCAGACAAAAGAAAGCACTCATGTAACAGGAAGGTCATGCCATCAATAGGAACAACCTTTGTCAAATCAATTTTCATGCATTAAATCCACTATGGGGGGGTTACAGTTCACAGGAAAGCAAAGCTGATTAATCACAAACAAAAAAGCAACTAAAGAGATCACACTGTCCATCTTTTTTTCTCAAACTGAGCCACTGTAGCAAAACAGAAAATGAGGGACCAGCTGCCATGGTATTGCATTACAACAGTATTTGAAACACTGTCTGCTTAATATGGTATCTACCTTAATAAAAGGGAAATACACCATGTAAAGGCTTGGTTTTCTGTCTTTCATTTCCTTAGCTTTACAGCCTGTGGGCCCATGAAGAGCACCAATATGAACACACTGCTTCTCACACACAAATACAAACACACTCACACACAAGGCGCTTGCTTACTTTGCTGAATTATCACCCTCTAGCACTGAAATGGAAATCGCCATGTATAGTAATTCTCACAAAGCTAAATAGCATCAGACAAAGCCCCCCCCTTCCCAAAATGGAAAGCTTTTTTCAGTAAGCCATCCTTTTCTATTGTCTTTTTTACTTTCTATTATGACAGTGATTACAACAGTCTTCAAGTCCACTGATAACGCTGGCATCAGATAGCAGACAGGTCATCCCATCAATGCGAACAGCCTTTCTCAAATGAAAGCAATCAACTTCCAGGCACTGAATCTACTATCTGGGGGATTACAGTTCACAGGAAAACAATGCAGCTGATTAATCATAAAAAGATAAGCAACTAAAGAGATCACACTCTCCGTCTTGTTCTCCCTCCCCATCCAATCATGTGAAATCACTCACAGCCAAACTGAGCTGCAGACACACCAGATGAGACTGAGAATGTCACTCAGATTCTCCAAATAAGGGTTAGTAACTGTAGTAACTGTGTGGTTTCAAATACGGTCGTTACATGTGATAGCAACCTGTAGCACAGTACAAGAGAAGCAGCAAAAACAGGTGATCTTACCTGCTGAGGAGTTTCAGCGGGCTTGATGAGCTTCCCCTCAGAGTCCTGTGCTCCCCTCTCTCCTTTGGCCATGGCTGAGAGACTGTGTGTGAGGCGACAGCCGTACTTCTGAGACTGTGTGTGTGAGGGAGTGTTGAAGTGAGTGTGACTGTGGCTCCTTGTGTGAGCGAGAGCGCGATGAGGCGGCCACTGGGAGGTGTGTGTCAGAGGGTGAAACTGGATGTGGCTCTGACTCCGGGTGTGTGCGTGGTGCGTGTGAGTGACTGCTCCAGAGGCTGGGAGCTCCTCCTGCTCCTCTGTGACAACTCTGCCGCTTTCCGCCGCCATTCACATGCTGTTGTGCTCTGGAATGAGGCCATGGAGGGAAGGGCAAAGTCAGACAGGCGGTGCCACACACACACACACAAACATATGCAAAAAAAAAAAAACCACACACACACATACACACTCAATGACAAGCATGTACTGCAACATACAGGCACAAGAATGCAGGCACATAAACACACACATATGAGCACGGACAAAGAATTGCTCTTTGGATGTATGCACAAGAACACACATAAATGGGACAATGCACAAGAGCAGAGATGAATACATATGCAACAAGAAATCACACACACACACACACAAATGCTCACACTTTACCTTAAAAGCATATATTTTTAAATATATATCCAACTGAAAGTAAAATGTAATTTAAGGTTACCATCATGCGCTGTATCTGACAAGCCTGCACATCTGGCTGTGGTTGAGAAAGAGCGAGCAAGGGGCGCAAAATGCGTCGATGTCCCGCGCAAGGAGTGCGTTGCCTGTCCTCATCTTACTACAATTACTGTAAGTGCATCCATAAACAAGCACTCTGCACACACCTGACAAAAAAAACAACCTTGAAGTATATTTTTAATAAAGGAGAAAACAAAATTATCTTCTTACCCCGTGTTGATGGAGAATCAGCCGGTGCTGTCAGCGGTGCCGTCGGTTAGTGAGTTAGTTAGTTCTCTCAGTGCGGTGATCAGTCAGTCAGTCAGTCAGTCAGACAGACAGGCAGGATGAGAAGGAGACTGCGGAGGATGGAGATGGTCTGCGAGCCTCCACTCTCAGTTGTGTTCAGTCTGCAGTGACTGGAGCTGCGCCCTGCAGCGGCCGCCGGTATATGACACACACACACACACGCACGCACACACACACACACACACACACACACACGCAAGGATTGGAGGTTATGCA
>NW_023340246.1:6761237-6787314 GCF_004916995.1 Morone saxatilis
ACTGGGAGGTTTATTGCATGGTTTGCGCGTGTGCTAATCTGGGTTGAGGATTATGGCGAGCGATGGTTTGACACCATCACCATCAATGTGCTTTTTTTTGGCATCGCACACAAAACGCGACAAACAACACTTAGTATCATGTTTTAAAGCTATATATACCCTGATATATAGTGTTTTTTTTTTTTGAGGTATAATGACATCAAAATTGGTGCTATTTTTGAATCTTGTTGTTACAATCACAAATTCCAAATAACACCGGCCACCCATTTATTAAAGTTACACTCTTAAAGATTAGCCAGAAGATATTTAAAACAGAACGCGTTCTTTTTCATTGGCAGATTATAAAATGGTTTGGTTTCTTTGTTTACAAAAAAAAGTGTAATCTCATATAAATCTGTTGTTAATTAGTGTATTCTATAGTATAGTCCTGCGCTCTGGTAACATTTACTGCTCGACAGTGTGATTTCTCAGGAAGTTGAGTGTAGGCACAATGGAATGTATACAAGGTTGTGGTGTCAGGGTTTCAAGCTACTCACAGAGATTACCTGCGTGCTTTCTGGAATAAGGAGCAGGAGGTGTGCGTTGTGAAGAAAGGAGGGAAACTTAACGGAAGGAAGCGCTCAAGATCAACTGACAATAAGGAAAGATAGCGGAAATACATCATCATCAATGTAATCATCATGTTATACATAACATTTTACATTCCCAGTACCGTTTAGCATGTATAGTAATCAATATTCTTGGTGATTCGTATGAAGTTACATGGATGCCTGCAAAATAGCCAATAGATCTCCCTGTGAAATGTTACACACTGACTTTAACGAACAAAAAGCAACGGGTCTAAAATCAAATGCAGCACAAAACCAAGATATCCAGGATTCTAGTCCCAGAATGGGTTAAGTTTAAGGGTGACCTGTAATTTAAGGTAATAAATACAATTGGATGTATCTTTCACTAAAGCCTGTCACACCAACATATAACCAATGAAATTTAGCAGTTATTAAAACTGAATCACAGATCATAGTGGATACGCTCATGGACCCAAATCTGTGAAATGTTTTAGTCAGTTAAAGTTGAACTTTGGAAGCAAGTATCTTGACAGTGCTGAGAAAAAGAGGTGTACGGGTCCAATAGTATTGGAGGATCGTTGTATCTTATTAGCTATCTTGCACAGTCACTTTTATTAACCTTCCTTATTAAATGGAGCTATACAATGGAACTTCTCACAAAGAGTTGATTGGTAACTCCCGTTTCGTGAATAAACTATGTGGAATTTCATAGTGTCATGTAGCAGATGTTAAATCAGAACCGTTCTTTTCTTGGTGGGAAGTTGAATGTTAAAATGCATTTGGCTTCAGCTCACTCACAGGAGAATTACCTGCGTTGCTTATTTCTTGAACCAAGGAGCAGGAAGGTGTAGCCCGGTGTGTGAAAAAGGATTATAACAAGAAAGCGCAATGTTCATTGATGAGTTTACATTCACTTATTACTTCCAGTCAGTACTTACAGTTAGTGGGGTTTATTAAAGGTTACTCAGTGCTCTTATTTACGCGCACTTTCATGAAGTTGATTTAAAGACCAGTGTGTAGGATTTATAGGACATCTAGTGGTGAAGTTGTAGGATTGCAACCAATGAACACCTAACTACTGTGTCATATCTGATGACCTGGGAATGAGAGGTGCAGAGAAAACTATGGTGGCGTTGGGAAAGGCCCTGGCTAGAGCTAGGTGTTTGTTTGTCCCATTCTGGCTACTGTAGCAAACATATCGGTTCAACGTGGTGGACTTGTGGCATTCATTAAAGGAACTTAGCTAGTCTTTTACCTCTCAATATATTTTTTATTGATATGAAATGATGTTATCAATCCAAAACCAGCGATGTACATTTACCAGTAAGGGTAGGTACACTGATACTGTCACTTTAAGGAATGTCACTTTTTAATTGAAATTTGAAAATCTTCAGACTTGATTTTCATTTCAAAAAGGTTTAATGCTGTTCCATAAAATGTTTCAAAATGTCAATTTCTTTCAATACGCTAATGCTGCCTTTCTGTTAAAATCTTACTTTCAAACCCAGTATCTTTTTTATTTTACAAATTTAGAAAAACTACAACAAACCACAGAATAATTATACATCAGGACTTATTAGGCTTAATATGCCCTTTATCTAAAATAGCTGTTATGAAATTTTCTGAACCTTATTATCAATTATTTTCTAACATCTTTGCAGTTAGTATCAATGAAGTTAAATCCCTGTATTGTTATTTTTACAGGTCCTTATATTCAGTTATTATAAGCTTGTAATATAATGAGTGCATGATGTATTGACTCCCCACAGTTACTCTCTGTCAGAGCATGACAGCAAAACATGTCATGGAGACCTTGCTGATGAACCAGACCTTTTCCAATAATTCCAAGCATTCAAATCCCTCTACCAAACCACATTATGACATAAAAAGGAACCACTGCAAGAAAAATAGGATATGACCTGCATCTATGACTGGGAGTCCGATAATGCGTGAAGATGGAATGTGCAAAATGAAAAAAGGCTTGGCTGGCTTCACGAGTAGAAAAGGGGTCTACTTCTGAAAGGAAAGGGGGAGTTAAAGGGAAAAAAGTTAAAATTCCCTGGCATTGCAGCCTTATTAAATATGTAGCACAAAGGAAATGTGCTCTCTTTTATCTTTAGCCAGACCCCTCTGGGGCTTGCAGCCAAGTGGTGCACTATCACCTGCACATTCGGTAAAGTCCTGAAATGGGCAACCTGGCCTCATAGAAAGGTAACTTTCAGAGGGGTTATATTCAAGACATTTCTATGCGAGTTTCTTCTCTGACCATTGGACCGATCTTAGGCTGTCATCTCTTCTTCCTCAGCCATGAGCAAAAACATCCCCGTTCCTGTTCTGCACACCCCTCCCTCCCGTTGCTTTAAATATTGAGCGATGATAATGTGTTGCCTTATCCAGGAGGCAGGCAGAAAGCCTGGGACGAGAAAGCAAGCACACACTTGTGGTAAAAGCACATGCATGTCTTACTCAATGCTAAGAAACCAAAAAGATTGGAAGAGAAAAAGGAGAGCCCTCGAGGATCGTTTTAAACATAACCAAGCAATGAATGAGGATTTTTACCACTTTGTTGGCTTTGTATGAACGCTTCTTATTGGCCGTTGAATGTGAAATACCATAGCTGTGTAATTAGAAGTATGGCAAATTGATGATATACTTCTTTTGTCCTAAGTCTATATTTGTGTTGAATTAGAATTATTCATTCTATAATAATTTCAAACCCCTATTTGATGGTGTGATCTCATTTTAAATTCTTCAGGGTTAGGGTTGAGAATGATAACAGTGGAACTCCTTTGTATTTTGTATCATATTAAGATGAATTCTGGGATATAGTTGGATGGTAGTTGTACATTGCTATTTATAGTAGAGAAATAAGGGTAACTTGTGTCGAATTTTGAGAGTCTGACAAAAATTCAGAAGACACCTTCCCTTGGCCCTCCCTAGTTTTCTGTGAAGCCCTGACTTCATCAATACACAATGATTCACTGGTTACACTCATACGCCATCAGATACATGCTTTCCACAGTACGTCTTAGTAACTCAGATCAACTCAAGATTCTTTGACATTCTAGGCCCCTCCCTGACTCCTTTCAAATCTAAATCCCCATTCTAAAAATCTGTAATGACAGCACAGATGTTGCATCTACAGCGGGGGAATAAGTGCTGCCTCGGTGTCATGTCAGAATCACCTTGATAATTATAATCCATGCAACCGTATGGACGCTTTAATTATCAAATATTTCTTTCAGCAGTTCTTCAACGACTTTGGGCAGTATTAACATAATTTGAAACTCCACGCGATTAAGAATTTTATAACAGCTTCAAAACTAAGTAGCACTTTGATTTTACTTCAATTTTGCTTTAATCAAAGAAAGAGTCTTAAATATGAAGAATTTTGGAAGTATTATTTATTGTACCTTGATATCGTGATATGTCTTGAAAGGATGCGTTCAAATAAACAAAACAAGTCATCTGAATTAATCCCCGCCCTCCAAAAACAAAGGCAATGTTCCAAAAAACGCAACAAGATTTTAAAACTAATAGACTAATAGGCAAGCCAAAATAAATAAAAAGCTTGTAACAAATATTTATGTTCATTAAATTAAATTTTATTATACTGTAAATAGTGCAGAAAAAATGGTTGATCACAGTTTTGGAGAAGACTTTGGAGAGTTGGTTGGTGGTGCTGGTTGGTGACGTGTGTGTGTGTGTCTAGAGGGAAGGAAGGAGGGTTACATGTGGTAGACCAACAGAGGACACACATGGTTGACCATCTGCCTGTTGGGTCATATGGGCGACAGGATTCGGTTTGCTCATTGATGTTTTTTTTCGGTGGAGCTTACTCTGTGGGGGTTTAGGGAGATCTGTTGGCAAGTAAACACTGTCCTCCAGAGGAGAAAGACAAATGTAGCCGATTGGGACAACAGCATTTTCGGGAAGCGCTGTGGATGTTGGAGATAAACTAATGACTATATCTCCATTTGAGGACTGTGATAATCCCACCACAGTAGTTTATAAACTGGATAGACGTGAAATCTCATTAAATGCAGCCAAAACTGCGGATAAAGAAAGATTTTAATCACAGTGAATTCCTTGGTGGAACTGCGATTGAGGTCTCGGTCGGGTTTCGGTTGAAAAAGGAATTAGATCGTGGCTGTGAATTCGGGGGTCCTTTTGTTCAGAGGTTGTTCCAAACGGAAGCCTTGTGTGCTCAGGTCTCTGCGCACGGAATAGACAGCGTATGGCCTGATCTGCTTCTTCTAGAACTTTAATTCCTTTGTTAGTTCGGAGCTCCGGAAAGGAAAGTAGATGTTGTACAGGTACGAAAGGTGGGCAGCGATCTCTTGTGAGCGGATGCCAGCGAAGAATCATTTGGAAAATCTTGTGATCCTAGAAAAGAATTAGAGACCAGAATTAAAGAAAGATCAGGACGTAGTAAAGAAAGGCAGAGCTGGAACTGTTACTCGTTGTCTGTTCCTTTCAGCAGCAAAAGCCCATTTGCCTTCTGTGAAAATACTCATCTCTCTTGATGACACATGATTCTCTCTGAGCGCATCATTATACTAAGTAACAATAATTCTATTATTAATCACACCAGCATATGCAAGCCTTTCCTTATGGCACGCCCTACCCCATGAAGGTTAGAGGGCTCAGTCCTTTCCCTTAAGCTACAACTCTGTTATTAAATGCTGCATTCGAGTTAGCAATCCCTCTCTGGGGATTTTATGAGTCCACTGGGTTGCTAATTCTAGATTATGTTTTCTCCAGTTCCATGTGCTGTGGCAGGGGATATAACATGCAAATTGGCCTCAACTCAGCCAGACTCAGAACAAGCATTACTGTATCCTCAACAACCCACCTCGCCACTCCCCTAGAGATAGTACAAACAAAAAATCTTTGTACATCCCTTGAACTTACTTTCTTCTTTGCGATGTTAGATTAGATTGGCAAGTCATTGAGGCGTATTTGAAATCAGCCTTTTTTTTTATGTTCTCTGTAAGTGTGTTTGTAAGCGTGTGCGGTAAAGGGGACTGCGGGCGAGCCGATTTATGTACTGTAAATTGTTCAGGCTGGAACGGTTGCGTAGTTGAGGGGGGTTTCTGGTCAGAGGAGTGTAGCTCTTTGAGTGTGTTTTCAGATGGTCTGAGTATATACCGAGCACGCTGTTGACTTTTTTCGGATGGGGTAGGAGATTGGGTGTTTTAGAGCTCTCGCCCTGTGACATCATAGCGATTATCAGACATAACGCGATGGATGTTTACAGGAAACTCTCATCGTTGCATCCGTTCCATATAATGTCCTGCATTTTAACCTCGTTGAGCGCAGATTATACTTCTGCATGACCAGGCTAGCTACAACTATAGCAAACGGGCTACAGACAGAAAGATGTGGGTGGAAGGTAGGTAGAGCTGCATAGGGATACATTTATGTTTATTGAGATCATGTCCCTATTGGATGCTTTTTTAGAGCTTTACGTTGAACTCGACCTGTTCGGCCTCTGTATACCTAAGGGTTCTCCTCTCTAGGCAGCTCCGCGCAGTGGACTTTCATTGTTATAGTCAACAATTTGAGAGGACATGAATGGTGAAAGTTCTTCTCATGTTGAGTAGAATGACTAGATGTGTTAATTCCTTATGTCAGGGACAACCTGGAAAGGCAGTTAAGTTACTATAGACCTTACTTATCTGTTATTAGAAGGAACATAGTGGATTACAAGGCAAATGACACTATTTTCTTGGCGATTGTCGTAACTGCGTGCCAGTATTGCAATGTTATACTTGACCATTTTAGCTCATTTTTTAACTTTATATAATTCGGTAACTGCATGGTGTGATGGTGCGTTAACTCATCCTGATTTCTGATTTATCTACTTATATTATGTGGTAGCACTATCTT
Organism: Morone saxatilis; assembly: GCF_004916995.1. Taxonomy (NCBI): domain Eukaryota; kingdom Metazoa; phylum Chordata; class Actinopteri; family Moronidae; genus Morone; species Morone saxatilis. The sequence goes on from NW_023340246.1 coordinate 6,767,699, forward strand.
TGATGGCTTTATGTATGTATATCCCTTATCTTTCAAATTGGTTTTTTATACCCTGTTTTGTGCGACAATCACTCATTATTGCACAGGGTTATCACTTAGGTTCGAGTGGGACCTCGAGAACTATGGACAAGAGAATCCTGGCTGTGGTGTCTTTCCTGTTTGTTTTAACGAATTTTAGAAAAGGCATACCTGTAGTTGGGTGTATAAACAGGTATTAGGTCAGATTCCATAACAATAGGGTTTGGTTTGTCCATTCTGGGCTACTGTAGAAACATATTGGTTCAACGTGGTAGACTTGGTAGATGAGGACCCGCTCCCTCTGTATGTGAAAACAGATCATTCTGCAGGTGATTACATACTAATGAAAACGTAACTATGATTTTTATATTCCATTCGCCTATAGAAGTTAATGGATGCTCCAAAATGCCAATAGATCCTCCTGAATGTTACACACTGGACCTTTAAGAAAAAAAAGGTCTAAATCAAAGCAGCACAAACCAAGATATCCAGACTTCTAGTCCCCAGAATGGGTTAAGTTCTAAGGGGATCCTGTATTTTATATAATACAATTGGATAGTATCTTTCACTAAAGCCTGGTCACACCAACATATAAAACAATGAAATTTAGCAGTTAATTAAAACTGAATCACAGGGATTAGTGGATACGCTCATGGACCCAAATCTGTGCAAATGTTTTAGGTCGAGTTAAAGTTGAACTTTGAAGCAAGTCATCTTGACAGTGCTGAGAACAAAGAGGTGTACGGTCCAAAGTATTGAAATCTGTTGTAGCTTATTAGCTATCTTGCACCATTCACTTTTATTTAACCTCCTTTAATGGAGTATACAATGAACTTCTCCACAAAGAGTTGATGGTACTCCACGTTTCTTGAATAAACTATGTGAACTTAGTGTCATGTTAGCAAGATTTAAATCAGAACCGGTTCTTTTTCTTGGTGGAAGTGGAATGTCTAAAATGCAGTTTGGCTTCAGCTCACTCACAGAGAATTACCTGCGTGCTTCTCTGGAACAAGGAGCCAGGAAGGTGTGCGTGTGTGAAAAAGGACTTAACAAGGAAGCGCATAGTTCATATGATAGTTTACATAACATTTTACATTCCAGTACAGTACCGTACAGTAGTGGGTTTACTTAAAGGGTTACTACAGTGCTTTATTACGGCACTTTCATGAAGTTGATTTAAAGGACCAGTGTGTAGGATTTAGCGACATCTAGTGGTGAAGTTGTAGATTGCAACCAACTGAACACCACTTGTGTCAATATCTGATGACCTGGGAATGAGAGTGTGCAGGAGAAACTATGGTGGCCGTGAAAGGCCCTGGCTAGAGCTGGTGTTTGGTTTGTCCATTCTGGGCTACTGTAGAAACATATCGGTTCAACGTGGTGGACTGTGGCCTTTCATTAAAGGAACTTAGCTAGTCTTTTTACCTCCTCAATAATATTTTTATTGAATGAAATGATGTACAATCCCCAAAACCAGCATTACATACCAGTAAGAGGTAGGTACACTGTACTGTCACTTTTAAGGATGTCACTTTTAATTTGAAATTTGAAAATTCATTCAGACTTGATTCATTTCAAAGGTTTAATGACCTGTTCCAAAATGTTCAAAATGTCAATTTCTTTCAAACGCCATGCTGCCTTTCTGTTAAAAATCTTAACTTTCAAACCCAAGTTCTTTTTTATTTTTTACAAACTTTAGAAAACTACCACAGAACCACAGAATACATTATACATCAGATTATTAGGCTTAATATGCCCTTTATCTGAACCTTTATCATTTATTTTCTAAAATCTTTTGCAGTTAGTTCAATGAAAATAAATCCTGTGTAATGTTATTTTTACAGGTCCTTTATTCAGTATTTAACTTGTAATATAATGAGTGCAGGATGTTTACTCTCCACAGTTACTCTCTGCTCAGAGCATGACAGCAAACATGTCATGGAGACCTTGGCTGATGAACCCAGACCTTTCCATAAATTCCAAGCATTCAAATCCCTCTACCAAAACCACATTACTGACAATAAAAAAGGAACCACTGCAGAAAAGTCAGGCATATGACCTGCATTAGAATGGGTATGTTTCCGATAATGCGTGAAGAGGAATGTGCAAAATGAAAGGTTGGCTGCTGCACGAGTAAAAGGGTCATTCTGAAAGGAAATGTGGGAGTTAAAGGGAAAGTAATTCCCTGCATGCTTAGCCTTATTAAATATGTAGCACAAAGGAAATGTGCTCTCTTTTACTCTTTAGCCAGACCCCCTCTGGCTGCCAGCCAAGTGGTGCATATCAGCCTGCACATTCAGGTAAAAGTCCTGAAATGGGCAACCTGGCCTCATAGAAAGGTAACTCTTCAGAGGGGATTATAATATTCAAGACATTTCTACTGCTGAGTTTCTTCCTCTGACCTTGACCACTCTTAGGCTGTCATCTCTTCTTCCTCAGCCATGAGCAAATACATACCCTCTCCTGTTCTGCACACCCCTCCCTCCCGTTGCTTTAAATATTGACGATGGATAATGGTGTTCGCCTTCATCCAGAGGCCAGGCAGAAAGCTTGGAGACGAAGAAGCAAGCACACACTTGTGTAAAAGCACATGCATGTCCTTACTCATGCTAAGAAACAAAAGATTGAAGAAGAAAAGAGAGCCCTCGAGGATTCGATTTTACATAACCCCAACTGAATGAGATTTTTACCCACTTTGTTGCTTTGTATGACCGCTTCCTTCTTGGCCTTGAATGTGAAATACCATAGCTGTGTAAAGAAGTATGCAAATGATGAATACTTTTTTGTCCTAAGTCTATATTTGTGTTGAAGTTAGAATTATTCATCTATAATAATTTCAAACCCCTATTTTATGGTGTGATCTCAATTTTTAATTCTTCAGGGTTAGGGTTGAGAAGATAACAGTGGAACTCCTTGTATTTTGTATCAATTAATGAATTCTGGGATATAGTTGGACTAGTTGTAACATTGCTATTTATAGTAGAGAAATAAGGGTACTTAGTGTCGAATTTTGAGAGCTCTGACAAAAAAATTCAGAAGACACCTATCCCTGGCCTCCCTAGTTTTACTGTGAAGCCACTGACTTCATCAATACACAATGATCACTGGTTACACCTCATACCATCAGATACATGCTTTCCACAGTACGTCTTAGTAACTCAGATAACTCAGACTTCTTTGACATCAGTAGCCCCTCCCTGCCTCCTCAATCTAAATCCCCATTCAATCTGTAATGACAGCACAGATGTTGCATTACAGCGGGGAATAAGGTGCTGCTCGGTGTCATGTCAGAATCACCTTGATAATTATAACCACTTGCAACCGATGGACGCTTTAATTATCAAATATTTCTTTCAGCAGTCTTCACACTTGGGCAGTATTAACATTAATTTGAACTCTCACAGCGATTAAGAATTTTATAACAGCTTCAAAACTATAGCACTTTACTTTTACTTCAATTTTGCTTTACATCAAAGAAGAGATCTTAAATATGAAGAATTTTGAAGGTATTATTTATTGTACCTTGATTTGTGATATGTCTTGAAAGGATGCAGTCAAATAAAACAAAACAGTACACTCTGAATTAACCCCGCCCTCCAAAAAACAAAGGCAAATGTTCACAAAAAACGCAAAAGATTGTAAAACTAATAGACCTAAATAGGCAAGCCAAAATAAATAAAAAGCTGTGTAAACAAAATATCTTATGTTCATTAAATTAAAATTTATTTTTATACTGTAAATAGTGCAGAAAAAACTGGTGATCACAGTTTGGGAAGACTTTGGAGAGTTGGTTGGTGGTGCTGGTGGTGACGTGTGTGTGTGTGTCTGAGGGAAGGAAGGAGGGTTACATGTGGTAGACCAACAGAGGGACACACATGGTTGACCATCTGCATGGGCGACAGAATCGGTTTGCCTTGACAGTTTTTTTTCTGGAGTGTGGGGGTTTAGGGAGATCTGTTGGCAGGTAAACACTGTCCTCCAGAGGAAGAAGACAAAGTAAGCATTGACAACAGCAGTTCGGGAGCGCCTGTGATGTTGGAGATAACTAACTGACAATATCTCCATTAGACTGTAGATAATCCCACACAGAGATTAATAAACTGTAGAGGGAAATTCATTAAATGCAGCACAAACTGCGGGATAAAGAAAAGATTATCAATCACAGGAGGCCTTGGGACTGCAATTCGGGTCTGGTGAGGTTTCGGTGAAAGGAATAAGTGGCTGTGAATTACGGGGGCCCTTTTAGTCAAGAGTGTCCAAACGGAGCCTGTGTGTTCAGGGGTCTCTGGACAATGACAGCGTTGGCCAAATCTGCTTCTTCTAGACTTAATTCTTTGTTGTTGAGCTCCCGGAAAGGAAGTGATGTTGTCAGGACGAAAGGTGGGCAGCTCCTCTGTGAGCGTGCCACGAAATCTTGAACATCTGTGATCCTAGAAAAGAATTAGAGACAGAATTAAAGAAAGATCAGGACGTAGTAAAGAAAGGCAGAGCTGGAACTGTTACTCGTGTCTGTTCCTTTCCAGCAGCAAAGCATTGCCTGTAAAATACTCCACTCTCTCTTGTGACACATGATTTCTCTCTGAGGCACTATACTAGTAACATAATCTATTATTAATCACCACCCAGCATATGCAAGCCTTCCTATGGCAGCCCTACTCCTCACTGAAGGTTAGAGGGGCTCAGTCCTTTCCATCCTTAAGCTACAAACTCTGTTATATAAATGCTGCATTCGAGTTACGCAATCCCTCTCTGGGGATTTTATAGATCCACTTGGTTGCTACATCTCAGATTATGTTTTCTCCAGTTCCATGTGCTGTGGCAGGGGATATAACATGCACCATGCCTTCAACTCCAGCAGACTAGAACAAAGCATTACGTAATCCTCAAACAAACCCCCTCGCCACCTCCCGAGCTAGTACAAACAAAAATCTTTTGTCATCCCTTGAACTACTTCTTCCTTGCGATGCTTGAGATTAGGGGATTTGCAGTCAGTGTAGTCGGGGTAGAGTTAGAGTTTTAATACGTAGATGTTCTATATGTGAAGCTCAGATGTGGAGAGATGTGTTTAGGCCCTGACATTGCGATACGCACCGATGCGATAGGTTAAACCTCTGCACCAATCTCCTGCCATCAGCCAACCAGATCTGCAGGGAGGTAACAGGAAGGGTGTGGTCTAGTGTTACCATGGGAATAGGAAGAGATTCTCCATCCTCGTGCACAGATGGTGACCTGGCCACTACTCTTGGTGCAACGCTGCGAGTGAACGGAATACATAACAGATTAAGAACAAGTTAAAAGTACATACAGCATATGCAATGTAATTATTTCTCATTTATTACTGACTGCTGTAGGCAAACTCATGCTAAAATATTTTTTGGACTCTGGAAGATTTAGTATTCATACAGTGGTGTTTTGAACATGAGGGTTTCAGTTCGTCAGGCTGACTGCTTGGTCAGATTTGCTTGTGGGTTTTTTCATACCTGAATTTAGAAGGACACCTAGTGGTATAAAGTGGTATAGTATCTTGGAACTTTAGACTTGAAACAGACACTACATTGTTTTGCACATTTTTACACTCTTATTTGATAGGGACAGCTAAGGGTAGACGGGAAATAGGAAAGAGATAGAGGCTTGATCGAACCTGGGCTCTGGTTGAATTGTCAAAAAAAGTAGGTCCTTTCCTAAACACTCTTCCTTGACAGTGATGGAAAACGTCCATGAGGTCAAGGAAAGATGTGAAGGAGAACTAGGACTAAGGAAAAGACAACTGTGGTACTGAGAGAATCAGACTGCACTTTAATATGCTACGGATGTATGTGATAGCAGATGATAATGACATGTGTCTGTCTGCTGTGGTAAACCTACAATGTTCTGAAGATGGACTACAAAAACGCATTTTAGCCACCAAAAACAGGGTGAGCTGGGGCTGGGGCGCCCCAAGACACTATCTATTATTAATGACAGTTATTGGACGTTTATCTGCAAAATAATTATTTTTTTAAAAAAGGTCAACCCCTATATTAACATACATAATACTAATATTTACCTGATACTTGGTAGTATTATCACAACAACTATCTCTTACCTGCCAAGCCGGTATCCTCGGCCGCTGAAGGGGTGAAAGGCCTTTTTCTTGGGAACATAATTTTCCTCCGTCAGATCCTCCACATTGATCTCCAGCTCCTCCTCTTCTGCTCTGCTCTCCCACTCTGCCGGAAGCTCCCTGGGACAAATTAAAGAGTCTAGTCAAATCAATCAATATGAAAAATGAGCACTAACAACCATTATGCTTTATCTATCTTATGTCGCCTGGTTGTGGTCTTTAGGAGGGACATCTGATTTCCCACTGAGAGTTCATGGGGTTTGACTGTAAGACTGAACCAACGACAGACATTATGCTACATTTGGGTTAAAGATAGGGTTCAGTTCTCTATATATACACTGTATGTATATAGTTCATACATTTTTCCTGTAATATTAAGCTTTGAAGGGTTTGTCTGCATTCGTATTTCATAACAGAAAACGTGAACCCAGGGTTTCTTCAGGTTTCAACGGGTTAAAAAAAAAAGTACAAAGAAATTGATACATTTTTCAATCAATTTCTAAAACCTATCAAAATCATATACACGACATTTGAAAGCAAGCAGAAAGAAATTAAACTAAAACATATTTAACTTACTTAACTACACTATCTTTGAATCTTGGAAAGTATCAGTGAACCAGTGTAGAGCGACAACTCTTACTCAGTTAATCAATTAGTCAATCGAACTATAATCAAGCCATAATTGTGATAATCGTTCAATCTTTGAGTTTCTTTTCGCACAAAAATGCCCAAAGCACTTACTGATTCCAGCTTCTCAAATGACATTTGGTATGCTCTAAGATTTTCTGAGGGTCATTTTTTACTCTTTTCTGATGATTTTTTATAGACCACATAATTAATAGACTGGTGTGAAACATAACCGGCAGATTAATCAATAATGAAAACAATCATTAGTTGTAACCCAACACCTGTGACAGCAGTGTCATATGACTGAGTTAAACGGGTTTTAAACTCACATTCATTAAACCCACATCCTATATGACTACAATTAAAGCGTTATTTCATATTTTTTATAAACTTCAGAAACAGACGCAAGTTACATTTTCTCAATACAACACAGAGCCAACAGGAACATCTAGTGATGAAGTGTAATACCACAATAAAACCAGAATAATAACACTGCTCTGTCGTTTGCGTTTGATCGGCTGGAGAATAATATTTGTTGCAATATCTGACCATCGCACGTAGCACTGTCCTCCATCTTTAACCGCTTGACGTGTGAAGTGTGAGAGGAACACATTATTGCTGTTTCAGGCCAGACAGAGAGATATTAAAATCCAGAAATTTCAGCGCTTGTTGAAGCAATTGTAGAGCGATCGATATCAATCGACAACCTTATCAGACCTCATGATGTCACGGTCCCTTTGCGCTTTAAGGTTGTAAAATCGTACTTAGTACACCTGTAACTCACTCACCCCCTTTTGATAGCATCCAGGAAGTCTTGATTCTCTGGTACGGAGTAGCTACGAAACTCCTCGTCATTTACGGTGAAGCCATCCTTCCACAGCCTCACCACCATCTCCACCTGGAATAAAGGCCACAAGAATGAGCCCCGACCAGCCCCAAGAGACACACCGATCCCTGTATGGGCTGAACTCCAGAGCTGACCGAAGGCTCTGGTGGCCACGAATGCGTGAGCCCATATAACTGGAATGTCACAGTAGATTGCTCTGCCTAACAATGTCACCTCTATTTTTAAAATGTCAACCTAAATGCATTCCCCCCGCTGCCGCTTATTTTTTATTTATTAAATACATATTGTATGATTTGATGAATACATATTACATTATTACAGTATGTGGGTGTTTGACATTACCATTCATTCATTCTTAGGCTATATGCCTATGAATGCACTGTCCTAAAATATTAAATGTTTTCCCGTATCAGCTGCGAAATGCACACTAGCAGATATTTGTCCCTCAGGATCTAGTGGTGTGAATTCATGTCTGACCTTTGACGTCCCCGAGGCATCGTAACAGATCTTCTCCACCTCATCAAGGAGGTCCTCTACCGAGAAACTTCGCCTCATTGGAGCCTCCTCTTCATTTTCTTCACTGACAACCCGTTAAGAAAAGCAGACATGTGCAACTCAGTCAGTAAATGTCTTATTGAATCCAGCCTGCAGTCAGCCTGCGGGCGATTTGTACTGAACAATTGCAATATTGAGTTCTCAATCCAGAAATGACATTAAGTGTTTAGGTTTGACACATTGCTGTCCAGCCAGATTGATTTCTCATTCCAGACGCTTCACACATTATACCATCCTACATAAAATCCAGTGAGTTGTATTGCTGTTGGAAGATGTCGGTTCACTACAGGACCAGAGGAGTTAAGGGAACTCTTAGATACAGTTGTTCCATGTAACTATGAGAGATTTTAAAGCAAACTTTCTCTCGCAGCCACAATGTACTGTGACTTACCAGTGCTCATCTTTCTCGCCACCCACAGTGTCAATCTCTTTCATGACGTTTTGTGTTTTCCATCTAAGAAAATGACAAGTGGACAGAGCAGACGTCATACAATGGGGCCTATCACCTACACAGGCAACTTTGGTAAGCTTTATTATGAGGTAACCTTTTTTAGCTTCAGGGTTTATTATGTAACGCTGAATGTCTTCCCTGGCATTCACGAGCACAATGTCGGTGTAAACTGACTGAAAAAAGCCCCAATATGAACAGAGCCATTTAAATAAAGCTCTATAACTTCCTCGATAAACAACCAAGCAGCCTAAATCGTTCTCGTTAATTATGTAAGTGGGCGTCAGAAAGCCGTGGACGCGCACAGAGCCAACGACGTAGGGCCTGTGTAGAACAACACGGCTTATAAACACATATACACACACACACACGTTAGAAGCTTATTTGCATGCCCGTATTAAGGTTAAGGTCAAATACTGATTTACCAGTCCGTGTTTTGTCGGTTAATCCCGGGCTACACATCTGCAGCCACAAGTTTCAGGCAGCGTCTCTTCTGCTGAGCAATACGCCTGACGTACCACCGCCGTAAATCGACTATTCTTGTCGTAACGAAACTGAAACGCTGAGCTCAGCACATCTTCATCTAATTGAAACTGATGATGCAGTATTAAATGGCATGGGGAATACAGCTGATACACACAGGGATACTACGAATGTGTCTGCCTGCCTGCCTGCCTGCCTGTCTGTCTGTCTATCTGACTGTGATGACAACAATTAGACCATTATTATATATGTTATCAGGCTTATTACAATTGCCTAATTACATTGCAGTAATATATGCATTTCATTCCCCCCCCCCCACAAACAGTATACATTTTTCAAATAATATTTGAGCACTGCAACATATAAATACCAAAAATAAACATTAAGAAACATACACACAGACGAAGAAACAACAACAACAACAAAGCAACATAACATCAGTTCAGACAAGAACGAAAACAAAAACACCTTGTTTCTTTCTTTCACATATATCCTAGTTTAGGTCCATTCAGTACATTGGTCTTGTCACCTTTGACCTCTGTTTTGAAAGTTTCCAAGTCAAGAAAGAAAGTCCCTTTGAAAATAAATGAACATTTTTATACTGATAGTTCATGAGTGCCCCCCCTAAATGTTCAAAAATGACTAATCACTGAACCACAAATATACTTTTGGTACATATGTGTGGTGCAGTGAGATTATAATGACCAGACTGAAATATGATCTTCCTCTGTGGAATATTAATGATTTTCCTAAATCAACACTCTATCTATACCTTGTCATGCCTCCTATTGGCCACTAGGAGCAGATAATCTAATCACGAGTAAAGTCATGTGTGAAAACCTACATTTTTGTAGTCTTTAAATGCAAGTGATTTTTACTCATTGTAAAAAACTGTAATAAAATCCTTCCTTTATTTGACCATAGATTCGAGGTACAATCATATATATATACACTTGAAGAGTATTTGTTATTGATTGATTAATTTTGTATTTCTTAACAGATCAGTTGAGTCAGAGAACATAAGAATTTGGTGTTGTTAAATATGAGTATAATAAAAGGTTTGAGTCTTGTGTTTTGGTGGATATATACACACCTTTTCTTACCTTTGGATCACAGATAATGCCTTCAGCAACTCCATGCGCACAAACATAATGTATAATTTACATTAAAATGAAAATGGTTTTGATTATGCTTTAAAAATAAAACATAGCTTGAACCAAAAACATGAAACAGATGGCTAGCACAGTTGCATCTTCAGTCAAGCCAGAAATAGTACAACCAACACACGCACAAACACACACAGGTTTGGGTTTCAGCAGTGGTCCCCAAACCGGGGTCAAATAATCCTGCAGGGGTTCTGGAAAGGATCAGTTCTTGGCTAGCTACAGTTTTGTTTAATGTCACTTTTACTTTAAAGAAAACCTAGTATGATCAAAGGTTTCAAACGTTCCACTATTATTGCCCCACTCTTTCTGAAATATTATGATAATTCATATATATTATGTCATGTTTCTCAAATGTGGGAACCAAATAATAAACAGAGTTCAAGAAGACGAGCCTAGAGTGGAAAATTATCATTATTTCATTAACTTGGACTACATGCATTGAGGTTATGATCTTTTTCTCAACTTATTAACGCTTCTTTAATAGTCCTTTAGGGACTTATTGTCCTCAGTAGAACTTAATAGTGGAGTGACTTTATTTAACTTTATGGAATACATCTGTGTCCTCACTGTTCACTGTAAACTGCTCATTATAACCCATAACAACATAATACAACTATTTTTGTATTGATTATCATGGTATATTGTATAGTATCCCCATAACTAGGCCAGTAGTTCTTTGTAGTAGTAGTCCAGTCAGCAAAAATGTATGCACCTGCCAAACAGACCCACATCCACTTGAGAGAGAGGGAGAGGGAGAGGGAGAGAGAGGGAGAGAGAGAGAGGGAGAGGGAGAGAGAGAGAGAGAGAGAGAAATGGCGCCTCGATGCTGCGCTCACTGAGGCAGTGTTTGGAGCCGGCTAGGGAGATTCAGTAAGGGCAGACACAAGGAAAAAACATGGTGAACACAAGGAAAAGCTCACGGCCGGGGAGCGGTCCCTACATCTCCTCGAGGACTAGGTCGTCGTCGAGAAACGAGCGAAACTCTGAGGAACATGTAAGCCGGTTTCCTTTCTTTGCCGGCGAGCTAGCTGGCTCTGCTAGTTGGCTAGGTAGCTGTAGCCGTGGCCTCAAGGTGCTCCACATAATGTATTATTCACAGCAAAGTACGAGCGGTATTGAAGTTGACACCCGCTCAGTCACGCAGACACACAATAAAAGACTTGAATGCAGCGAGTCATACGCGTGTCGTTCGCACTGGACGTCTTGTTCAGCTGTCAGATTACGAGCTAGCGATGTTAACTCCTGGCTAGCTCCAAGTTGAGTTCCCTTTGTGTTGGACAATTTTACCCGGCTGACTTCATTTCACCATTGTCGCCACAAATTAGCCCTCCAAATAAAGACAACTGGGGGTTTGACACGGGGCTATAAGCACTGCTTCACCTCGCCGCCCTGGAACCGGTGGCGTTATTATAATGTCAAATACAGAGATAAAGCTTTAGTTGAGCTAGCGTTTGTAGGTTATAGCTAGCCCGAGAGCTAGCTTACAGTGGGGGAAGGGAGTCCCAGGTTCAAAACAGTTGGCTGGCTCAAGTCCCGTATTTAGCAAGTCTGAACTTGGTGAACTTTCTGTTGTAAATGCCCCACAGACCTATATAAAGCACGTTTTTAAATACGTGCTTTGAACGCGCTGATATAACGTTATACCGAAGGATATATGGCTGCTTATTCGAAATGAACACTAAATAAATAGCCTTAGTTTGTGCTGTCGTCTGACCTACAAGCGGACTGTCAGTCTTTGTCTCAAAATGTAAACATTGGGATTATGCAAGGCAAGGGGTCCTGTGTGTCCCGCTTTATTTACGACTGTCACAGCTCAGACGAACGCTATAATTCAAAGATAGGGTCATTCATAGATTACCATTAACACATTCTTGGGGTTTTAATGGGCTGGCTGTTTGGCAAGGTTTTACACTTTGTTGAATTGCGATTCAAGAAATTCAAGTAATTCCTGCCTTGAGTCTGCGAGCCAGGATCACTGATGACACATGATAATGCAAATCTGCGATTCAAAGGCTTTAGAGTGACAAACCTTACACTCTCACAATGTTATTTCCCAGACATTGTGATGGTTTCTGGACGCTGAACTCCCAACCATGTCGCTCAGCTGCCTGTGTGTAGACCTTGTTGTCAAAAACTCTTTGCTAGGACTGACTGTCGTTGTGTGACTATGTTTGGAAAATGAGTTAAATGAGGGATGACTTCAGGGTGCACCCATCAGGGCCACAGCCGTGCATTTGTTCACTGTTAGTACACCCTGCACTTTCCAGTCTGTCTGCATCCATCCGTCCATCCACTCAGACAAACCCCTCTGCAGGCATTGCAGACAGTTGCCTATGACAACAGATACACTCTCATATCAGCAGGGAAGTTAAGCTGTGAAGGGCATCAGCATCAAGGGCATATGTCTAGTTGTCTGTGTTGGGATTCAGAGAATACACTGAGGAGGACATGGGTACGAGGTGTTGTCCTGGTACTACTATTATTCTGCTTTTGCCATTCGGAGCTCTTGTTTTCTTCTGTCCTTGAAGTCTTTTGTCATGGTTTTTATTTTGTACTCGAGCAGTTTGGTCACGCTTGCTTGTTATTTGCTCAATATGCTGGCTTCATGCAATGATTGATGGGGTGAACACATTTTTTATGCAAATATTTGGGAGAGGCTGTCATGTTATTAGGCGTCGTCGCTCTCTCTTGCTTGCGCGTTCTGATTGTTTGTTATTCCTCTCCCCCGTCTCCCGCTCCTAAATTGGTACAATGTTTGTTTGTACAACAGAAGGAGCCCAGTAGTGATGTGAGCAGTCCCAGCAGTCCGCGGTTGGCTCCCCCGTCCAAGCGGACGCGCCGGCAGGTTGCCTCCGAGCCCAGCTCCAGTGATACCTCCCCGTCACCTCAGACTAAGGGCCAGAGGGTCAGCTGGGACATTCCCACCTACCGCACCAGGTCAGCTGCTGGCCTTTGTTTCCCTCATCATTATTTCTCTGAATGACTGTGCATGATATTGTGCAGCACAGTGATAGATTAGTACTTTACTACATTGTCTTTGGCAGAACTATGTTTAATTCATTTTTTTAAGACAAAGGCGTATTCAAATCATTTACTTCATTACATTATTTGTCTGTACAAAGTAAAGTCAAGAAATAAGCCAGAGATGGCTGTCATATATTGTAACTTAAATGTGAGCTCTCAGAGTATTATGTGTGATTAATTGTTTTCTTCTGTGCATATGTCCATACATATTTTCACTTTGTACTTGTTTTTTTTCTAGGTTGTCCTCTCGCATAATGCAAAATGGACACGGTAATGCAATTTTTTTTCCAAATTGTTTCTTTCTTTTAAACCATACATTGAAAATTTGCATTTAAGAATGGGTCCCTAATTCATTTTTTGTTGATGCTGCAGCCCATATGAGTCACCGGAATGAAGAGAGCGGAGGGGGAGATCACTCTCACATGAATGGCCATGTGGAGCTGAAGAGGAGCTGCCGGGTCAAAAAGAGCCAATTTGAACACCTCAATCAGAGCCTGCTGTTTGACCAGCTGGTCAACAGGTAGGTAGCAGTTACTACTCTACTGATTTATAGTAGGCTCTACATCAAACCTATGCAAATTAGGTACGCTGTTATGAACATATATACTTGTGCGATGGTGTGTCTGCATTTTTATGGAAGTAGCACAGACAAAACAATTGTTGGTGGTGGAGTTTCTATGCCACTTTGTTGAGCTCTGACTGAAACTGAAACTCACTCGTCTCTATCTGCGTATCGCTTTGTTTTCCTTCTTTCTTTTTTTGTTTTCCGCCTGTGAAAGAAAAGTTTGAGGGAATATGAGGGGACAGACGAGCATGTCATGCAGTCAGACAGCGTCCCGTGTGTCCCTGTTTGTCTGTGTGAGGACACACTTGTCTGAAAATGTGTGTATGTTTATAGCGAGATCCTCAAACAGCATTATAAAGTCATCTGGATTTTCGCTTCCCATCCTCAGACAATAAACACATCAGCGGACCAATCCCAGTTGCTGCAGCCTGTGTCGCTGTGACGTGTAGTTACATTCCTGAGGAAAAGTATTGTTGGTTTGGTTGCCATCTTCTGTGTTGTCATATTCTGTGTTGTTCTGTGTGTCTGCAGCACTGCTGAGGCTGTCCTTCAGGAGATGGACAACATCAGCAGCATCAGGCAGAACCGTGAGGTGGAGCGACTTCGCATGTGGACCGGAGACACTGAGGAGGTGAGTGTGGCTCTGCTGTAACACACAACCCAGAGCAAGAAAAGTACATAACGACTGCCTGATGATCTTATGTGAATATAAGTGATAGCAGAAAGGCCATGTTTTTCCAGGAAAACATGGACATGTATTCCCGGGTGAAGCGCAGGAAATCCATGCGCAGGAGCACTTTCAGCATGCCCACACACCACAAAGTCATGAGCAAAACTGAGCAGGAGGAGGAAGAAGAGGAAGGGACAGAAGGTCAGTCTCCTACTGATGTTCTACTTATAAATCAGTGGAGAGAGAACAACCTCATCTTTAACTGAATTTCTGAAAACTTAAATTGTTAAGCTTACTTTGAGTGAAGGGCAAATTTGGTGGTATTATCTGAAGTTTTCATACCACACTTTTGACTCAGATTCTCACGGTGAAGAAGAGGAGGAGGATGCAGAGGATGACGATGAAGATGATGAAGGAGATGAAGTGGAAGAGGCGGGAGAGGAAAATGACAGACCGTACAACTTGAGGCAGCGAAAGACGGTGCAGAGATATGAGGCACCACCGATTGGTAATTGCTGATTCTTTTTCTTTTGGTTTTCCCTCAAGCTTAATCACATTGGAAACTATCTTTAGAGGTTTGGTGCGTGTGAAAACCAGTTGCTTTGTGTTTGCTTCTCTTAGAGCCTGTGAACAGAAAACAGAGCAACCCCTCACTTTTTGACACCCACAGATCCCCAGCAAGAAGAAGCCATATAAGGTTGGTAGAAATTTGTGAGAATTCCTAGTCAAATCTGATGCTAAAAGCGTGACAATGTGTGACTCCTAAGCAGCTTTTTCACTACCATGACTAATGAAGTCAGAGCTGTGGTTATAAAAAGTTTTTTTTTACACCTCCACTTGTCTCTGCTGAATGTGACTGAGTAACGGTGTGACACTGACTCTACATTGTCACACTTCTCCAGAGTGAAGAAACATGCCATTCACAGCAGTGACACCACCTCGTCTTCTGATGAAGAGCGGTTTGAGCGGAGAAAAAGCAAGAGCATGACCCGGGCAAGGAACAGGTGACTGCTTCCGTTCTTCTACCTTTTTATTTTCCTTTCATCTTTCTCTGTTTTACTTTTGCTTTGATTATAGCTTTTTAAGAGCTATAAAATAATAGATGTAGGACTATTGACATTAGTACAAGGGCTGAAGCAGTGACCATTGTGCTACCCTTGTGTGTGACTAAGTATTTGTACTCCTTAGATGTAATTGCTTATGTCAGTCCTATGTTTTCACAGATGTTTGCCCATGAACTTGACTGCAGAAGACCTGGCTAGTGGGGTACTGCGTGATCGGGTGAAAGTGGGTGCCAGCTTGGCTGATGTGGATCCCATGAACCTTGATAGCTCAGTGAGTCTAATAGTTACTACATAACAAAAAGCTGGACAGTTTTAGTCTTAAAACTTGGAAATCTTCAAGTTTTTACTGCAGCTAAAAAGTAATTACTCTGAAGATCTTTAGTTATATTTAGCAGTTCATTTTGTAGCCATACAGAGAGGCTTTGTGCTTAAGATTGTCTTATTTCTTCTTATTAATTTTTCATAGGCGAATGTTCAAAATTTGTGTTTTCTCCCCAGGTGAGATTTGACAGTGTGGGTGGCCTCAGTAATCACATTCAGTCACTAAAGGAGATGGTAGTGTTCCCACTGCTTTACCCTGAGATCTTTGAGAAGTTTAAGATTCAGCCTCCCAGGTGAGAATGTGATTTCAAGGTTACTTTATTTGGTTTTTAATTTTGTTGTATTTTCTGTCAAGTTTGATTGAAAACAGACTATACTAAAATCTGATCACAGATATGCTGTCTGCTTTCATGGTGAAATTCTTCTTTGTTTCTCTACATACATTTGAGATAATTCCATGTCCTCTCCTTTTTAGAGGGTGTTTGTTCTATGGCCCTCCAGGGACAGGAAAGACTCTGGTAGCACGGGCGCTTGCCAATGAGTGTAGCCACGGAGACAGGAAGGTTTCCTTCTTCATGAGGAAAGGAGCCGACTGCCTTAGCAAGTGGGTCGGTGAATCAGAACGGCAGCTACGCCTGCTCTTTGACCAGGTGATTTTTTGGACAGTATCCATGTTACTATAGCTTTAGTCAATTGACCTGAATTGACTCCACAATGTAAATCTAAATATGAATTTGTGGCTGGCAGAATATTTTCAGTCCCGGTGTTTCATGTGTGCTAATGATTGTAACTCAATATTGTCATATTTCCTTTCACTTTTTTGAGAAAATTGATTTCTTAGTTTGATTTACAAACTTCTGCGCAAGTAAACTGACCCCATCCATTTTTTAATATATTGTTTCAATGAGCATAATGTTTTGTTTTTGGTCTTGTGTTTCCTTTTCATCAGGCTTATCTGATGAGGCCATCCATAATTTTCTTTGATGAGATTGATGGTTTGGCTCCTGTTCGCTCCAGCAGGCAAGACCAGATACACAGGTAAGGCTAACTTGGTTGTAACTCTCATATCAAAGAAGGTACAACTGTTCTGTAAACATGTGTATTCTTTAAACATAATGTTACCTCTAACATGGCCCAGTGTCAAATTGCACTAATTATCAGTTTGGCAGTGAACAACCTCAGTAGTAGTTGCTTTGTGTCTGGAATCAAAGTGGAAATGACAGAATTACTAAGCACCTCCTGGAATTGGCTTGTTAGTCACTCACCAACTCTAACCCACGCATTTATCTTTTTATTTTCTTTATTTTTTTCCCTTTTCCACACAAAAGCTATAAAAACATCAAAAACCCCCAGCTGTACTTCACAGATGTGACATGCAGTGGTGAAAGTGTCAAAACTGTGGCTGCTTTTACTTTTGCACACATGGGCATGAAGACATACCCTGCTGCTGTTACTGTCCTTGCCAATAGGTGGTGCAGGTTTTCTGCAAGTTCAAAACTGCTGGTAGTGCAGCTTTGATTTTGGAGGAAATTGGCTGGATATGGATTTGGGTGCTTCACTTCAGGGACACTTGAGTCCATATTTGTTTGTTTAGTTGACAGCGAGCAGCCATAGAAATGGAAATCATAACAGTTTTCCTTCTGATTTAGAGCATTTCAATATGAACTGTAGGTGAGGAAGTATCCTATTACGCAAACACAGCTTGCAGTTGATCCTTGTGGTTGCCGTCTAGAAAATGGAATATTTGTAACCGTGAAATGTAACATAATTCTAGACCAAAGTTAATTCAAAACATGAAATGTGCGTGTGCTTGAGTTTATAGCTGCTCTCCTCTTTCTGCCATGCTGGGTAAATACATGCATAGAGCTGTAGTCAACACGGAAATATAACACTTGCCCCACACTGTTTTGTTTAATATGCGTGTTTGATAGACTAGGTCTGTGTACTATTTGCAGAAATAAGCTCTTGTTTATTTGGTCAGGATCCACTCAAGAGTCAAGTGTTTGAGCTCTAAATGTATGCACGTATACTTGGGTGTAAGTTTAGATATAGCTGAATACTAAAAAGCATGTATTAAATTCCGTCCCACCTCCTCCTTCCCTCTTTCCAGTTCTATTGTGTCCACACTGCTGGCCTTGATGGATGGCTTGGACAGTCGTGGGGAGATAGTGGTCATTGGTGCTACAAACAGACTTGACTCTATCGACCCGGCACTCAGGAGGCCTGGACGCTTTGACCGGGAGTTTCTGTTCAACCTGCCTGACAAGAAGGTGAGACAAAGTGAAACATCAATATTGTGTACAGTGGACATGTTCCTGGACCCAACCACACAAAGTCTGTGTGGATTTTCAGTGGATGTGTTTTTCATTGTAAAAGCATTAACTCTTCATCTCTGCTTTAAAAAGAATGCATATTACACATAGAAATCCGACATATACAATAAATACAGTTTTATCTTGGATGTCTTGTCCAACTAACAGAATGCTTTATTTTGGATCACTTATTGTACATTCTGTGCTGTACCCACATGCACACCCAGCTGGAGACACAATATAATGCAGAAGTAATTAGTGTTGTACTCATAAGAGTCCTGCGACAAATTTAGTACATTCGGCCCTCTGGCTATTAAGAGTCTCCTCAACTGTATTTTTTTCCTCGCTGTTGGATGTTTTGATCCAACAAGCAAGTGGCAAAACAGATGCTCATTAGGTTTCTGGAAAATTAAAAATCAATTCTTCAATTCTGATTGCTTTAATGTTGCACTTGAGGAGACTTTTCATTTGTTTCCTGCAATGCACAAAACAATGTTACATTTTGTAAAGTGACTGTCAGTCAGATCAACAGCTTGGTGTAAGTGACACCTCCCCGTTGAGCCTGTCTAATGGGTTGCCTTGCATCGTTTGTCCGCACAGTAGGATCATTGGTAATCAAAGCCTAATCTGCAGGCCATTGCTGGCTAAGCTTACCAGTGAGCTCTGACTGATTTAAAAACTTGCTCTTCTGCTAATAGCAATCTTCTCTACACATTCAAGTTCAGCTCCCTCCTGGTAGTACCCAAACTAGAAACTGGTATGAAATCTGGCTCAGTGGCGTCTTTTGAATAGAGTGGGAGATGTGATGAAAGATGATGAAAACCATTGCCCTTGATTCATGACAAAGACCACTTTGCTCTTGATGTCTGCTTATCAAAGCAGAGTCCTGTGGAGACGATGCAATGAATTGAAAGGCGCATTGTGTTGAAGTGTTAGCAAGCCCTTCAGTTGAGCTCACTCGCACATTTGATTCAATTTAGATTTTTTTCTTGCTGTTGTCAGTTCTCGATAGAGATGGATATAGATAGAGAGTTAATTTGAGAAGAACATGCTTTTAATTATGGTTTTATGATGTGATTTTCTTGGTATCATTGTCATGTTTTGTTTGTTCCCTGTCTTATGCAACATATTTAAATGACGTTAAATAAAAATGTATTTACATTGTTTGGTAGTAGCGGCACCTTTATAACACAGAGATCCAAAGTGCTTTATAAACAACAAATATACATATGGGTATAACCATACCCAACAAAACATACATAGGGAGCATGTAAATACAAACATAAGGAAGATAAAACAAGAAGGATAAAGTAAAAGAGACGACAGATGAGAAAACAAACAAGGAGATCTATAAAAAGGCTTGCCTGTAGAGGTGGGTTTTGAGGAGCTGCTTAAAACAGTCCACAGATTCAG
>NW_023340246.1:6787336-6792373 GCF_004916995.1 Morone saxatilis
TCAGTGAATCTGAGTGAATGGGGAAGACTATTCCACAATGTTGGGGCTAAAACAGCAGAAGGATGGTCATGTTTACTTTTACAGTTAGCATGGGGAACGGATAAAAGTCCTAGATTGGAGGAGCAAAGTGGCCGAGGAGTGGAATGAGGGAACAAGGAGATCTGAAATGTAACTGGGGGCAAAGTCATGAAGTGCCTTGTGTAGTAATTGTAAGATCTGTAATCTTATAGTTGATTCTGAATTTTACAGGAAGCCAATGAAGGGATGCGAGAACAGGAATAATGTGGGACCGACGGCTGGTTCTGGTTAAAAGTCTGGCGGCTGCATTTTGTACTAACTGTAAACGATTTAACGAAGCTTGACTGAGGCACGTGTAGAGGGAGTTACAGTAATCTAGACGGGAGAAAATGAAGCTGTGAATTAATTGTTCAAGATCACTGGAGGACAGGAATCTTTTGATTTTAGGTTTATACATCATATAAATGGCTTTATTCGTAGCCTGCAGGAAACAGGGACTGGACCAGTTTTTGTAACATGAAGGTCAAATGTCATATTACCGGGTCGGAAGATGATACCCAGATTCTTAGCAGTGGTTTTGATATTATTGCGTAGTGGTCCAATAAACTGATCAATTGCAGTGGACAAATTGTCAGGGCCAAATAAATGATTTCAGTTTTGTCAGGGATTTAAGGTGGAGAAAGTTAAGAGACATCCAGTCTTTGGATGGCAGCCTAAACACATTGGAGAGAGGACAATTGGAATTCAGGTTATTGGGTTTCGCAGGTATGGTATGGGCAGCTACAGTAAGTACTGAGAGTAAAAAAGGAAAAACTATGCAATGTGGAACGCAGCGTCTGGTGGTTGTTGGAATATCTGCAGACGCTGCTCAGGGCTAAAAACTATCATGCCATCTTGTCTGCGTTGTCTAGGAGGTAGAAAGTGTCCTCTATTCAGATTTAATTTAAAATTCTCCTAAAAAGACAATGCAGTTGATCATCAAACCTCTGCAGTAAACGCACAGTACTATTTTTAGATATTATTAATAGATATAATAGAACAACATGAGGTTTCTATTGGCAAAAGTAAATATAGGGCATATGTACTTTGCATATGTTGCAGGAAAGGGTCGGGTAAATATATGTGTCGGTTTAACTGTGTGTGCTTGTGTGCTGGAGGTCAGTACCTGCTTGATCCCAAACAAGACAATATCTTCCTGTTGTGTAATCAGCCTCAGGTGGTACAGACATAACTAACATCCCCTCACCCCAAAACACACACACACACAAAGAGTTTAGATGGGAGCGATATAGCTCGGAGTGGTGCAGCAACTCCCCCGGAGCAGCAGCCCAGTTCACAGTCAGGTTAATTGTGGGTGGCGAAGCAGTGGCAGTGCGAAGCTAAGAGAGGAGTTTATTTGCAGATTAAATTACCTGTTGGGAAGCAGCAGAGGGAGGACAAAGGTGGAGGGTGGAGGCACACACTCACTGCTCTGGCCCTTCTCTCTTATGGTGTAATGGACCAAGAAGACTTCCAGAACAGGTTGGAATATTTATAACAGAGGCACACAGGAACTGATACCTATAGCTAATGTTCAGCACCATAGTGTCATATCTGGACGTGTTTGCCATCGAAGTCAGGTGATGTAGTAGAAAGAGTAAGAAAGTCTGCATATGGGGGTGGTGGGGTGGATGGAAAGCTCAAATGAACACAGGACTTTAACCCTGGGGACTACTGTTAGTGTACTTAAAAAATACTTAAAGGTCCAGTGTGTAACATTTCTATTGTCAGAAATGGAACATAATATTCATAGGTATGTTTTAATTAGTGTATTATCACCTGAATATAAGAATTGTGTGTTCGCCCCCTTGTTCATTACAAGGGGGCGGTTGTGGCTCAGAGGCAGAGCGGGTCGTCCCCCATGCGGAAGGTTGTTGGTTCGATCCCCGGTCCTGCCACGTGTCGAAGTATCCTTGAGCAAGATACTGAACCCTAAATTGCTCCTGATGCATAGCATCGGTGTGTGAATGTGTATGAAAGGGTGAATGTGGCACGTAGTGTAAAAAGCGCTTTGAGTGGTCGTACAGGTCCATTTACCATTTACCATCTGGAGTTGTAACAAAAGTAATTTCCCCCTGGGATTATTAAAGTATTTCTGATTCTGATTCTGATACACAAAAAAACAAGAAACAAAAAGCAAAACAAACAAACAAGCAAAGAAAAAACAACAACAAAAACACAGGGCATGTTTAAAAAGAATAATTAAATACACTGCTGCATCACTAGCATTAACATTTTAGTACAAATTCTAAACAATTAGAGGTGGATGGCACTCTATGAACTTCCTTGCCTTAGCATTCGCTGCCCAATAATAATTCAGGAAATATGGTAATCCTAACCCTCCCATTTCTCCTGGTTTATGTAAATTAGTTTTTGAAATTCTATGAGCTTTAAAGCCCCAAATAAAAAGGCATAACTATAGAATCCAAAGATTTGAAAAAAAAGAACGTGCCAAAAAAATGGGTACATTTTGAAAGAGATACAAGAACCTCGGCAGGGAGACCATTTTGATGCCATTTATTCGACACACCATAAAAAGAAAGAAAGAAAGAAGGGTCCTCCATTTTTCAATGTCCCTTCTCAGTTTTTCCACTTTCTCAAGGAAATTCAACTTAAAAATTAGCTTAGGTGTAATGAGAACGGCACTGATCTTTCTTGATTTGTGAGGATGGAGGAAGATGGATGGGCATAAAGTATTGTAATCCACAAAACAAACTGACTACCAAACCCAAATTCCTCCAATACTTTCACCATGTAGGCCCATTCCACTTCCATATCCTGGATAGGATGGTATTATGTTCATATTTTAGTTTAAGAATATTTTGTAAGGTGGGAGGGCTGGAGGAAGTCCTGTAGGCAAGTCAATTTCTAACAGCCGTTTTCGCCTTTCCTTTTTCAGTGAAGATTCAAAACCCTTCTCTCATTTCTAACTTCCCCGTCCTGTTTTCTTTGGCAATCTGTTTATGTTTGTTCAAAATACCGGTTCGCCTCTTAGTCCAGGCAAGAGTGCAACAGTTAATAGTTTTATTTCAGAGTCATCATTGTAACATTAGTTTACAGACGCATATGCGTCAACCTCACCATTCAAATACATCCGTCCACATGCAACCCTCATATCCCCAGAGAACCGCTAACACTCAGTCCAATCGAACGCAAACAGCCACTATCTACCCACTCTAAAGAACTCATCACAGTACAATTCACCTTCCCATTCCCCTCGTACCGCGACATAATTCGTTCAATGTTTCCAGACGGCAGGTCAGAGCCAGACGGTTACACGCCTCTGATACTTGACCCAGCCCTGGGACTCAGCAGCAACGGATTCTACACTTATCATATTACATTCGCATCCCAAGCCGCCGGTTGCCTGCCTCGTTACAGAAATTCAAACAATCGGCACCAGCCTCTGACGCAGTTCAGACTCCGGTCCCACCATCTTCAGCCACTAATTTCTACTTTCTTTTGCTCGATAGCTTCCTCCCGTTTCCCGTTCCATTGTTAAGATCATCGTAACCACACGAAATCGGTTTCGTCACATCGGCAAATCCTGTCCAAACCAGGAATTTCCCCAGAGCCATACTCAAGGGCGTTTACTTGCATCCGAGCCACATTCACTGCTTCCAGGCAGGGAACCCCAGATAGCGGCACTAAACCCTGCAGATGGTCTTCTCGAACATATCTCACATACATCTGTGACGACCTAAATGATATCAAAAACGGCATGCTTACGAGTCGATTCAAAGTCTCTTTGGGGGCTCTCTACGAGAGATACGAAGAGACAGCTCCCACACTCAGAGTCTCACAACCCACTCGGTTCCCTTTTACCACTGTGCATAACCCCTCCATCCATTCATCCATCCACCAACAAACCTTCATCCCTCGACCTTCATCCTTTCTTCCCCTCATCCCTCAATTCATTCCACAACCCTTGACCTCTACCCCTCACCCCTTCATCCCTCATCGCCCTGCAGTCATCTCATTTCCGTTCAAACTTACCTAAGCACACCCCCTACCGTTCACTCCCTACTTGACTCATTTTCCACATCCCCCAGAGAGTTAAGAGCCAAGAGAGTGTGAATAACGTTGTGCCAGGAGTTTTGTCACCTGGACATTGCGCATCATCAAATTGCATCAGGTTACAGTCACAGGTGAACGAATGAGGTGACAGGAAGTGACTTGTCACAATAAAAGTCCAGTTAACCACAGCAAATGAACGAGTCCTAAGTGATACACCTTCAGCTTGTATTCAGTACAAACACAACATTTTATTCTTCATAAAATATTGAATATTCAACCAAACTTCTGCTGAGTTATCAGCAGAGCGCTGGTTGTTTTTCCTTTAACTTGCCCACTCCAAATAAAACAGTCCTCCTTGAGCTGAAATTGCTCTGCTGCCAATTGGGAATTGGATGGAAATCAAGCTTTTCTGAGGTTGAACACTATTTAACAAGTTGAATGTGATTGCCACTCCACACTTCTGTGCGCAGAAATTTGTTTTCAGAGGTTTACTAGCTCTCAGATTTGAAAAGGGAGCAAGAAGAGAAAAAATAAAATTGCCACACACTGCACACAGTCTTTGGAGAACAGGGTCACTTTTTATCTGGAAGGTATGCTGATCGAAGAGGGAGATAGTTCTGGGATACAAGTTTCATAGCTGCTGGCAATCTGCTCTGTCCAGCCTTGTAAAATAAAAACACTGTCACTCTAAATGCAAGCCATCCCCTAAACCTTTTCCAGGTCATTTCTAAAAACAAGATGTTTAGTACATAAATATGTCTATATGAGCCAAAGAACCAGCTGCTAGTCTATATCTTGTCAGATCAACTTCTG
The DNA here is from genome assembly GCF_004916995.1 of Morone saxatilis. Lineage (NCBI taxonomy): Eukaryota > Metazoa > Chordata > Actinopteri > Moronidae > Morone > Morone saxatilis. Next base: position 6,792,224 of record NW_023340246.1, read on the forward strand.
CAATAGTATTCAAGTCTGGACACATCCAAACTACTGAATCTCTTATTATTAGTTGTAGCTATAACATGAAGTATGATTCTAATCTGCATTGCGTGTGTTTGGTTTGTCCCTTCTATGCTATGTCTAAAGGCCTCTGCACACCAACCCGAC
>NW_023340246.1:6792473-6825859 GCF_004916995.1 Morone saxatilis
TTATTTATGCAGACATTAAAGACTATTAGTCAAATAGGTATTAAACCAGTACCACTAGTTAAGACTGTACCAGAAATGCCAACCCAGTTCTGTAATCTATCAAGTAAAATGGCATGATCGATGGTATCAAAGGCTGCAGTCAGATCAAGAAGAATAAGGATGGAGCTTTCACCTTTGTCAGCATGCATAAGAATGTCATTAGACACTCTCAGTAATGCTGTCTCGGTGCTATGTTTTTGGCGAATACCAGATTGGAATTTGTGACAGATTCTATGTTAACCTTGCCAGTGTTTTTTTCCAAAATGTCCTGTGCTCCCTCATCTGTTTACTCTGCTTTTTCTCTTGTGTTTCTTTTCCTTTGTACACCCCAAATCCTCTGTTTAGGCCAGAAAGCACATCTTGGAGATTCACACACGGGACTGGAATCCCAAATTGGCTGAGCCATTTGTAGATGAACTTGCAGAAAAATGTGTCGGTAAGAGTGGTACCTGTGTATACAACCCAAGCAATATATGTTTGAAAATTCTTCTTGATTTAACCTGCTGACAGTCATATTCTCTGTGCTGCTTAAAAACAACAAAATTTATGAACTAACCTTTTTTGTATCTGGCTTGCTCCCAGGCTACTGCGGTGCTGACATCAAAGCACTTTGCACAGAGACAGCCTTGGTCGCGTTGCGCCGCCGCTACCCCCAGATCTACGGCAGCAGCGTCAAACTGAAGCTGGATGTCACCTCCATAGTCCTGGGGCCTGGCGACTTCAGCAAGGCCATGAGGACAATCGTCCCTGCCTCCCAAAGGGCCCTGGCTCCCCCGGGCCGAGCTCTGTCCCCCACCCTCAGGCCCCTGTTGGCCAGCTCTTTCTCCTTGGTGCTGAAAGCTCTGCTCAGAGTCTTCCCCCACGCTCAGTGTACTGACAGGGACAACACACATGGTAGGGATGTGGGACCAAGGCATCCATGGTTTCAGCTGCATCATTTGTTTTCACTTTCTTACTGCTCTCTTCTCCCTTGCCACCAATCTCACTTGTTAGTGGGTGTTTCCTGCTGGCACTCGTATTTGCTTATTTGTTTCTCTTTCCCCCACCTTATTACCAAAGTGCTTTGTATTACCCTCACACACTGAACATCGTCTGTGGTGAAACACTCCCCCTGAGAATGCAGAGGTTATAGCACAGAGATTGGATAACCAGTCATTCTGCTTGAACTTCAATAACTCAACTCCCACTCCCCACAAAAAAAGGAGTGTTTAGCCACAAAAGTGCACTTGACCTGTGGGAGATTGCTTACAGGACTTGTGCTTCTTGCACCCAATAGTGGCATTATAGTTTCCCAGGGTGCTATATCGTTTTAAATGCCCATTAGATCTTGCCTAATAAGCCAGCTCTCTTTTTATTCTCCCTTTTTGTGTGAAATGAACGCATTAATGTCAGTGTTGGGGCTGCTTTGAGAATTAAACTTTAAAAAGACAAACTTTAAAGTGCATCTGCCACCATTGTACTGAATAACTCCTGGAAAAGCGAGTTGCTGTATAAGCACTGTTTCTCTCTATGTTAGGCGGTGACAATCAACTGCTTGAAGAGGACTTGTACAGTGACGATGACAATGAGGAAGGCTCTGCTTCCATCTATGAAGTCCAGCCTGCTGCATCCCCAAAGAGTCAGCTCTCCTCTTCTGCAACGCACAGACCCTTCCTCCATTTCTCCTTGTAAGTACACAGGAAAAAATACATTTCATGGCCACAGTCTTCTTTTTTTTTCTCCTTCTCCTCCTCCTCCTCTTCCTCCATAGTTTTTAACAGTACTACGAAATAATTCACTCCTAAACAAATGCACACGGTATGATAACAGTCAACTTTCATACCATGGTGTCTGTATACTGCTGGAAACTTATTAGGGATGAAATTGCAATGAGAAAGAAAGTAGAAAGGAAACCTTAATTAAGATACAACACATTATTTTCCACACGTCATCAAAAAGTCAGACTGTAGGGACTGAATAACTCGTGGCTTTTCATTTAGTGGAACCATTTATTGATAAACCTATTAAGCAGTTATCAAGCCTCTCGTTTTTAGTTCTTACAAAATATGCTTGGGAGGCAAAAACTTTTTGGTTTTTCATAGTGCATCTGAAATACAAAAAAAAGAACCTCTTAATGCAAATGTGATTTACAGATAAAGAAAGGCTTTAGTGGGTGGTCAGCAAATGGCATTAAAACAGCCCTTAATGACTATCGGCGTGCTCTCAGACCCAGGGTTAAAGGGCTTGATTATCAAAACACCTGTACCCCAATGGAAGCACATATCTCCAGTCCTAATACAAGTGTGCTGTAACATATAAGACATCAGTTAAGGGTGTAATCACTTTTGCCTCATCTAATACTTGCAACATGAAAAGTGGAAGTGTCCTGTGTATGTGTATGACATGTGCACGCAGGAAGTTTTACATCATATGGTGTAAGTTATAGGTTCGCCCAAACTATATAACAGAAAACAGTGCAAAGATATCTAGATTTCTGCTGGTACTGTCAACATGCACTGAGGGGGTTTCACAGTGAAGGCCTGCCACTTCCATTTACATTAAATGCATTTATGGTGGAGCACTTGCAGGGTTGTTGAGTTAGTGTCAACAGTGGCTTTACACATCAACATTAGCTTACTGTAGCAAATGAACAAAGCTGACAACAATAGGACTTCTGCTGTGACAATGCTGTTAGAATGAGAGTATGACTGCTGGTTAGTGATCATAAGGCATTGGCTACTATGCTAACTCTGAACTCCCTTCTGTCTCTAGCTCTGCTCTCCAACACCCCACAGCATACCGGCCTCGTCTGCTCCTGGTCGGGGCCCCGGGCTCAGGACAGAGCTCCCACTTGGCCCCTGCCTTGCTGCACCACCTGGACAAGCTGCCAGTGCACTGCCTGGATTTGCCCACTCTCTTCTCCGTCAGCGCTAAGACGCCAGAGGAGTCCTGTGCTCAGGTATCACACACACACACACACAACACACACACAGATGCATGAATCAGTGCAGACAGTCGCACACAAGGCCATCCGTTGCACAGGTGAAACTAGCACCTTACTGGCTTGTAACTTTAATAACTTGTGGCATAATCCTTATGCTGTGCTTGACCCTATCTTTGTGGTTGCAGGTTTTCCGTGAGGCCCGCCGGAGCGTGCCCAGTGTGGTCTTCATGCCGCATGTCTCAGATTGGTGGGAGACAGTTAGTGACACTGTGAAGAGCACCTTCCTCACCTTGCTGCATGATGTGCCCTCTTTCAGCCCTGTCCTTATCCTTGCTACTGCTGAGACTCACTACTCACAGCTGTCAGACGAGGTAGGAACACAGTATACACACACTTGAGCCGGCCTTTTTCAGATTTACCTGGAGGCTTGCCCCATGTTTTTTACTGGTTACATATTACTGTACAATTGCTTCCATTATGTGAGAGAGGGGAGTGTTAACCTGGTGTCTTTTTTTATGTGTATTGGAGGCTGAAGCTTTCTTTCATACTCAGGAGCGCTAGTGCAGACACACACAGGGTGTCACAGTCAAGGTCATCAGCTCCCACAGAGTTTTTATCTACTTTGCCTCCATCTCCCTTTTCTTGTCATTTATCCCACTGCCCACATTTCCCCCTGGGTATCTCCACCCCTGCTCCTCCATCCTCCCTCTTGGATTTATTATTCTCTTTCTGAAAGCCAAAGCAGAGTCAGACCACCCGTTGTGGGTTAGGCTGTAAGGGAGGGATTGCGTTAGAGTGAGGGGAAATAGAGAAAATTGGAAGGGAAAAAAAAGAGAAGGAGACAAATAAGGAAGAGGGTCCTCTCTAGTCAGGCAACAGAAGGGCTTTAATTAGGTCCGGGGGTTGGCATCCCCATGTCTTTACCCCAGGACACACACTCACACACTCCATATCAATATGCCTGTGCAGACTGTGTGGATTTTTTCCTTTTTCTGTCTCTGTGTGTGGCTGCTGTTTTGGCAAGGCCTCAACCCTGGCCATGCTCCAAGGAGCGAGAGGCTCTCTGGATGTGTCTTTCTCTGTAGTTGACTCATTAGGGTTGAGGCACCTGGGCTGTTTGCACCCACTGACGCATAAGCTCTTTTTAAACCTCTGTAGTTGTAGTTTTTTTTAAATTAAATGTGTTGTTTTTTTTTAGAAAATATTCATTTTATTTGTATCTTTGTTCCATGCCATTCTTTGTTTTCTTTATGTTGTTTGATTGATAGTTCCCTGCAGTTCTTATACACTGCTTTAAGGCTTTTTACTTTACTTAACTCCACCGTGTTTGTTGATTCACATGCTGCGTTAAGAGATTATAAAAATGGAAGTAATCACACCCTGCAGACCATTCAGTCTCAGTGTCAAATGGTAGATTGCTATTCATTACATACTGGGTGACTGGCTGAAACATGTAGGATTGGCAATTACTTTTCTTATCTCCTTTGTCAAATTACCTTTTCTTTGGTCATTGAACACATAGCCATGCAGCCTGGAAAATTGGGAAGCACACGATGGGACTAATGGTGTGCTCAAGTCAGCATGGAGCCAGCATGAGGGCATCAAGACTGTCCTTAGGCTATACTGGCTTTCTCCCGTGTCTTCTTCCCCACTTTGAGTATCACACACCGCCAGTTTGTAGTGGCATTGCATCATTACACTTGTTAATCAGTTCTTTTCTTAACTTTTTTTTTTGCAATTACATTGTAAAAAGACCACTTCTTTGCTCATTTTTAAAAGCTATATTTAAAGGCAGATCATTATGCCTGTACCACGCACTGTGCTTCTATCAGTCTTCCCTCACTGGCAAAGATAACTGCTTGGCACAAATAGTAAACGTTAATACTCAAACCTTGTGCTAGACTACTGTCCAGTTATTTTGGAGCCAACTTTCAAGTCTCATACGCTGAAGCTTCCTATGACCACATAAATTCAACGGGCTGTATAAATTAATCTACTATAACATAAATGTGATGAATTACTCACTCAAGCAGGTTCCAAATTTGTGCTAGTTAGTTTTCATAACTGTAGTGACATGACCCTAACCAGTAAAGAAACCTGAATTATTAAGACAGACAGACCAACTTTCCCTCCTAGTGATTTTCTATGTAATGCAGGGGTAACTATAAGCTCTGTGTGGAAGTCTATAAGGGCGACATATCTAGTAGTTGGTCCCAGTGAAACAGTGCCCCAGGTTTTCCAGAGAGTATGATTTGCCGAATGTTTGCTGAATGTGTGGAATTTTGCTGAAGCTGTTTACACATTAAGCAGTTTTGTCTTATAATAATAATAATAATTGGATCTGCTTGCAAGCATTGTTGGTTTTATCAAATTACATGCTTATCTCCCAAAAGGGTCCCCTGTAAGTTCTTTCAGCAAGGTTTGAGGAGTTTTGCTTTTAATGTTTAAGCATGGGCATGCTGCAGTCTATGGTGCTTTAAGTGATTTGGCTATCTCTGAGAGTGTTGTTTCACTTTCTGGCACAGGGAACACAGTGACAGCTGCTGTCTCAGCTCCAAACCTCAGCAGGGAACAGACAGCATCCCTCCCCAGCCAAAACTGACACTACAGGCTTGGGTCCAGCTACAAAGCCTCCCTCCCTCCCTTAACAGCCGTTCACTCTGCTTAGATCGGCTTCCTTCATGGTGGAGGACCGATGGAAATTGCTAGAACATGTGATTGTAAGGGTGAAGTTACTGCAGTTAAAGATAGAGTCCCATCGCTCTGTACGTTTAGCGCTGGAACACTTTTTGGGATGTGTGTTTTGAAGCATCACAAGTGCATTGTAACGGCATGACCTGAATGTGAATGTTTGCACCACAGTTTCACCACAAGGACCTGATTATTTACGTCAGTAATCTAGTTTCAGTGCTGAGAAAAAGCAGATACTGTACTAAACACCCATGCCTTCACCAAAGTATCCAGATACTTTACTGGTGGATTTTGCAGCACAATTTTATATTGCTTTCATTTAGGCGGAGTTTTAATTGTAAAAAAATAACACCTCACTTTGTTATAGAAGAGCTGTATTTTAAAGATTCCGCTTTTGTCTTTTGCAGAAGATTTGAGAGTCTGGAGTCTTTTCCAAATATATATATATATATTATCAAGCTTGGGGAGTAACAGATTACATGTAGTCAGGTGTTATGTGTGTTCTGTAATCAGAATACAACTAAGAACACATAATCAGATTGCAGTTACATTTAGTAAAAATAAGGATCATTACAAAATGTTATTTTAAAAATTCCTTTGAAAATAAAGAACAATACAAATATAAATTTATAATATAAAGAACATGCTACAGGGCATCTAACAAGGCAAGGTAATCCATACATCCTCTAGCTCTTTTTGGGGCACCCTGATGCATTCCCAGGTTAGACGGGATGTAATCCCTCCAGCACAAAGCTGAAACACCTCCACAGGAACGAAACTTGGAGGCATCCAAATCACATCACCGAGCCACCTTAACCGACTCCTTTCAGAGCAAAGGAGCAGCAGTCCTACTCTTAGCTCCGTTTGAACGCTTACATCAGTGACCTCAATCTTTCGGTTACTACCTAAAGCTCATGACCAGAGGGTTGGAACGTACATCGCCCGGTAAATCAAGGACTTAGCCTTCAAGCTCAGCTCCCCTTGCAGCACAGCAGTCCAGTATAGCATCTGCATTACTGCTGACACCACACCCGTCCACCTATCAATCTCACACTCCCATCTTACCCACTCAGTTGTCACCATCTGGACTAGTGTGTACATTATTGTCAACATGTCAACAACATGTGTACAATAATGTGCACATATATCAACATTTTTCTTGTGCTTCGTTTATTTACGGCACTTCGTTTACAACACTTCTTTGTGTGATCCCTTCTAATTTCCGAAAGCATTTAGTTACCATCTTTAGGCGTCTCAGTGTGGTTTACATGGAATATATGAGGGGTTGTTCACTCAAGCTGTGTTTTACTGCCATCTAATTTTATACCTGCAGTAGGGATTTTTTCCTTGAAGAAATTGAGACAGATGTAACGGGGCAGAGTCAGGCAGTCTGACAGAAATGTTTTTAGTTTGCTTTTAAGTCAGTTTCTGCAGTTAAGAATTGATCATGCTAGCAGAACAGGTGTCCAGTTTTGTTTTATAGTTGCGCTACCCAGCCAGACATCCCCAATTTTCTTTGTACTTTCAGCTCTGGTCTCTATACCCCCTCCCTCTTTTTAACCATTCATCTCTCCACACATTTCTGCTATCCCTCCCTGTGTCAACACCCCTGCAGCCTTTATCACGATGAAACATACTGAGAATCATTACCTGCTGTGTGCTACATACACTTCTGACTCTCTTTGGCTTCCCTACTGTCTCCCTCGCTCTTTCCCATCTTCTGAGGAGACAAAATCCAGAGAGAGAGGATAAGAAAGAGAACAGAAGGCAATGCAGAGAGAAAGAGAGAACAAACATGTCATGGGTAAGGGAGAGGATCGATGTGAAAGACAGATGGGGGGAGATATAAAGTGGAAAGTAGGTGCTTAGTCAGCAACAGGGCTTACTGTCGGGAGCGGCCTTGAGCTCCATTACGGAAGTGAACTGGGATTTTTGAAACCCCCTGCAGCCCCCAGTATAGATGCTCACCACAACTTAAGTTAGCTGGAAAAAGGCTAATGTATCTGTCTGCCAATACTGCATTTTACTGTACAGTACAATACTTTGCCAACATTGCTAATGCGTGAAACACATTTAGCGTGGATCGGATAGTGGAACAGTGGTTTCATTGAACAATGTAGAGGTAAAAAGAATTAGGTCCTGTTAATCACCCTCTGTAATTTAGTGCTTGATTAGGCCATTCTGTCATAAATCTACACGACTGCTAGCAGAAGCTGTCACTACCTGGCTTGTTGTGATGGTGCGAGGTTGTGTGTTCGAGTAGGATTTTATTACCAGGGTTATCAATTAGCAGGAGTCAGACAAAACAGCCCTGCGTTAACATAACAACATAGGGGCTGTGTTGGTGGGGGCATGTTGTTTAAGGTACAGATGACACGCTGAAATCTGATCCAGGCAGTCAGGTTGGAGTAACAGCTTAATGTGTTTAATGGGTTGACACACATCCAAACACTGCACAGCGGGTTGTAATACTCAGTCAGGATTTTACTTCTCTATAATGGCTGTTTTTATTTTTTCACACAAGGATTGCAAGCACTATAGGAGAAACTCTGCATTCATGTTACAAAGTAATCTAGCAGAAATGTGCAATTGCATGTATACGATCGGCCAACGCAGCTCTTTGATGGATGGTGTGTTGAAGAAACAGTTTAGCCTCAACTGTTTTGCTGGGCAACCTGCAAAGCTTTGTCTGACCTAATCTGTTTCTTTACATCTTTACCATCCTTGACAACGGATGATTTTCACACAGGAAATGACTGAAGACCCCTCCCTTTTTATTTTACCACTGTTGCAAATAATGCCGACATAAAAACATTCATCTCATTAAGTCCTGAACTTCTCAGCAGTATGCTTAGTTTCTGCTGTGTTCAGTTAAGCTTTAGCTGTACATAGTGGCTGATGAAAACAGGCACACCAGCTTCACACTGTGTGACAAACATAAATTAGAGTAATCAGTTCGTCACAGGGGTGTATAAAAAATGTATTCTCAAAATTTGATAAATTTTTTACAGGGAGTTCTATGCTTTAAACGTTTCTATCGCAAGAGGAGTTTAACTAGAAGGCATTGCAATATTTGGTGGTGGTCACTGAATTCTTATATATCCCCTAAATGTTTTTAACACAGGTGAGAAGTATGTTCCAAAGGACCTATGGGGAGGTAGTGACACTGTCCCCTCCAGGGGAAGAGGACAGGAGGAGCTTCTTCTCGGACCTGCTGCTGGTCCAAGCGGCCAGGGCTCTGCCACGCCTCAGGAATACAGGTACTTACTGTAATCACTTAGAGACACACATGCAGGATGAGACGCTATGACTCATCTCTGCTGCCAGTCCTAGAGGGCAGTGTTGTCTGTGTGTACTTCTTTCTCTGCTTGCTCTGTTCTCAACCTTTCCCACAGTCCTTTTTGGATCCAGTGAAAGATAGAGGAGCAGATGTTATTTGATTGGGACGTTTGAGAGATCTGTGCCTTTTCCTAATTCACATTCACACAATGGAGTGGATTTGAACATGTCAAACATTTAATTATACTTACAGTTGAGATAAGAAGAATACAGATTTAAGATATTGAGGGTTCCTGGACATCTTTATCTCTCACCCACATCAAAATCAGCCACCCTCCCACCACCACCTACAAATCACACCCCCATCCACCCCTCTAACTCCCATACATTGCCTCAGTCCTCAGTGCTCCCCTAGCCCTCTGTTCCGGTTCAATAAGAGAGAACTGTCCGCCCGGGCTTTCAAATGGAAATGGTGCCCAGCGTTCATCCACAGTTTCCTCATTGATGCAAGGCAGGGGTCCCCCGCTTTACTCGCCCAGTGCTCTTCAGGGGTCCCCGCCTGACTAAGACAGCAGACTGGCTTCCAGCAGAGAGGCCGGCAGAAAAGCAGGGAGAGGAATTGCTATGAGAGGGCCCGGCCGCTATTAGCCATAATTAGAATCAGGGTTTGGATTGCTGCTAGTGAGGGAAGCGGCCCGAGGTACTGTGGAACCTTCCTAACGATGTCGGCAGATGCCTTGGGCGAGGACTGGTGCCTTGGGAAAGGAGGAGTGGATATCTGCTTGCCTTGCTTTACCACTCTGTCATTGGCCACAGGCTATTCCTTAGTGTATTTCAAAACCTGTGTTTGTGAAGGAGCAGAGCCGAATTATTTTCTTCAGCTGCAAAACAGATTTTTTTGTCCCCGGGTAAATATTTTTTGGTCTGTCTGCAATGATGTTCAAAGGAAATGGTCAAGGATCAGTTTTGAGATGAGACCGCCTGGTTGTTCACTTGCAACCAATCTGCTAGCTTTGTGTTTATGTTTTTATATTTGCATTGTCGGTGTAGTGAATTTGCCTTAAGCTGCCTTTGTGTTTTTTTAGCTGTGAGCAAACACACAAATATTATTCATTTTCTTGATGTTAGACCTTTGGTCTTTTCTGCAGATAGAAGCGTGAAAACTTAGTTTGCATACTCCTGTCTTTTATTCTTCCAACTTTTTGCTTGGTTCCCAACAGAGAGATGTAAGGAGGTACTGCTGGTGGCCGAGGCTCCAGGCCCCAGAGTCCTGTCAGCAGAGGAACAGCGCCGCCTGGCTGAACAGGAGGAGAGCACACTACGGGAGCTCAGGCTCTTTCTCAGGGACGTGACCAAGCGCCTGGCCACTGACAAACGTTTTAACATCTTCAGCAAGCCAGTTGACATTGAGGAGGTATGGCAGAATGGACTTACACCCTGGTATCTTATTCATAGTTTGACAAAACCAAAATTTAGACCTTTATTAAAATTAACTTTTATTGTGTGTGTGTCAGGTGTCAGACTACCTGGAGGTTATTCGGCAGCCTATGGACCTGTCGACTGTCATGACAAAGATTGACACCCACCAGTACCTGACAGTGAAAGACTTCCTGGTTGACATTGACCTCATCTGCAGTAATGCTTTAGAGTACAATCCTGACAAGGATCCTGGAGGTGAGGAGGAAAATTGCATGGAAATGCTCACAAATACACACATGCACATACATGTAGGGTACATGCGATATGCACAAGTGGAAAATAAATTATAAAAAATAAATAGCATTTTTTGTTCCAAGATAGACTAAACACACCACAGAACTAGCTATTTAATAATGCATAAAGATGAAATAAATATCGATCACTGGACTTGGTCAGAAAGCAAATAAGTGAAATCACCCAAATGCTGAAGACTTCTTTTATTCCCAAACTCCCTAGAACTGACAGTGAATATCTATAGATAACACATCACACTTCTATACCCCTAAGCTTTTGTGATGGCATATGACAGTCCCTTAATAATAAATTAGCATTGGACTATCCAAATAGTATAACCATGTGTTTTTGTTATTGTTGTGTTCCATTTGGCTGCCATTGTGTGAGTAAAAAGCAATTAGATTTAACACTTAATGACTTTATAAAGATGGCTTCCAGGCAGTAAAATTACAGAACCTCAAGATGTTTTTCTTCAACTTGTAAATTCAAATGAAATAAAGTGCATGCAGCCCCCACTGAAAATAGCATTTCTACAGTGTAATTCATGCTCCGTAGCTGAGAAAGGCTGCATATGCATGAAAATTTAATTGTGTCTTGTCTTGCAATTTGAACCCGATTTTTACCTCATCCTCCTTTCTCTCTCAGCACCTTTTTCCCAAGCAAAATATGGGCTTCATGATAATGAGTGCTGGAAAACACAAAAACACATATGCACACAAACAAGTAAAGAAGCCTGTTATTTGCAGTCCCCTTGAAATGAGCTGGATTTATGCTTATTGTTTAAATGATGTGCTTGCTTGCGTGACAGGGAAAAGACCATGTGAAGAAAGATACGTGTTTGTGTGTGCAGTTGAAGAATAACATGGACAAGGCTGAGAAGAGCTTGTTGCACAGAAGATAATTCCACTTTTTACCAGAATCAAATCCTCAATCACACCATGATGTTATTTGAAAGCTGCGTACAGTAGGCCTTCAGACCGTTCAATTGATACGACCATTTTAATTCTCGCCTTGTGTGTTTAGCTGCTCCAGTTCCCTCGCAAGGATAGAGCGGCCTGACGCTAATGGGAAGCAATTCTCTGCCAGCCCAAATGAATAAATCATATCTCTGTCTTTGCAGGCGCGGGTCTGGGTCATTTGTTGGAATGCAGGGTCTACAAATGATACACTAAAGGGGAAAAATGCAATTAGGCAGTTTAATAAAGAAGACTAACGAAGCCTCTTTCCTGCTCACCCAGTGTTTGGCACAGGGAATATGGCCCAGACCCTGCACAATTATGCTGCTGGGGAAGTTCTACACCAGCTCACAAAGTGCTGGGAAAAAACCTCATTATCCCTCAGTGGTCTGTTTCTCCTTGTCCTTCATACTATCTTTATCTTACCGTCCTCTATGTGAAATCATGTTGGCTTCCTTTTCTTTTACCTCCTCACCTTGCTAAATAATCACTTTGTTATGCTAAAAAGGCTGATATCTTGGTGCTCCACAATGTGGCTCGGTGTCACAAATACTTTGTTGCTTGAGGGAAATGGGGATAACAACCCTTTGACAATGAAGGAACGCGTAAGCAACAGCGTTGTATGTCAGTGCGTTCTTGTCAGACGGGGGGGGGTTAGGCAGGAACCATAAGGGTGCTGATGAGCTCTTGTCATCCCACCTGGCCTTTGACGCCTTTTCTACTGACAGGCATTTTTGCCCGTATATTACACTTGCATTTACACACACTCGTACATTCTCTGTCAGCAGAAAAGTGCATGCGCACACACACACACACACACACACACACAAATTGCCTCCATCACAATTAGGCAGCCATCCTCCAATTAGACAAAGGAAGCTGGCAGATTTGACCCCTCTACCACTCTCTGCCTGAACTGTTCTCCCTCTGCCTGCCGTAATGAGAGACTGCCTGTTTACAGTGGCTATGCTTTTAGCTTGCCTATTTAGCTCAATCTTTATTTTCCCTCCATGGATGTAGGAGCTGGGGAAAAAAGAGCTTTTAATGATGTTGTGGTACAGCTAAGGGAAAAGAGGCATAAGCGTTCTAAAGTTGAGTGTGTATAAAGTGTGCATATGAGAGAGAATGAGTATGCATTTAAAAAATATTTCAGATTACACGTATTTGTGGCTCGTGCGTGTGTGCATGCACCCACCTTTCTCTAAATGGGTGAAGTGGTGATATCAAGGCTTTCATGCATGTCTGAGGTCTGCCCGCTAAGATTTCTCACCAAAGCCAGCTCTATCCTTTTATTCAAACTGTGAGAAAATGCCACAATCCCCTTTCTCACAGATACAGTGAAATGGGGTGGGCTGGCTATTGACTCTTTGCCTTATATACTACATGATAGGATTTGGAGAACATGCATCATCAAACTGCAAACTACAGTCCTGCACAAGCTTTGATGGCAAGAGAAAAGGCAACTGTTATCCAAAAGGTTAAAACAATTGTTATAATGCAATGGCAGAGATTCTGGTTGATATCTTGTGTTACAAAGGACATGCCCTTGAACATTCATGCACACACATCCACACAGAAAACCACCATTTTGTGTCTGACTCTAGTGTTATGTTTCACTGTCTCCTTCTTTCTCAGACAAGGTGATCAGGCACCGAGCATGCAGTTTAAAGGACACTGCCCATGCTATATTTGCCTCCGAGCTGGACCCCGAGTTCGACCGCATGTGTGAAGAGATCAAGGAGGTGCATAGGAAGAGGGGTAAGAAAAACACTTGAACAAAGCAAATTAAAAAGAAGGATTTTTAGTCATAAAAAAAAACTTAAACTCCCATCTCTACACTGTTGTGCAGGTACGGGGTATTTTAACAGCTATCTGTAAACACGCAGGCTCAAACCACCTTTATAAATCTTTTACGAGTACTTGGCTTCTTATGAAAAGTTTTGCAAGATCATAAACTTTAATAACTCCTGTTATTTGATAAATGCTTGTTGTTTTGTCTGCACTGCCCTCTTTTTATCTAGGGATGGTTGTTTATTATATTATTGGTAGAGCTGACTAATAACACTTAGCTGAGCATCATTTGTTTATCTAAATATATAAACAATTTGGAAGAATACTTGCTCACTTGAATAATGAGGCTTAGCTAGTCCATTTCAGCTGTGTAGTTCCGCTCTCTTTTTTTGTAGAAAGCCTACGATAGATCATTTCAGAGAATAGAAACCGTTTTTTAGGGGAAAGATCTGTAGGGTAGCCCAGTAATGCTTGATGGAGCAGTCAGTTTTTAATGTAGCGTATGTGGCGCAGAAAGGAGTGATGCCCGAGGCTCCAGTGTTCCAGACAGTACCTTCTGTGCTAGCTGTCTGCCTGGCACTGTGCATCTGTACACTCACCAAACAGCCCCGAGCAGTACTGAGTGGATTTAGTGTAAATCTAAATTAGGTTTGTGCACATAGAAACACACATATACGATGTAGTTAAATGATACACTTTAGCTTTTAAGTATTTACTTAATGTAAGTGGTCAAATACTGAGCACAAAGGCATCTAATTGTATGCAAATATTCCTCTTGGTATACTTGCCCACATGGGAATAGGCTAATAAACACACTTCCTTACGTTGAGCCAGGTCCAGCTGTGTGTTCGCCAAGGCAAAACATGTCTTTGTGCATGTGCAACTACACCTGCACATGTTATGCACAAAATATTACACTACAGTATTACCCGACTTACAGATTAATCTAGGAAGGAAGGCAATATGTTTGATCGGTTTCTTCCTACTCCTTTTGGTGTTTATACACACTTCCACAAACACTCAACTGTGTCACTGTTTGTCTCTACAGCAACAGGACAAAAAACACAGTATATGTTCAATGCTCAGCAAAGTACACAGAATCGGAAAGAATTCAAACCACTGGATTTTATTTTTCTTCTTTTATTGATTGGCCATGAAGACCATTCCCTTCCTGCACTTAATATATTTTGAATTTACAGGCATAAGATAGCAAAACCATTCTGCTACATCAGAAACACATCTAAGTGCTAAGTGAGTGCTTTCCCCATTAAATATCTTTTCCCAATTTAAAGAGATGAGACGCTGGCACACATTATTCCTCTTTTTAGTTCTTGTCTGCTCGCTTTTTGGTTAAAATTTAAATATTTTAAAGCTAACAAGTGTATTGAGGGAATTGCACAAGAAGAATTTTTCTTTTAAAATATAATCTACAGTATGCACAGCCCAAACCCCCGAGGGCCTATTGACTTCTGACTTTAGCCACAGAGGCCTGACTCTTCCATGTCAGGCGGGAAACTTATCAAAGAGGAAGCAATTTTCTGAAGTCACTGTTGCTTTTGATTTCCTCTTTTAGCAACTAAAAGCACAGGATGCTAAATGAATATTGCAAGAGCAGAAGTCAACTGCCTGAGAGGAGGAATACAGCAGTGTAAATATTTCATCTTCCAGTCAAGGTCCTGCTATAAAGCTATCAATTAGCCCAGCACTGCAGGATGTCCAATTGCAGCAGTGTTCAAAACCCACAGTGAATCTGGGGGGATTTTCTCCCCCATGACAAGATGAAAGGAGCTGTGATAAATGTGGCCAAAAACTTAAATATCATTTGATGTCAGAATTTAAATGTCTCATTTTCAGGGGCTTGCATGTCTCCACACTCCACTTCTGTTTTTTATTCCTGGCACCCATTAAACTATCAGAGTGAAACATACAGCTGTTGCAGTTCATATTGTTGTGGTCTTGTTGTGGCAATAGTTGTGCTGATTGACATGTGGTTGTACCTAACTCACCATATTACAAGCCTTTGGTCACCTTTTTCTATTTGATCACATTTTTAAGTTCCTACCTACTCCTTTTGGTGTTTATACCCACATCCACAAACACTCTATCCTGCCAGCAGTATATTTCAGAAGTCTTTTACCATTTACACACACACACCCACACAATGAGTATAGCCTGTTGTCGGTAACTGATCATCCGTGGTCACTGCAGACCTCCAGACGCCAGCTCAGCTGACGGCAGCTCCGGGTGCTGTGGCAACCAGAAAGCACCACACTGCAGGAGAGGAGCAGGCCAGGAGCAGCACTCAAGGGGAGGCCACTTACAAACAGTGCACCACTAGTGAGTATTCAAACCGGTTTCAGCCCTTATAAAATTGCTACACAACCTGAACAGGGTGATTGATGAGAACTACAGAGTGATCATGCATTTGTGTCCTCTTCATACCCCACATAATATTGCTAACTACTTAATAAAATCCACGTACAATAGCTTTTATGCACGTGATCACATGCCCATACTGATTGTGTCTGCACATTTAAAAAAAAAAAGCAATGACCCCCCCCCCCCTCTCAAACAAATGCAGGCATAAATCAGTTTCTCCAAGTACACTTTTACCTTTCTGTGTGTCTCACACATGCTCAAACTTTGGCTCTCTTTCTCCCCTTGTGGTTTTTTTTTTTGTCTCTGATGCAGCAGCAAGCAGCTGTGTTGTATTACAACAGTATACGAGATGTATGTGGTTCCACACACCTGCCTGTTCACACATACACACGCATACACATACATTTCTCAGCAGTGGAGAAGCAACACACTGAGCAGCCTCATTAGCGAGGCTGCTCTCTCCTAACCACTCAGAACATGACCATGCCACAGAGCAATTACATGCCCACCTGTGGCAAACGGCAGGTGCCTAAGGGTGAAGGGAGGGCCAGGTATGGGCAGGGGGCAGACTAATGAGGCTGTTACCTGAGCGAATCAGAGGTAAGCAGGTTTTACATGTAATCTGAAGAATGCCCTCCAGCTTCCACCTGGACAAAGTAAGGGAAATGAGATGGGCTAAAAGAGGCGCCTTCAACAGAGATCTACACAATCTAGAAAAGACAAGAGTGTGAAGGGTAGGGTATGTGTAATGACATATGATTTGACTGAAAAAATATTCACTAAATTGTTTTGTCTGTGCAAATTGCAGCTGAGGCCTGTCCTGTGTGACATGAATGGATTTGTTGGCTGAAACAGTAAGCCTTAATAATTATAATGGTCAGTTGTAGCAAAAGTTTAGCTTGATTTTTGTGGGGGGGTTTTTGTGTATGTAGTACAATTGTCCAACACAAGGTGGTGCTTTTCCCTCATGAGAGTGTCCCTAATGGCATCCCTGCTGTGTGGGTAGTTCCTTCTCCCAGGGAGATGGTCCCGTCTTGAGAGATGAGGGCCTCTGTTGGCCACCATGAATACAGTAAGGCTCTGGGCATGTCTAAGTTTGGACCTCACTGCAGTTTATCTTGTCCTGCTAAGCCAGAAGAAAATGGTTATATAGTGGTTATGTAATATTCAGACTTAATTGTTTAATTTTCCTTCAAAATAATTCAGTCCAGGGTAAACTAATGGAGCTTCAGTTGAAGACAGCAAAATATGAAGTTATCCACTAGTTTTTTTTTAAAGATTTATTTTAAGGGGTGGGTCTCTAGATGTGTATCATACACAATCTAATGCAGTGCATTACATCACAGTCATTAACTACAGCCGGAATTGCCATATGGCTTGTTCAACATTTCTGGCACTCTGAGCTTAAAAAGATACACAGATGTATCATACACTGCCTTGGTAGTTTATTTCATCACAATAGTGTACAGTTGTACCTAATAAACTCAAACTATATTATCATGGCATATGTACCAGGGCTAATATTTACTTACAGTACTTATTTATTGGTCATTAAACCTATATAATGTCTAACTGATCAAAACTATTCATTCACATTGGTCACGATGTGAAACAAATAAAAATAAAGGAGTATATATTAATGTTGTACTAAAGTTAATCAACTAATTGATTAATTGTGTAATCCAGACAGACCTCTGCTTCTTTTTTAAGGGTGACAGCCAACAGTAGACCCATATATGCTACTTTTAGCTGTAGTCGTTATCTTCAAAGCCAAATGTCACAGATGCGGACCACCAATTTAGATGCTCTTGGGAGAGTCGTTATCAGCCTCCACCAGAGGTTTAATTAATTAGAGTAACTCAGGTGATTAATTTGTGACATCGGCAGCCAGTTCTCACCTGGAGCACCACAGCAAGGCAGCTATTAGGCTAATTGATCAGAGTCAGTCATGTCTGGAGGTTTGACACAGCCTCGTAATGAAAGTGCAGTGCACCTGGTGGAGGAGATGCCAATTTAATGCTGAAGAAATAAACTGTTCATGCAATTGCACCCACTGCAGCCAGGTCATTTTGGGGTTGTTGGCTTTCCCTTCCTCTTCTGTGGAAGGTCAAGACACATGAAGGTTAAAGTTATCCTAGATCATTACCTGCAGGGGGAAGCCTATCTGGAGCTGTTTGGGTATCTGCAGTTCTATAGGGCTTTATCTGGGCCACCGCTCCCTCTCTCCTTCCATCCCTCTTCTCCGTTTGCCTAGAGCTAAGAATTGCCTGTGACATTCAGATATAACGGAGAGTGGTGGAAGGGATGAGGTGCACTATTTGGAACCGCGGAGAAAGTTACGCAAATGGCTTTTTGAAAGCTAAAGATATTTCTGAAAAAGGTGTTAAAAGCAGTGGCCGTGGCTAAGCCCGGTTGTTGAGATCTAGATGGCCGGGGCAGCCGCAGCTGCTGCCAGGTCAATCAAGGGGAGGAAGATGGGAGACCTCGCTGCTGGTAATGCACAAGAAAACAGGAAGAAAGATGTGGTTTCCATTAGCCTGCACGGGTAGCTCCGTCATGGCTTCTCTGCTTCCCCATCTCTCACAGCCCCTCTCTCTACCCCGCCACCCCCCATCCCGCTCCCCTGCCACTCCCTCCCAAGAGGAGCACAAAACCCAAGGCCCATTACCTGGGCCACAGTCCTGGGTTCATTCGTAGTGCATCACCACAAGGATCCGGTTCATATGGAGTGTCTTACTTTCATTCATAATTAAGTCATCTCAGTTTTGCTCATTCACTCATGACTTGTTTTTCTGGTGACAGTCAGAAGGCATATGCTATTTGATTGCTTAACTAAATATCAATGTCTGATTATTCTCTTGCCTTTCTTAAATGTCATAGACTTAAGTGGTGTTCCACTTTCCAGATTGGCAAAGACCTTTCTCAGTCTGTGTTTTTTGGCATGGTTCACCAGTGTTTTTCCGCTGCCAGTTGACAAGATTGTCCTTATTCAACTGTTGAACTGTTTGCAGAAGAAAAGAATAACGATGCAGCCGCTGCATAATGTGTCCTCCGCGTCACTCAATAGCATGCCCAAGGCAACATCCACCAGGCTGCATTCATGTAGATAGAACACTGCTGTGTGTTGCCTCCCCCCTGTCTTGTATCTCACATCACAGTAAACAGACAGCTCCTCTCCCCATTGCCAGTGTCAATCCATCACAAGACCTTGATGGGATATTTAAAGTCATAATAAACACTCCAGCTTCCTTTTACCTCAGGCTAAGGTAGTTGCTGTGTAAAAGGATGGCCTGGATTCTATGCTCAGGACTAAAGGACAACACAGCCTGTGACCTGCTGTCATGGTTACAGTGCACAAGGAAGTAGGTTAATAGGAAAGCACCTTTTGTGTAAAAAAAAAAAAGAGCGCTTTTTAAGATGATTCTAACAACTTGATTTTCTCATCTGTGTATTTTGTTTTCAATGATGTAGGACCTACTACATTTACTGAAGGGAAAACTTTAACCTTGAAGCCAGTGTATTTTCCATGCTAGCTGATATCCATAATATGTCCCAAGTATTTTTTATACTTGCAGCAACTACAAACCAGTTGTCTATGGTGACGGTCTAAGTGTCAGTAAAGTCAAAGTGCTACATTTGACACAACATTTCAGGCCAACTGTGTGACACATGGACACACAGTTGGCCAGTTTACGTCACTGTACAAGCTGCTCTTTCAGTTTTGTAAGCGTTTTGTAAACACCCTTGAAGTCTTGAAAAGGTTAAAGGAAGACTTTTTTTTTTATTATTCCTTTGCTACTGTTCTTGCTTGTAGTTCTCTCACATTTTCTTTTCCCAAGTCACCCAGCCCCTCTGTTAAAATGTTTTCCTCCTTCATCTCACATCTTTTCTTCCAAATTGGAAAATTGGAAAAGAAAATGTGATAATCAAATTCTGCCCTGTAGTTGGTTGTGCCTTGTTTGGCTATTTGAATTAGAAAATGCAGTAGAGGATTTTCTTCCAATCAAATCTTTAAATACCTTTATATGTCTTTGCATTAATCGATTTCTATATTCAAATTTCAGATGTCAGTTTACACTGCATGTGCCACAAACCCTTCTGAACAGCATCTGGTGCAGACTGCAGGTGATTAATGGCATCTTGTTCAGTGGATGCAATATTTCTTCAGCTCCCTAAGGGATAGAATTAGAACGTACAAGTGGTCAACATCAGAGAACAAAGCACCTTGCCTGAAACCAAAAAAGCGTTGTTATTATTAGTTATTAGAAATGGACACTGATTCTCCTCAAGCTACTTCTCGACTACCAGGCGAAAACAATCTTGAGTTGCACACTCTGACACCCTGCAGCACTCACTAATAAAATCCATGCAAAGCGTGCAAAGCCCTAAGCGAATAAGCGCTGAGCTTAAGCTGCCATTTTGTGGGCACAGATGCCTCTTGGATCATTGTGGCACCAAGCGTGAAATGAATGTAAAATCATCCATGATGCCTCTTGCTACCATTTATTGTTTTAGGGTGCAGATGAGCTGACATCAGTGTTAGTGTCTCTGAAGATTCATTCTGTGTCTGTGGGACTTTTCCCTCCCAGCATATCCCTGTGTATAGCTGTTGCTGCGTGCTCAGTGTACACAATTGATAAGGTTGGGTGGTGATCCTCTACACGCGATTTCTGTGTCTGTTTTTATATTACTGTGCAATGCCAATAACCATATATATTATTGTAAACAGCCTGCATTTCAGTCTGAAACAAATAGGCCGGGAGAGTTGCACTGGAATGATTGAGCGTTGCTGCTCATTGCCTCTGTGCATGCCCAATGACTGCAAGCTGTGCTGCCTAAGGATGTTAGGAAGGTGATTGGGAGGGAGGCTGCTGAATGCTAGACAGAGAGTTATAATGCTGACAATCCCCAATTATGATATATGGTTACTGTCTTTCCAGGAGCTAGGTCTAGTGTTATATAGATGATGCCAGGATTAGGGCAAGGGTGAGCATTTAATATACTGCCAATGTGAAGGTGGTTATTTTTCGCTGCTGTTCTTCACCTGATTTCAAAGCTTTGCAAAGCTTCGTACAGTGTCCAAACGCTGAAATTTCTGCTGATCGACTGGTTAATCAGATGGCTAGACCTCAAATGACACATTCATTGTTTTGAGATTGTGTTTTCTTTCTAGGAAAATCTGTCCATCACAAATTACATTCAGAGGCTTCCATGGGTGGTTTGGATTTTCACAAAGGATTGGCTGGCCTGCCATTCCAATTAAAGTGGATCTGGTGCTGTGTTTTCGATGATAAAGGATCTGTCTTTTTTTTCTCTGTTTCTCTCCAAAACTAAAGAGCAGCCCAACATCTCAGCATTTAGGCTGCACTACAAACAGAAAATTATACAAGGCCTCCTGGGCTTTTACACTCATTGTTTTTTACCATAGTGCAGTCGATTAGTCAATTTCAGTAAACATCAGAAGCTAGTAAACGCCAAGCAGCTTAATGGGGTGCATTCCCTCTCTCTGCTTGGTTCTGATAAGTTGTAATTGACTGGAACAATTGCACAAACATGATGCATTAGCGCTTGATTAGTTGAAATGACTTATGGATTTGTTGGTGAGATCCAAATTATCTTTTGGACTTTATGCACTACTCAAACCCAGCTTGATGGAAAGTTAACTGGTATGTGTTTCCCATTAAGATAAACCTTTTTAATAACGTGGTCAGCTTGTGTATTATGGGTTGTATTTGAATGCAGTAATGTTTTGAAGATTGAGTTACTAGATGCCTGATTTATTACCCTCCATACTCTGGAAATGCCACAGGAGATGTCACACTATTTTCTTCATTGTTTTACCTTTGGTTTTTGTATTTGTGATGTGTTTTTTGTACTTTGTGTACACATATCCTCTAGAAGTAGTTTTGGTCCTTTGTGGGTTAAATATACTGATACTGATACAGTAGTCTTTCCCAGAATAATAGATGCTAAGTCTAAATGTTCTAAGGTGTAGTAGCTTTCCTTAACACAAACCGAACCATTCACGCTCACATCTCTGGGGACTCTTTAAGTGATGGCCACATTAAGCAGCATGAGTCACATCAGACCACCATAACAATAGAAATTTCCACCGACTGAGTTTTTAATTACCAGAAATTGCTCATAGATTTGCACTTATCCAGGCTGATCGCCACATCTCCATTAAACCCAGAGATGAGATGCGCTTTATCTCAACATAGCTGCCCCTTTTCAGCTAACCACTCATTAAGACGTCACAAAAGTCAAGGGTAGTTATGTAACTTGTCAGCTCCCTGGTGCCCAAGTCAGACCTGTGAATGGTTCATTATTATTTATCAAACCATCTTATCTGTGGCATGTCAGTTACTAATAGTCCTGTGTTCATGTAGCGTTAACATGAAACAAATTTCAGTAAGAGCTTATAATTGTTTTATGAGCCAGTTCTGCTCTTTGTTGTTTTGCCACCGTCATGCCATTCAGGGACAAGTGGCTGTAAATTGCTCTTTCTCTCTCTCAGACCTTTTCAATAGGAAGACCTTACATGGGCACCTTACAAATGCAATCCAATCCAATACCACCACAAACTCATCATCAAAAATTAACATACCACTCTGATGGTTTTGACAAAAAAACAAAGCAATCACCTTCACAAACAAAGATTTATTGCAGAGCTTTTGTAGTAGAGTAGTATCACATTATAAACTTTCCGAGCAGTAGAACTGATTCTCTGTTGGCCAGTCACTGTAGAATATTATGTATGATAAAAAACTACTGAACTTTTGCAGTTTCATTGGAATTAAATTTGGGGTTTGAATGTTCGGAAAAGATTTGATTTGCAAATCTCTGATCTGTATTACACTACACTATTATATTCATGATATTTTTAAAGTTATGAAAAAGTTTTGAAATGTAATTGTAGGGTAAGTGTGGGAAGACTGGATATATGAACTTCCCTTGCCTCATAAAATCTCCCAACAGACAACCACTAACTTAAAATGGAAGAATGTGTTTGTACATTAATGTGAATACAGATAATCGCTTATCACATTTAATATTACTAATAATAAGTAATTGGAATCACTTGTATGTGTTATATCCTTTGTATAACCTTCATTAGTCACATTGCAACAATGTAATACAACCTGCCTGAATTCTTTTAGCTTTTTAATTGAGAACAAATGGGAATTGTATAAATATAAGCACCTAATTTAGTTACAGCCAAACATGATCTGCTTCACCAAGGTAGTTTTTATTGCAGAACAGAAACCGTAACAATTTCCCTGGACATTTAAAAACCCACAGGTGTATACGGGTGTAGCTTTGGGGCATGCATTCGAAGCTCCAGCAGCAACTAAGTTTGACACTTAGAAAGAAAGACCATTCAGTTGGTAATGGGAATGCAAGAACTCAGCTGACAGATGAGCAGATCAAGAGCGTAGTACCACTTGAATTGCCTCCCTGAACTAATAGACTTGCTTCACTTCAGGTAGATAATTTACATACTCAATAAGAACATTTTTATTGAGACTAAATGTTAAAAAAGGTCTTTATTTTGGTGTCAGGCCCTATTTTGATCTGCCAGAGTTATTGACCCAGCCAAAGCAAGAGCTGGGAGCAATCAATAGTAACCCCCCAAACACCACAAAGTCGACCAACTATGGGGCAGTTTCATTTACTATTAGCCTTAGTCTAGACACCGTCTGAGAGTATTACAGTTAGTTAGTGGAGGGCCAACGATATAACCGAACCTATATCAAAGTGTGTTCTCAAGGAAAACAAAACAATGTAAGCTGTTGCTCTTGTGGATTGGATTTTCGGTTTTTATCAGATAAGTGATATATGATCTTTTGAAGCATTGATATTTCAGTAGAACAAACAAACAAACAAACAAACTTCTGTGCAGAAACTCAAAATACAAAACAAAAAATATATATATTGAGCCTGATTCCAGTCCAAGGTGGGCTTTCCTTTTCAGTCCTTATCTGCGAGCCCAGCAGTGTTTCTCATATGCAGCAGTAATGTGCAGTCACGACATAGCATCATTCCCTGATGCTGTTCATAACAGCAGCCGCCCATTGTCTCAACTCTTAAATATGACTTTAAAAAGTTGATTAATGGATTTAGTAGCAGCAAAAGTTTGATTAGTGATTATAAGACTTCAGAGGACAGAGCACAGCTTGATCATGTAAAGAAGGAAATGTTTGCTTTAGCATTACCACTGAGGAGCAGATGATCATCGGGACACAGAATGTTTAACTGTAAGAGAATGAAAAATGATGAACAAAGTTGTTAGTTTCAGCCAATAATTGCTCACAACATGGCATCATGCATGTGGCTGGTGACGTGATGGATGTGAGACCTAATTTTCCAATCCATTGAAGATTAAAACTCATCCAGTGAAGTGTCTATGTAGAGCAAAGAATCCCTCTGTAAACAGTGTTAAATTTAATATCTCTTTCTACAGAGTCCTATTATGCAGCTGTGATGACCTGAATACCTTAACAGACTCGCAGGGTATCTAATTTGTATCTAATCTAATCAGTTAAGCAAGTGTTAGAGTTCAACAGCGTACGATGGCCATCCTTTACAGTGAATGTGATTCGCCTCCAGATCATGGCTTTTGTCAGATGGTCAGCAGAGTAATCTAACTAATAAGGTGTTTGAGAAGTTAAATTAATATATTTCCAAAGCTCCATAAGTTGAATCAGTTCTAACTATAGCAAGGTTAGAATTTAAGAACAGAAGATGTAGCCACAAACAAACTGTAGACACGGTGTTGGCAGACTATCTCCACTCACTGCAGCTGGCAATAGACCTCCAACATGGGAGTTAGTAAGCACATTTTACTCTACAATACTCTAACTGTTATTATATGGAAACATAAGTGGGCTTCTCATTGCAGTGCACAATACATGTTTCCTAATGAAATATACATTTTACCCATAAGCAGGATGAATAGAAGATGCAGTATAACCTTGGTGAAGATCTAGTTTTTTCACATTGTTCAGTAACACTGATCTAAAGGTCTTGTGAAATCCCCATTCGTTTACTGTATTTAAAGTTAGTATTTTAATTTAACACAGCAGCTAGCTGTTGGACAATTGGCCGTTCTCCTTGGATATGTATGCTCTCCTCCACTAAGGGTGTGATAACTTATACGCCAGTCAAATGAGCCAACTGGTGCACATCTCTTTACCTCATCGCTCCTGCCTTACAGCTCGTCTGTATGCATGTTTTTGCTGGAGGCGACAGACCTTTCCCCCAGAAGGCTTTCATACCACGCTTTGTATGTACGCGTGTGTGTAGGCTGACATCTTCAACAGTACTTGGAACTGCTGGTGCATTAGGGCATATCTGTCTTCAGAGAAGAGGGCACCACAGGCACCGTCATCCCACTGGCCATTTACTGAGTAGCAGAGAGGAGAAGGCCAGAGAAAGATAGATGCTCTGACTGAATTATGTCTTCAGTTCCTCCACCTTGTGACTGTATTTCCTCTTTGTAGTAGTATTGACATGCAGTCAATACACAGTTGGCCCTTCAATGCATGTGACAGGGTTTTACAATACAAATTGCCCAATGACCTGCTGTCCATTCTGGTGTGATTCTTATTGGTTTCTAAACCAGTGACATTGAGTGCCACCGTTTAAAGTAATCTGATAACTCAAAAATTCAACAATTGATCTGGTAAAAATAAAGTGAATTGCTGGCATTTTTTAAAGCAGGCTGGCAGATACAGAATCTGGGTTCATCTGTCTATTACAGTTATGTTTTTTGTTGCGGCTTATAACTGTTAGTCTCCATTATGAGAAGTCAGTGTGGACATTTTCATGATATGGTTAGCTAGAAAGCTTTTGTTTAACTGTCACATATAATCATAGGCAGGTAGAATTGTAGTGAAATTTTAACCACAACACCAACACACAAAACACACACCACACACACACACACAAAGCTAACCATTTATTGGCTCTAGCTTCGAACTATTCCTTTGAACCACAGTGTGGTGTGGCTGTGTAGGCCTTTATGTGACAGAAATAGAGAGAGAGGTGGTGAAGGAGGGGAGTAGGAACGAAGCAACACAGCAACCGAGGGAAGTGACTGATCTCCTTCATTTCAAGAAGCAAGGATGGGATCATTTATTGATCTGGGCATTTCATTAAGTGTCAGTGTGAAGTGTCACATCAGGTGACAAACGGCTGTCTTCCTTTCATGACCTAGAGACCCCGAGGGCCTGTGTCACAATGACAGCCTTTCTGGCTCTGTTTGTCTCCTATAGTGTTTCCTGTGTTGTCTCCTGTTTGCGCTCCCCCCCTTCTTTTACAAACTTTCTTACTTCATGGTTAAAACTCCCAAAGCAAATGGGGCACATGCTGCTGCTCAGTTGCATCTTTCAGTCTGGAGTGATATTTAGAAATGGAACGAAGACATAAAATATCTGTGGTAAAAACGTAAATGACAAGGAATAGACAGATCCGAATATGTATAAAGTTATTGGATTTAAAGTTAAAGCTGTGTTGATACTTGAGATAAACTGACTTTTACCCCTGAGCTGAATAGAAGTCATTTGAAATTAAAGCTGGGCTTGATGCCGGACTGATAAATAGTCTTCATTTTACCTCCACCTATGCTTAGAATTTTATATGTAGCTGTTTAACAGAGCGAGGCCTCATATATTAACTTTGAAAGGGGTTCTTCTCTTGACTTGTGTTTTTGTCCTGGAGTGGGTATGTTTTTATTTTTTATGTGCATATTTCTAAAGACAAAATTTAAATTATTAATTTAGTTTAAGTCATCGGGAACCATTGAATTGGAATTTGTTCAACAGGCATGGCAGGGGATATACAGCCTTTGTGCTGTGTTAATTACAGCTCAGTGGAATGATTCAGATAGAAGAAGAAAAAAGGCTAAAATCCCCCAGGGAGGGATAGAGTGGGAAAAATATAGTTTTCAAGAATAAGTTCTTATTGCCAATGCTTAGCACAGCAAAACCAATGCAGTGTCATTTTTGTGCAAGTCACTCTCAGTCTCTTAATCCCCACTGCATAGCACATTAATAGTTTATCAAAACATGCATGTGCAATTTAGATCGGTACGTGGATCGCGTCGTCGGTCTGATATCCGATTAGTGAATTGCGTCAGTATCGGCACCCGATACCGCTATTGGATTAGATTGGTCCCATCTCTCTTACGGCACACCGCTGTGCCGTAAGAGAGACAGCTCTTACCTCTTTATGCTTCTCTCGCTTGTATTCGGGAACAGACGCATACAGGCTGCATCTGTCTGCTGCCTTGACTTTCTTTGTCAGCAGTATGTTTTATAACATTGCTTAAACAACACAACTTGCGTTTCGGAATTTTCCACTCGCAATTCAGTTTTCACAACAGCAGGTGAGCTGCATGTGGAGGAGGCATACGTCTGGGTCCCTTTGTTTCTCTGCAGAGCATGTGCGATTGTCAGTAGACCGTACAGACGAGGGAGAGCAAGGGAATCGAAGTTCATTGATCATGGATGGCGTCAAAAATAAAAAGTTTTAACTTGTTTTTATTTAACCCTTCCCCATGTGAATTTTGATGACACTTCAATTAGAAAAGAGAATATTATTAGAACATGTTTAAAAGTACACCTATGCAGAAGTTTGCCAAGAAATAACTAATGCGTCAGCTATAAGGTCTGTAGACATGACAAAAATTTCAGCTCTGTAAAACTACTGAACATGATTAAAAAGAATGCATCCTAGTCCATCAGTGTAAAATCGTAAAAAGGTGTATTTGTTTGTTTTATGACTGTGACACAAGTCCTAATTCCCAAGCTCCTCCCCATCAGTCGCAGGTGTTGAGAGCAGGGTGGATCAATACTTCATTAATGTTACAAGATTGAAGCCCCAACTCCAGTCGATTCCAATGAACCAGGATGACAAAAAGTAGAGTTGAATGCTGGATTGTGCCTGCGACCATGCACACAGTGGGTCTGCATGCAAGTAACTGCACTTATTATACTGCATGTATGCATGAACACGCACAAAGCCTATTGGTTGCAGTGACTTTGGAGGAAAGCAACAATTCACTATGATCATATCCAGAAAAGAGATGGATTCGTTTCATAGGTGTTTAATTAGATTGAGACCAGGGCCTCTTCAGCATTTTATATACTGTACATTACGGAGCTTGATAGAGTGGTAATTGCTTGTTTGTAGGATGGCAGTACACTTTTATGGAAGCATCTGCATTTGTTACGTTTCTCCAGTCATTTATCAAGCATTTTACTTAGATTTTTAAGTTGCACAATAATATACAAGTTCTCTACAGAATCATTTCTTAATCATTGGATGATTTATTCATTCTTCTCTTTGACAACAATATTTTAACATATAGCAGTAATGTATTGCCAGAATGACACATTTATATCTTGCATGGTGTCCCATGTCCTATTTTTTTCTCACTCACTGAAAGTCTAATATTTTTCAATTTGGAGTCTTGTTGCAAGTCCCCCTTCCTTTCTGCTTCAAGTCTAAGCTGAGATCTATAGCCCTCGTTCTGTGACTGATGTGAATCTCAAATCAATTGGACTCTGCTGCTACTAATACTCACACAAATCCAATATGGTTATTAAATTACACATGTGAACACACACACAAACATTTGTATATTCACATATTTTCTCTGGCACTTGTTTTCCTTTGGTCCTAAAGCGTTGTAATATATTTCCCAGCATGCGTTTACCTCAGTCTTGGCCCAGTGTCCTAAATGTGAATTCATAGAGGAGAATTAGAGAGCAAGTATTATCTGGAGGCAAGGGAAATGTTGTTCATTGCCATGGAAATACACAGTCCACGCCCCTACACACACACACACACACTCAACAATAAGGAGGTAAGTAGGTTAGTAAACAACAGATAATCTGCACAGGGTGGGAGAGGACTGTGTCTGTGTGAATTTGGACTCATTTGGGAACACTAGCTGACTCTTGTGGATACATGTCCATGAATTTCTTTTAGTTTGTCTTGACCTCATATTTTCAGAGAAACATGAGCTCTGATTAAAACAGCAGCAATGTGTAACATCGCTTGCAAATAAAAAAAAAAGATATAAAAGTAGGTACATAGAATGGTAGCCTCCAAGGTTATTAATGCAGCTCATTAACCAGTAAAATCTACATCCTCTACTTTTCCTTCAAAAGAACATTAAACAGTGGTCTGTTTCCTAATAACCTAATAATGTTGTCTGAACCGCTGAGGTGGATTTTATGTTTCAAGTTTGAAGATCAATGAGATGATTCAGACGACTACTGGTATTATGTGTATGGTCTGTTATTACAGTTACATTTTGAATGTGTTCAACTGGTGTTTATATCCAGAGAGGTGCTTACCATTTGATGGCATTGAATTACTCTAAGTGTCATGAATTTAGCTTTCACACTCAGTAATTGCAAAGCAGTTGCATTAATTGTTCCTCACATCATTGAGAGTTCATCATTTTAAACACCTATAACTATGCAGTAAATGTTGAGGCGTCATTAATTCCTTTTTACTGTGTGTTTCATGTTTACTTACAAAGTCCCCAGTATACAACTGCAGCATTGTTGCCTCAGCCAAATGCCACATTTTAAAATGTGGGTTGCCACTGAGGAACGAGGACTGGGGTCAGATTTACAATTTGTAAGTGTTTGAGATATGGGAGCTAGTCACAATGAGGTGATTACATTTCAGTTAAGTGTAGTGTGTGTCGGTTTGGTGGGGAAGTTTGATGCCTTCATTTTAGATTATATTTTTACTCTATGCTCTAGGCCTGTTTGACATTTCAGGAAAAACATTTGGGACCAGTTGCTTAGCAACCAGCAGACTCCAGTAAGCTACTGATCCCGATCAAGAAATTATATGTAGCGCTCCCTAAAAACGTTATATGTAAAACAAATCAGATGCAACGTGTTAATTAATGATCTTTTGAGGTGCTAGTAGGTGGATTTTATTACTTTTAGACAAAGCCAGACCAGCTGGTTTCCCCTCGTTTCCAGTGTTTGTGCTAAGCTGTGCCAACCAGCTGGCTGTAGCTTCATATTTACAGTACAGATATGAGAGCTGTGTCAATCTTTAGAGTTGTTCTGATACCAGTATCGGAAAAGTCCTCCGATACTGCCAAAGCATGTCATGTTTTAGCCCCGAAACGGGGCCATTTGCCATTTTGTGCCAACAGTGATAGCAGTCATACAGGCTTCTACATATATATATTAACAGATGTAATCTGTGTTGGCCGAAGGTCATGTATCGGAATTGGTATCAGGAACGAAAAATGGAATTGTAACATCTCTTTTCATCTAACTCTTGACAAGAAAGTGAATAAGTGTATTTTCCAAAATGTCAAACTTTTCCTTTTAGAGAGGAAATATTCTTCCCATGTAAAACTTAAAGGTTAATCAGTCAAAGATGTTTTTCCTTTTACATAATGTAGATTAAGTGATCAGTAGCAGATTGGAGTTATTTCCTAGATTTGTTGACCTAGCTTTGGGGTATACAGTGTGAGTTAGTACTGATGGTATTGTGGCATTGTGCCCGCAGACCTATCATACCAATCTATCAGAGATTGATACACTTTATGCCTTTATGGGCTTATGTGTCTTGGGAGCATATAAAAGTAACAAATAGCCTGCACCATATTGCATAATGCTATGGGCATGGGGTTCTTCAAAGTTTCCTTGGATGGCCCTACTATAAACTCTACATAGAAGAGTATCGGGATTACACTGACAAGGCTTTGGGGCTTTTACTGATTTGACTGCTGTATAGACACTGGATCTGCCTGGTCATATACCTGTGGAAGGAAAATCTAACATTTAACATTATAAAAGCTGTCTGTTTTTCATTCCAAGTTTTATTCTGCAGAACATTTTCTCATTTTTCCTCTCTTCCACACTGCGTGTGACTTTGTGTCAGTGAGCTGTGATCTGATTACTCAATATTAGGAATTATTAAATAAAGAAATCAGTGAATCAGAGGCACTGATTCACAATTCCACCCAAAGGCATTGCTACAGTATGCCGCTGAATTGTCCATCAGTGTCACTGGACTGATTTATTTATTTAATACTTGCTGGTACGGCAGTTTGGATACTCTTTTCCCGGGGCTTTTTGCGCTCAAAAGCTGTGCGACTGTGTGTGCACGACAAGCACATTGTTCTGACAAGCATGTCTGATGACGACTTGAAATATTTCTGCCACTGCATGAATCTTGTATGGGTTAGGCACTTTTAATTACTACAAAGTGCTCTGGTTCTCTTTTTCTTTCCTTCTTCCCCCGTTCTATCCCCCATCAGCATATCTCCCCTCTGTGGTTTACTGTTCATGCTCTAACAATTTTCATGCATTATTTAAGAGCTGACTATGACGAGTCATTTGCTGCCATTCTGTCTCACCTTTTCCTCCCATAGGAGCATGCTTCATAGCTCTGATGGTGATAGCTGACCCCATCGAGACCTCTTTCACTGAGTTGTGGATTGTTTGTTTTTGTTTGTGTGTGTGTGAGAAAAAAAGAAAGAAAGTGGAAAGTACATATCCAGAGTGGGTTAAAAGGAAAATAGGGGTCAGCAGAAAATTAGCCACCATGCTTCTTTTTTATTATGTTCTTTTTAGAATAACCATGCTGAAGTTTGCATTTACTTGGCTGGGTTTGATTAAAAAAACAGGATATATATAAAAACAAATATAAAACATGGAGCAGAAAAGTAATATTCTGAATTTGAAAATAGCCAAGCTATGAATAATCGCTGGATATTGCAAGGTGACAGTTCGAAATGAAAACTGGGTTAGCTAAAACCAAAATGGTGGTCAGAACTGAACATTCTGAGAAGATGAGAGACGCGTTCATACACATAAAGAAGCATTATTGATGGGATGCCAGCATTCAGAAATATCCAAGATGCCTGGCAGGTTTTCTCCATCTTTGTTCTTGCTCTCTTTCTCCATCTGTGGTCCCCCACTTAGAACAGAGCAACTATCCCATGTGCCAGTCATGCCCGAAGAAGACTGCAGATATCTGCCTGTTCCATAGCTTACCCTACAGCTGTCTCCTCCTTCCAGATCAGATCAGGAGGAACCAAAAACCAAAGCCGCATGCCACCTTAAAACTCACTCTGCCAAGCAGCCCCTGTACCTACTTGAGAGAGGCTCTATGACAAACTGGGCATGATGGCCAGTGGACAGACTGCCGATCACTGCTGCATGCCTTGGCAGCATGGGTAGTGTCTCGTTGTCTCTTTGAACCTCCAGCTTTGGTGGCTTCCTCTACAGGGAATACTGCCCAGTCCCTCTCCTGTTGTTTTTAAGTGTTCTAAATCGATGTAGATATTTGTGGAAGACAGGTACACCTTATCATTGCTGTGCTGTTATTGACTTGTGCATGCAGACCAGTAGTAGCTCTGTTTCTGAGTATCCATTAGTCTCCTAGCGTGATGACACGCGTAGCCAGAGTAATGCTTGAACACTTGATGTATTATAAAATGAGAGTGAAAATTTCAAGGCAGCACTTCAGCACATGCCCATGGGAATATAAGCAAAGTTATAGTGCTCGATGTTTTGGTACCCTGGAAGGCAGTTGACAAAGACTGTACAATACATAATCTTTGTAGTCCTTCTTAGATATGGATTCATATATTGTTTTTTTTAAGGTGCTTTTAAGTCTTCCTTTTCCTTAAAAGTGTGCATAAGCCCAAATGTAGCCATTGCATAAACATATGTAAATTGTGGGTTTTGCAATAATTTTACAGCATTAGCTGGCACCAAGTGTACTCCATTCTCCTGTGGGTTGTCTAGTGTGCTGGCTGTGGCTGACAGCAAATGCGTGGCTGGTCATTAAGAGGGTCACTAGAGAACACCGTTACTAAAGAGGAGGGACCTGAGCCCATCAGCAAGCACTGGTAGACTAATTATCTAATGACTAATTAATTTTGTTGTGTTTTTGGAGACAAAATCTAACTTTTAGTCAGTGTGATCTGTGTTTGTTCCCTGTTCCATCGCTATTGTGAACAAGTACTTAACATAGGGTTTAATTTTCTACCATGCAGTACAGTGTTCAAAAGCACATCTTTAGAATGGAAAGATAAGCCTTTGTTACAAGCATTGGGGGGGAAGAGGTGAATTGACAGGCAATCTATGCATTATGATGATTTCTTGTCAGTTGGCCTATTCATGTGGGGAATGTGATGCAGACGCAAATTATACAGTGGAGACCTGTAGTATTAAAGCAAAAGCTTTGCTCAAAGCATATAGGGAGTATATATTATATCATATTCTCTGATGAATAACATAATGTAGACCATTTAGTCCTTTGATTTAATTTAAATTTGACATTTCCATATTTAGTCCTTGTCAAACACTGCGACAAATACAAACATCCATCAAAATCTCAAGCATAACACGAAAAAGTTAGAAAAATAACTGATTTCCATTTTGAAATCCAGGTTGACGTTAACATTAGTGATTCTGAATAAGATTCCACTTTGGTAGATTTGGATCATTCCAGTGGCCCTTGACAGAATTATAATGACTAGGACTTTATGTATTTTAATGAGTCCATTGTGATCTAGGGTCCATATCCACATCTAAACACACACATACATACAAATG
>NW_023340246.1:6825878-6840050 GCF_004916995.1 Morone saxatilis
TTCCCCCCCCCCCCCTTTTTTTTGAGTTATTTTATGAAAGGATTACTGTTTTTATCCTGGTGTTATGGAGTGCCAAAAGCTGTCTGATGTGACTCAACTGATGATTTTAAACTCTGAAGGTCTTTTGGTGCCAAGACCCCAAAGGGTTTCTTTGGGGTTAGGATATGCTCACTGACAGGTCATGGGAATGCCACTCATTGTCAGGTTCAAAAGCTTGTGTCCCTAGGAAACTGACTTGTGGTGGTCACTATGTGTTTTGTATTTCACACTCTCTTTCTGTTTCTGCTCCTCTCTCTGACTTTGTAGCTCTGGTCTGTAGCTAAGCCCAGTGTCTGCTTGGGAAAAGCAGTAAATGAAGGCAAATGCCTTGAAGTTCCGCTGCATTTAGCATTCTTGCTTGCTTACTGTGACACTTTTACTGCACTCTCAGAGAGCAGGCTTTAGTTTTCCCCCTTCCTCTTAAAACCCCAAACACCATCTGTTGTCATTAGTGTCCTACATCTATGATGTAGCAGGGCTGCTGTCTCTGTCTGCCTGTCTTCAAATCCTTGTCACCCACTGCTTGTTACTCTTTGAGGAAGGCCAAATGTCCAAATTTAGATACAGTCAACTTGCAAGCTACCCTATGATACTATAATCCACAGTAACATTTCAAAGAGGGAATAGTGAGAAAATATACTTTGTCTGCAGGCTTAATATCCTGTATTGCTTTCAATATCAGAAAGTTTTGTATTTTTTGCATTGCCTTGTATTATCCTTTTGTAAATAGCTACATTGATACACTGCTGGCATCCATCTATCTTCATTATGCAGAGGTTTTGTGAATGTTTGGTGTTTGTTTGCGTAAGTAATGTTTCCTCCTCATCATTCTCTTTCCCTCTTTCCTCTCTGTCCATAGATCATATAAAGCGGAAGATTCGGCGGCGGCCATCTTGGGGGCGGGGCATCATTCGTAAGAAGAAGAACTACAAGAAAGGAACAGAAGAGGAGGAGGAGGAGCCCGAGGCAGAAGTGGAAGCTGCAGGGCCCAGTGACTCGACGCAAGATGAGGAATCATCCTGTGATACCATGGGTCCCCAGCCCAATGGCCATCATCCCCATATCCCCTCCACAGAGGAGGAGAGCTCCAATGAGCCCCCTGTTGCAGCTTCTGCTGAACCCCCAGATGCCAGTGAAGCCCAAGAAGAGCCAACGCCTAAGGAAGAGGAGCCCACAGCCAAAGAGGCAGAGTCTGAAAACACAGAGAAACACACTGAGCTGCATTGCCTTGGTGGCACTTTTCAACCCAAGGTAGATGGGGATAGCCAGGACAAGCAGGCTGACTTCCAGCCTTTGATTGAAACGTCCGAGTCTTCAGATGCTGAGGCCCAGCCTAAGCACATAGAGGGTCTCCTAGTATCACAAGCGGACTGTGTGAATGGAAATGAGTCAATGGACAGCCTGGACTCACAGAGCCTCAAGAAGAGCAGTGTGGCTGACAAAATGACTCCTCAGAGCATGGCGGAGGACTCTAATAATCCAGAAGAGGAAGAGCACAAAGACAAAAATGAGAGCGAACCAACTCAGGAGCACCCTCCCCAGGATGGGAGGGCAGTAACAGAAAATGTTGAGGAAGATCAAGATCAAGAAGGTATAAAGCTAGACTTCAAACTGTAGTAGCACAATTGGTTAATTAGAACTATCGCTTTTGACAAGCTATCAATCAGGTAGATACTGTTTTTTGCTTGAGTCTGAAGTGCATCTGAAGGGAGCATTTAAGAAAGATGTGTGTTTTCAGCTACTCAATTTGATCTCTTCAAGTTATGTACTAATCATATGATCTTTACAGTACGTAAGCAATTAGGCAAGTTAAAATCTGTTAATTTTTTACACATGGAGTCAGTGTTTTTCCCACCACTTAATTATGATGAATTACTTTTTTGATCATTATCCAGCTCTTCTGATTTACACTCGGTTTAGCTTTTGAAATACAGAGGTCATGAATAATGCAACATAAGTCATACAGAGAATAAAAATGCTTTCTTCTGGCGTAGCAGACAGTATATTTCAATAGAGAAACCCAGGGGGCTTGAAATTATGTGTGCCTTTGTAGACACTGCACACCTTCTAATAAGTATCCTGAATTTTATTTATTTTTTTGTCTATAAAAGACTGACAATATTGGCTGGCTTTCCCCCCCATCTCTGACTGCCATATATCTTTTTTCCTTTGACCAGGGCCATTATGCCCTTTCTATTTGTGTGTAGTATTTGAATCAGGGATAAGCCAATAAGTTTATGTTTTTAATTACAGGCATGTGGTTTGGCTTGTTGTGTGTAGAGGCCAGCTGGAAGGCTGAGGTAATGGTGCTAGAATATGGAGAAGCCATCAGAGGATGGCACGATCAGACAACAGAACACAAACAAACTGTGGCTCCTCAAACAACAGAGAACTCTGCTACTCCGCCCCCACTCTCATTACAAGCTGAGCCAGGTCTTTTGTTTCCATCAAAGCGTTTCTTGAGCACTGTTATAAATGGACAGGAAAGAGACCAGATGTGAAATATTGTGCCCTCAGTAGCTGCTAGTAGCTTCAAATATATTTTCTTCCCAAGTGTAGTATTGCATTAATCTTGTAGCCATGGCAGTTGGATTTTTCTTCAAAGACTTCTTCAGCTGTGCTTTTCAGTGGTTTATGACAAAAACCAAAAAATGTCTCAATCACCCATTCATATTAGGTTGTTTTTGATTGCTATTGCTATTGCATTGCATTAATTCGTTATAACCCTCATTGTTAACCCTTCTTCCATCAACAATCCATTTATTAGGGTGTTCCAAAGCCAGGAAATGCAAGAGGAGCCCATCAGAGCAGCTGAAGGGGTCTGCTGAGAGGACAGAGGACGAGCCACAACCTGTCCCTGCCCATCCTCCAGTAGTGGTTGACCACCAGCAACTTTTGGTAAATCTTTCTATAACTCACTTGTTTCATATCAATGTGTAAATAGTTTAAATAATTTCTATTTTAGTTTATTTGAATCTGAAATTGTCACTAATTATTTATTTATTCAGTGCAAATCCTTTATCCTATGGCAGGACTGTAGCACTGTGTAATAGAAGTTTGTTACACAAAGTGCAGTCCATAACTCCAAAAACTGTGACTTATTTTTTTGAGCACACTGATAAATGGCAGATTATATACAAATTCCCTTTCAAATGGTGTTTGATTTCAACCTGATCGTTGTTCCATCTGCCACATGTCTTCTCATTTGTAGCTTTCTTCTGTTATGACCGCAGTTGTTGACATGATCAGGATTTTAATTTAAAAATGCAAAAGACACTGGCTGCTGTTGGTGCTCAAACAGGTTAAGAAAGACCTTCATAGCCACTCTAGCGCTGAAACATGATCTAACCTCTTTCAACCCACAAAGATTTTAGCTTTTTAAAACCCCTGTGCGTGCCCATTGCCATCTTGCTTGATTCTACACAGTCATCATTCTAATTCAGACCATGAAGGATGTAACAGCTGGGGCGATTTGGCATTGTGCACTGACTGTTGATTGGAAATTTAACAGGTACTGTGATCTGTATCAAAGCAATGATCTAGTAACAGGAAGACGAACATTCTTAAATAGCAAACAAGGTCGCACAAAATGTCCATGGTCATTTATTATTATCGGGATCACTTGACGTAGTTATTTCAACAATTAGGAATCAGTGTTGACGTGCTGCAGCAAATGTTATATCTGTTAAATTCTAAATGATACAAAATAAAAAATGAATGAGAATGAATTATGTAGATATGGACAATCTTTGATACAGAAAACTCAGAAGTTACAGTGTACCCAAATATTAATCCAAATTCACTTTTGGTTCTTTATATATAAAGTACTATGGCTTTAAAGAGGGGGTTGATATTTTTCTGCAAACATAAACAACCCCACATCCCACAAGTAAAATAGAAAGTGCTGAAATATAGACTTATTAGTTCCGACAGAGCCAGCTGTGGCAAACTGTCACATTTTGCAACTGACTAATTAGACTGTGATTATGGAAAAGATGAGCTATAATCTGAAAATGTTACCAATATGCTTTTGTTTTTTGTCTTATTTTAGTTCATACGGTGTTTGTTTAAATGTTGCTGGCAGTGTGGTTCAAGGGTTTTTCGAGTGTTTCCTCCTCCCTTTTGTAAAAGAAACAGCTGTTGTTCATTTCTATATGCTAAATTGGTCACTTATTGCATCCTATGGATGTTGAATCACTTTTTGTGTGCAGACATTAATATGCAAAAAGCTGCAGAGGGAAAGAGCCGGTTTGTGTCCTTCGGTTAGAATGGTGTTAAAAATGGCACTGACGATCATACTACTGCTTAGCCCTGGTCCCTTTTGAAGACTAACCATTCATTTTATCTTTAGTAAGCCAGCAGTTAGCTAGACCCGTTCCCCCATTTTCTTGCAGGCATACCCAGTCACATCCACTGTATGGTGCTCCTCTCAGAAACCATTAATCCATCCCTTTGTCCTCCATCCTTTCAGTAGCTTTCAAACATAGAATAGGTTAAACAGAATCAGTTATCTGGATAATTAGAAGTCTACCATTATTTGAATAAGGCCTTGAAGGAAGCACATACATTGGGACTGAAGGTATGGAGGATGGGGAAACTCAATCATGGGTGACCAGCCTTAAGCTTCCTCCAGTGTGGAGCTGATGCTGTCACACTGCCCTTCTCAGATGGATAACTCTAACATCTGAGGCTTATCCCTCTTATCCATTCACCCAGTGGTCATGCCACGGTCTCTCCCCTTTTCGTTTTTCAACTATCAATTTTGTGTCCTGCTCTGTGAACATTGAGGGAGCCAATTACAGTGGCAGACCATTTTCACATCTCTCGATCAACAGGTGTTGTTCCTACAACGTTTTGAAGGAAACAAGGTTATGACTCAAACATGAGCTTCTCTCTGCCTCACTAGAGCCGCCAACTTGTCCCAGGATGTGTTCAAGTAACAGAGAGCATGTGAAGCCTCCGATGTACTTTGCACAGTCACGCTAGGGTCGCACCTAATACCCCAAGTGTAAATTGGAGCCTTGGCTCAGTGGGTTCCCCTGACAGCACTTCTTAGTGATCGGTGGAAGGGGGGGTGGGTGAGGAGTGCTTGGTTTTAGGGCACTCTGTGTAGTGTAATTGATGTAAAAGAAGTGTTCTGACATGCGCTTTCTACTTTTCCCCATGCTCTGAAGTGACATCCAGCTATCAAGCCATTATCTAGTAGCTTTTACCCATCTCCCCTGGGCATGATGGGGATGGTGGGGGCACCGATCTTGTCTTGCCGAACCTGACTCCATCTTTCAGACTGATTGACAGGCTTTTTAGTTGACCTGATCCTAGTGCTTCAACTGGCTGCCCCTATTAACAGTCACACACAGAACTAATCTGGAGGTTTATTTGTTAGTAGGGGGAAGAAGGGCGATATCTTAAAGAAACAGATCGTGAAAAGAGTGGACTGTGAATAATTGCTTTTTCATCCTCGGCTTACGGAACAAATTGAATATCCGGTGCGCAGGATGAGAGTCACCATTTAAGCAGATATTTGCTGGCAGGGCTGGGACTGGCATGCTGCCTGATGTGTATTAGGGCCTGCAGTGAGTGGTGTACTGTTCCTTCTCTCTTTCTCTCTTCCTTCAGTCGTATTCATTGATTGTAGAGGGCTCATTATTTCTGACTTTTAACTTGACGGAAGAGGCTCTGAAATCTCTCTGGAATTAAATACCATCAGAGTGTTATGATTTTGTGCACAGACCCTACTCTCAAAGCCTGTAGGACAGAGGTGGTATTATTTCAGTATTC
Organism: Morone saxatilis; assembly: GCF_004916995.1. NCBI lineage: Eukaryota > Metazoa > Chordata > Actinopteri > Moronidae > Morone > Morone saxatilis. The sequence continues at coordinate 6,831,699 of NW_023340246.1, forward strand.
GCATCCCGCCTTTCAGAGCCATGGCACAGTTATTTGCTTTGATTCACTTAGTAAAATCAAGTTCTCTCATTGCCAGTTTTACTGAAATGATGCTTGATGCTGTCTGGATCAAAATGAATTCCTCAGCGTGAATAAATAGGTCCTGAGGCATGTTTCTCTTACTACTCCAAAATGTCTCTTATAGTCAGCTGTTTTCTTTCATCAGTAATCAGACACTTGTCCACAGATGGACTGGAAGAAGTGCTGCTGACGATTGCAGATGAGAATTCAGTAACAAGAAATCCAATCTGGCCCAGCTATTTTTCCTGCATCTTACCAAGAACACACAGATTATCGTTTGCTCTGCTGTTTTCTTTAGCAGCTGCCTAGAAAGAGCGAGTGTTTTTTGTTGCTGGCACAGTATGGAGTCTTTTGGCTTGATGCTTAGCTATTACAACATGTCAGGATTTCCTGTTATAGAGAAGCCTGTCAACAGAAGTGGCCCCATTTCATTTTTTTTTTCATCTTCCTTCATTTTTAGTACTAATGACAGTGGGGGGGGGGCCCTCTGGCGAAGTAGCCATCATACAAAAGACAACAGCTTAATAGTAGTGCTGGACCAGCCTTTGATTGTCAATAAAAACAGATAGCATTTGGAGTGCTTCTTTTATTTTCATTCATTCCAACTGATGGCTTTGACAGTGTGGCTATTTGCATGTAATTGCACTTGCATAGCTGTGCCTCTTGGCCATGCATGTGTGAGCCAGTCGTGTCAGTAGCTCACACAACATAAACATACAAGTCTCTTGTATTTTTATTCATATTTTGTAGTAGTTTGCCCTCTTGCCAAGCCCTTTCTGGTGATTTATTATGCCTTTATACAGAGCTCACACCTCATGCATCCCATTCAACCCACGGCTTATATAAACTAAAGGTTTGTACTCATGATTAGCCATACAATACACAAAAATTATTTTCTAAATGCTTGGCTTTGCTTTTGTCAACCCTGGCAAGTATAATCGTAGCCAGCAGTATTGGTTCACCACTGGAAGCAAAAAAAATGTTGGTTGATGGAAACCTGCTGTAGCAGCTGGAAGGGAATATAATTCTATTAGGATGCTATTACATTTTGTAGGTAATAGCCAATGTGGGAATCCAAGTATGGGTAACATTTAAAAAAAAAAAGCAACAGAACTGTGGATGACAGATTGGAAATATCAGCTAACAGTGCTCTCTGGCCAGTTAGTGTCTTACATTTGCTTTCAATTACCAATCAAACTACACACTGGGTGGTATAATGATTATAAAATGTTCATATATTTTAATATATTTTGTTACGTGACTTTTAGCAACAGTGCTTATTTAGATGCACCCAGGCTTTCCTTGTTTGTATATTCTGAAAACATATTCTCTTAATGCATAATAGACCATCTGACATGCTTAGTACTTGCTCAGCATATTTTTACTGTAACACCCTTCCCTCCCCAATACACACACAAACACACACATTGGTTGCAGACATTTAAAGGACATTGCATTGATTAGCCTTTATTTCCCCGGAGGTTTACCCTAAGTTTAACCATAACTGGTCGATTACTTGTCCTTTCCATAACCTTGACCTAATCCTATTTTTTTTATTCTATATTCATCTGCTTGCGTGTGGTTTTGCCTTCAGTGCATTTATTTAAAAAAAAACATCTCTGCATCAGGGGTTTGTGGAGGTGTGTTTGGGGTTATTTGTGTAAAGTCAGTGCAGTCAGAGTTTCTCCTCCTTTATTACCTGGAGATATTGGATCTCTGCTGTCTTAAATCTATAAAATATTAAAATTCTTTCCTGTACCCTACTTACGAAATGTCTTATTTTTCTCATACTGAACTTTTTTACTGAATATAATCTCTATTCTTTAAAATCCTTTTCTCCCCAAAGCCTGTCACTGAAAACAGAAGAGTACCTCATAATTTTTACATCTTATTATTCATTATTCTTACATTGGCCTTGAGTGGCAATCAGGAGGGAATTATGAGGGATCAGATGCTGTCTGACCAGATGGTGTGACACAATCCGACAGTGATGCATTTCATTGTCCAATATTTGGTGTTGATTTGGCTTAATGTATTATTACAAAAATCATATTGCTGACAAAGCTACACAATGCCGTGAAGGCAGAGCAGGATTTAATACCACACAATTACATAATGGTGATGTGAAGTGGACGGGTAACACCATAATGTTTAAGATAAGACTGCACTGAGATTTTGCGTACATTTGCCAGATTTGATTTGATTTAATTTAAGAGAAATGAAGCAAATTGTGCAGGTGAGATTTAAAGTAGAAGATAATATCACCTCAATACGCATTTTAAACTGATACAAAAATCTTGTTATCCACAAAAGTAAGCAGACAGCAAACAGAATCTAGAAGGAAAAATAAAGTGTGCAATATATGTCAAGCAAAAACCAAATACCTGAAATAAGGTCGAGGGTTTGTGTGTGGTAGTGTTGCGATACATATTGTGAGAATATTCATTTTAATATAATTTCTAGCCCCAAGTCGAAGTATGTCTTCTCAGAGAGCTTGGGCTTAGTCAGGAACTGTCAGATATTGGCCCTGTGTTTTACATCGTCAGGCCTCATTTGAGGCTAGTGCTTAAGTTATTAATAACACATAATGTAAACAAAATGGACACCAGTCCCTTAGTTTTTTTTGTTTTGTTGTTGTTTCTCTATAATTGCAACAAAGTATTATGTCCATAATCAATAAACTAAATTTAAGAACTGTTTAGGAAAGCCACTTATTAAACCTGGAGTGACTATTCTAGGTTATGACCTTGTCCTGGCTGAATGAATTCATACCCTGTCCAGGAAACTGTCCCTAAATCTGTAAGCTCTATACTAATAATTCCTTTATTGATCTTTGTCCTAAAGTGACCATGGTAACAATTTATTTTATTAATTGTTTTTACTTACTGGCAAATACAGCTATTTTGATAATGTGAATGTCTGAGTCACTGATTAAACCTGGTGACATCTAGATTTAGCATGACATAAATATCAAAATGCACTGAGGCATTAATGTATGTACAAAAATAAATATATGTACTATAAGTAAACAAGTAATACAGTTGGTACAGTGAAATAAAGGAGCAGGGTGTAGGATTTAGTGGTATCTAGCGTTGTAATTGCTTATTGCAACACCCTACCCTCACCCTCCTGTTCCAAGCATGTTGGTGATCTACGGTGACAATAAATGCGAAAGACCATATCTAGATGCAGTGTTTGGTTTGTCTGTTCTGGGCTGCTGTAGAAACATGCTAGTTCAACACGTGGATTCTGTACAATCAGACCCACTCCCTCTGTAGATAAAAACGGTTCATTGTAAGGTAACAAAAACACTAACATTTTTATTTTCAGGTGATTATACACTAATGAAAACATACCTGTAAATATTATATTCTATTTCTGATCATACATCCTCCTAAATGTTACACTTTTAAAACTGTTTCCATTCAAATTTTGTTCAAATCTTAACTGAATTTCCAGAAAATTGGCAAGAGAAAATCTTTTCATTCACTACATTGTGCTAACAGTTGATATTTCAAGCTTTCATGTTCTTTTTATATAAAAACCTTAAAACAGGTGGATGGAAATGCAGTTAACACTTCTACAGATATTTTTCCCTGCTTTTATTTAGCTATTTACTAATTGTATAGTTCTAATTTTTCATTAGTGTTTTATGCTGTTTTATTATTTGCAATTTCTAAAGATATATAAATGAATTGCCTCACCTTGCCTATTAAATTACACAATAAAACTGATTTGTGCTGCAGCATCTGTGTGGCTTTGGAACAGAATGCCTACATCATAAAAGCTGAGTTTACAGTAATAAAATATTTTACCCTGACCTAGTCAAAATGATTTAACTGCATATAAATAAACATAATTAGATTTTTATAAACACTGCTGCCATTTTAATTTTTTTTTTCATACATGAGAATATACGATTATCACTTACCAATTAAATTCTCTTGTGAGAAAAATGATTGCTTTGAAAAATACGGAATACCAGATAAAACAACTTACTGAGTGTGCTCTTTTTCTGATGTGGGCTGTTTAAGCAAAGCTGTCAGCCGAGAGGAAATCAGTAAAATGATGCTGATCCCACAACTGTGGGAGCTTGTTTAAAATACAGGGAAGTGTGAATACTTGTGTATGTTTGGGGTCCAAACAATGTGGTTTTCCTCTGTATGGTGATCTCACCTGGACTGTGAAGTCTATTTATTACCTACAGATTTAGCTTCTGTCTCCAATAAGGTCTGAAATCATGTGTTTTTTACGCTATCTCAGCTGGTATCACACAGTTCTTGAGGTATGTGGATGCACACATATGAAGCACATAAGAGCGTAAACACCCTCTGTCTGAGCCCTCTCCCTCCACACATACTCCCATAGAAGTGAAGGCGATCATGATTTATAGGGGCTGCATGAAGTGACAATGAATCAATTACGATGTAACCAGCTTGAGGCTCTGTCAAGAAAAAACAACAATACACACATACACTGACATCCAGATAAAAGCTTTCTGCTGCTTTCTGCTGTTTATGTGGATAGAAGCTGCTGCCTTAAGGATAGGTATGTAGAAAATCAACATTCTCTCAGACCATATTTTGTCTGGAATTCGCTCAGTACACACAGATACACAAACAACACTGCACCATGGTACAGTAAATCAAAGTCACTTCATAAGCAGTAGTTTTCCCATAAATACCCAGTAAGAGTTTCAAACTCAGTGGGAAGCAGAGCTTTCAATGTGTATGTATCAGACTAATGCAGTAATTTCTTGTAAAATTATAAATTGGGTTTCTAAAGTCTTATTGTTGGACTTAAAGTTCCCTCATACAATTTCTTGTGAAAGGTTACTGGAGACCACCGCTGTGCTTGTCAATCAATGTTTTGTGGGCTTTAAACCAGTGGTTCCCAACGTTTGTCAACGTAAGGGACCCCTTTACTACAATTATGTAAACTGACCTCTGCTTAAATGACATACTTTATGGATAGTTCATATTATTTTCAAAATTGTACATTGAATCCAAACAATATACTTTACATTTAAATTAGTTCCCTGAAATGCTGAGATATAGGCCTACGGTATATTTTTAAAATTCTCCTACACCCCTTAAAATCAAAAAGGCCTTGCGACCTCCATGAAACTTTGGCAAACACTAGTGGTGGTCCCAACCACTGCTTTAACCCTTTTTTCTTCATAAGGGGATATTGTACACAACACACTTTCCCATAGGATTTTGTTCAGCCAGGGGTGAGGACCTCTTTGTAGTGCCATTGTAAGGGCAGAATTTTACACACAGAGGTGTGACAGTTGTGAAACTGTGGCTGAAACCATGACACAAACTTCCACAGTCTGGAGTTGTGGTTCTGTCTTCCAGTGTTTTGGTATCAGCTGTGTTTTGTAAATATACACACGTACTCGCACACACGGAACAGAAATTCTAGAGCATTTTAGCAGCATACTAGTTGTTGGTATCAGCTGCAGCAGGCTAGGCTAAGCTGATGAAGTATCTGTGTCCCGCAAAAATGGTCAAATTGTGTGCCGATATTGTTTAACTGAAGTCAGGTTTATCCGTAGGAATAACGCATATATAACCTCCAGTAAAAAGGAAGACACATCATACAGCTAACTTACACACAGTGGTTCACAGGCTTGGGGAGTAACTTTGGGAGAGCTATACTTGATTTGTTCGCTGCAAACATTTCACATTTGCTGTGAAAATTCCTAATTTGATTGGCAGAGAATATTTCAGAACAAGAGCATTCCTGTCTAAAAGGCTTACTTCACTGTCCAACTCTTAACAAACACTTAAAGGGGAACTTGGCAACTTTTTCAGCTTAATAAGAAATCATTTGGATGGTTAAAGGGCCTGTTCCGGTGAAAATGGTGACCCCCCCCCACCCTCCTCTGGCGACCCCCAAGAAATGGCTAGAGTTGCCAAGTTCCCCTTTAATGTGGCTTCATCTTTGAAAGAGGGATTCAGTTCTATTTTCTAAAAAGTATTCCTTCATGAAGGTGAACCTTGTGCTCAGAGCTTTTTTTGTCAAACAGCTATTCAAGGTCAGTAATGAGACAGTCAAAGAATGTTTTCATATAATGTGAGAGAGGTGAATACAAGGAAACACTAAATTACACAATAAAATAAGGGAAGTAAATCAGACAAATCAGTACAAAGTAACTTTTTTAACATAGACAGCATGTGTTGCAGATTTCTGGAAGTCCGATCTGAATCAGCAGGCAAAGAAGGACCTGATTGTGGATCAGAACCCCAGCAGACTCTACTTGTATATAAACCCTGTCACTGTGGAGGAGAGCCCCAACAAAGACCAGAAGCACTCCTCTGTCTCCAAACATGATATCATTACCAATCAAAACATCACCTCCTCCCTGCAGAATGGAGAAGCCCCACAGAAGGTCAGCCCAGAGGTCAAAGGTCAGACTAAAACCACACCCAAACCGGAAATTAAATACAAGCGCCCCCCACCCAGACCCCCCAGCCTGGGCTCAGGGTCTGGGATGGGCCTTCTCTTCTCCTCTACCCCCTCACCTCACACCCCATCTTCTGTAACTTCAGCCGCTGAGAGGAAAGAGGAAGGAAGGGGAGGAGTAGGGGAGAGAGAAGAGAGGAAGTCAATGTCAACATCACCTCCTCCGTCGAGGCCTCCTGTCCCCCTGCAGAGCCGAGCCGCTCCCCCTCTGCCTCCTGCTCCTCTCCGTCGCACCTCCTCCCGGAAAAGCACTGACCGAGATGTAGGAGAGGGGAGGGAGAGAGAGAAGGGACAAAATCCTGCAAAGAAAACTGAGAGAGAGGGGGGGGGAGAGAGAGGAGAGGAGAAAACAGGAAGTAAATCAGGTCTGCTGGGCGAGGAGGCTGAACAATTGAACAGTAGCCAACATCAAGAGGAGGAAGTAAAAAAGGACACAGAAAAGAAAGAGGATGGAAAGCAGGAAAAAGACATGAAAATGGATAAAGAGGATGAAAAACAAAAATCCAGCTCCCAATGTCCACCATTGGTGATGAAACCGTCCCGTCCCATCCCCCCACCGAGGAGGAAACCATGTTCCCCAGACACACCTGTGTGCTCCAACCTGGCTGGAAGAGGATTAGCCAATCAGAGCGCTGGGACAAGAGTGCCCCCTCCTTCCCCGGCGCGGCGGCCGGATGTGTCACTGTACTCGCCACAGGGGGGCGCTGTGCTAGGACCTGACCCCGACTCTTGCTCTACCAGCAGCACAGAAGAAGAAGGAGAGCTGAACCAGGAACAGGAGCAAAACCACAAGTAGGTCTGGATGAGAATGGGTGTGATTGGCTGGTGAAGCCCTGCCTCCCTTAGTTACTGTTGCTACGCCCATCAAGCTGTCCATGGTCACACGGCACATAGGTTTAGTTTACAATAGCCAGGTTTCCATCGCAATGTAGTGCAAAGTAATCTAGTCTTCTTGAATACAGATCAGCAAAGCAACTTCTCATTTCTAGTCAGTAAGCATGGATATTTACTAGCTGAAGCTAGTAGCTAGTTAACATTAGCTTAATGAGTTGGTTGAAAAATGCTGTCTCCAGCTGATTTTAGTAGTAATAGTTCAGGCATACTCACTTTAAAACAAGAATGCTGTAAATGGGTTCTAAATATGCACTTGATAGCTATAGATACTATTGTGCTAAAGGACTGATTCCAAAGCTGTATGTTCCAGACAAAAATCAGAATCCTCACCAGTTAATGATACATTTAGAAGTCATAAAGCACTTAAAAATGAAGAAACAGTGTTGTTCTTATATGACAGTATATAGGTTGTAGTCCTTAGCAAAAATGTAAGATCAGAGCCATTGAATCTACACTTTGATAACAACCGCGACATTAAGAGGAAGAAGGGCTCCAGAATAGACACTTGTGGTACACACTCACTAGAGCAGAGGATACCAGAAAAAAGCATTTTCACATAGAAAAGCTTACTCTCTCTTAGGGTTAGGGTTACATATGCACCAATGCCTATAAATGCTTGTGTTGACAAATTTTACCAAATTGACAAAGACTAAAACTAAAGACATTTCCTGTTTATTTTTATTTTAGTTTAGTTTTTTTATTATCAACACAATATCGTTTCAGTTTTTCATATTTTGCCAAAATCTAGTTTTTATTTTTATAACCTTAAAATCATCTTTCTTTCTCTCATATTAAATCAATAAAAGTCACAATAGTAGTGAAAGTGTACAAGAGAAAATCCTAAGTGTGGTGTTTGTGGCATGCAAAATATCAAAATATACAAGGTTGCTTGTTGTTTATTGCTAACACAGAAAGGAACTTTATATA
>NW_023340246.1:6840150-6844653 GCF_004916995.1 Morone saxatilis
AAGATGGGGAGTTTAGGGGGGGGGGGGTAGGTTAAATGGTCCATGTCAGTAGCAGTCTTTAACGCATGGGATTACTGCCCTTTTGTGTGCGGTGAGCTCACTCAATCACTGAGCCCGTGTAAGACACACTCACACCATTTACCCCACACTGTCACACACACGTCCTGATCAAGCAGACAGAGGTTGGGAAGCACATTGCTGCAATCAGTTGGCTAACAGTAAGAGGAAAATAAATTGAGGGGGTGAAAAGAAAGGGAACAAGGAGCGAAAGACGCCGACAAGAAGAGAATAAAACAACAAATGCACTGGAAGCTAAGAGGGATAGGTGTGTCTGAAAAAATGGGGGTTGATGAGGACGCGAGGAGAGCCTTTCTGAAACATTGAAACAACTAGACGAGAGGTGTGAAGATGCACTATAAAGGAGAGAAAGTGCACTATAAAGTAGTGAAATGCACTTAAAGCAAGAGAGGCGATACATAATGAAAAATTGACAGAAATGCAGTGACAGCTGGATGAAAGGAAGCAGCAGTGTCTTACAGAGAATTTCACATTATTACACACGTGTGAGATGAGTTGTAATGATGCTAATTAAAGCTTTTATGCATGTGTTGTTAAAATTGGCATCTCGCCGTGATGTGCTCCATTTGGTACTCCTTTATGAGTTCTCATGGCTGGGTTGAAACCTGAGAACTCCCTTGATGTTAGACCAGAGTTACTGTTTAAATAGCAGGGGGGGGAAATCCAATAAAATATGCTCAATGTACAGACGCTGACAGCACCTTTTGAAGGCAGCTGTGATGATCATTATCACTTTGCATGAATTCTGAATATTAGAGAAATTCTTAGTGGTCTTAGCTTCTGTATGCACACTTTATTTGTCAAGGGACCTATAGTTATTAGATTGGCCAGGTGGAGGTTTTTATGTCAAACGCATATTACCGGTGAATCCTCCTACACTGCCAGATTAAGTTATGTAAGTCTGAATATTTGAAAGGTATTATCTCCTCAAAGTCATGTTTCCAGGCTATTGAGTTCAGTATGATAAGCACCTAGTGGAAGTCAAGCTGGCAAAGTATGGAAAATGAAACTTTTTTTAGTGATAGAACTCAAGAGAGATTTGAAGGGTTTTTTCTTTTTTCCCCCTCATTATTAAGATTATTATTATATGTGTAAATTCAAAATGCAAAACCTTCAAATATTTATGTAGATATGGCATCATAAATGTTGAAGAAGCAGTGCAGAAAAATGTGTTTATTGCGGTAGGAGTGAAGTAGCTAGTGTCTTACCTGTCATTTCACTCTCCTACAGCTGTTCAGTGTGGGGCAGAAGTATTTACAGGATTGTAATGAGTTTCTGTGATGCAACAAAAAAACAAAACAAGAAAACACTCTTAGGAATGCAGACGTCTGACAAAGCCTAATAATCTCCCCTGTCGCCCATTACTTTTACTGTCAACATTGTAGTGGGTAGATGAAAGAGAGATTATGCAACAATAGCCAAAGTTTGGCCTGATAGATTGTCCTAGGAGACTTTCTGGGAACCATAGTCAGCCCTGCTTAATTACATTTTGGCAACCAAATACAAAGTTAATACACTGAACACCTAAACATGGCATTGAAGACCCATGTGACTTTCAGAATATTTCAGTTTAGAGCTTTGGGAAAGAGCTGAAATGCTAACAGCCATTGTTGATCCCAAGGGCAGCTTGTGTTTGAAATTCATTCTTTTTACGTAATTCCATTAGAGGTGTTTGTGCTGAAAGGTAAAAAAGAAACGTCCTAATAAAATGAAGCACTGCTCCCAAGGTTAAATTTCTGTTCACGAGTTAAGTCTGTCTTGGGATTAAGCGTCTACTGAAGTTTTTGTTGACGTGAAACCGTCGTCTGTTACTTTAATCAAGACAACTGTTCTGTCATTTAAACAGAAATCATAGTCAGATGGAGTACAGCGATTAATACAATGCTAACCTTTTTACCTCTGTAATTTTTCTTTTGTTAACTGTAATTATCTCTCAGACGTTCGCTGATGAGAAGCTTTGACAAACATCCACGTCTTTATTAATCTTGACATTGCCTTGATTTTATGTGTTCAACACATGGTCACTCTCTCTCTCTCTCACACACACAGACACACACACACACACTCGTACACCATTTCATTTCTGTTGAGGTTCCTCTGTTTGCCTCGTGTCAGTGATGGTAACTTTAATTATTGTGCCGTTGCTGTCTCAGCCCATGCATTTTGATGAGCCTGGTGTTTAAATAGACACAGATACACACAGACTCTGGCTTGGGTAAAATGTGAAGAACAGGTCAATTAAAAGGGCCTTTGACTGTCCAGAATGTTTTAATTAAAGTAGCAGTGAAATGTAAACTTGGTTCTAATTATGATTAGCCTTAATTAGCTGTCACTCTGATCTTAATTGCTTTTGAATACAGCTGACCTCCAAATGCTTCATCTCCATGCACCAACATCAGCACTTAGCTTGTGTGACCAGTTATTCAACGCTGTATGCCTGTTTGCTACATTATTGTTTGTTCACACACGTTTATGGATATTAGTGATAATGTACAGCGCACGTCTTTCAGAACTAAATCTGTTTTTAATACTTTATTTGTTATGTAATGTGTTCCCCTCAGGCTCTGCTGGATATGGTGGTGAAGAAGAGTGAGGGCTACAGCGTGGAGCAGCTGGAGAGACTGTACTCCCTTCTCAGCCAGTGTATCTACCAGCACCGCAGAGAATACGACAAGAGCCAGCTACTAGAGGTCAGAAACACGCATTCTGGGCTAGCCTTTCTAAAGTGTCCTTAACTGCTGTCCAGTTGTCAGTAGAAAAGCTATTATAAAAATGATATAATACCATAACATCACATTATACAATGCAAATCAGATTGTACTCTGCTGTGAGGCTAGAGCTGAAAGTCGTTTGGCTGATCGGTAACAGTTTTGCGAATGGTTTTAAAGGTCTAGTGTGTAACATTTAGGAGGATCTATTTGCAGAAATGGAATATAATATGCGTAAAATTGTTTTCATTTGTGTATAATTGCCTGAAAAGAATTATATTTTTCTAGCCATTTTTATCTAAAGACATCACTGGTCGCCTTTCATGGAGGCCACCATGTTGAACCGCCATGTTTCTACATTAGCCCAGAACACTGGCTCTAGGTAGGGTCCTTCTTTTTTTGCCAATTTTTGCAGCGATCATAGTTTCTCCTTCGACTTGGAAAGGCAAGGTAATGCAAGGGAGTTGCAGTCTGCAAATACACTGCTCAGTGCCACTAAATTATACACACTGGTCCCTGTTTCCAGCATCTCAAAGGAGAATACTTTAGTTTTTTCTTAGTCTAGGATAGAAAATTCAATATCTTTGGGGTTTTCACAATTTTCACAGTCATTAAAATATATCATCATATGGGCTCTGGAAAATGGTAATGGGCAGATTTCAATTTTACATATTATATAGAATAAACAATGAATTAAGTGAAAATAATCAGCATGTTTATTGATAGTGAAAAGAAGCCAGTTGCAGCCCCATATGAGACATAACATACGATTTATATATCGTTATATATATATATTTACATATTGTTGTCCAGCAGTAGTAATAGCAGTAGTATATATAAAAAAAAATCATTCTGGGTAGTTTCCATAGGGACAAATATGAGAAGTGACATAGTTGTATGTCCACATAATTAACTCTGAAGTACAGCTAAGTGTATAGGGTTAATTTGTAAGGCTTTTGTCCATGATATTGCACATTATGTTCCATTATGACCTGTTATAACTTGTTTCAAGACTGTCTAAACTTTGACAGTGAGGTTCTAAACAACTGGTAATATTTATTGAACTAATAACATTCCAGGCATAATGGAAAAGTGGATGGGGCAAATGATATGAGAAGTCCTGGGAGGTTAGATATAGACGACGACACACATGATACAGGCTGAAACATGGAGTAGTGTCTGGAAGGCATCACGATAGAAACCACTGCTAGGTAGTTATTGGAGGAAGAATGGAAGTGTGTATATGGAATGAAGTGGTATACATCAATATCAAGGTTGAAGTTAATGATTACCATTTCAAATAATATTCTCTGAGTTAATATGCCTTTGTGTGCCCTTATTTTCATTTATTTTAATTCGATTAATCTTATCAAAATGAATTGAAGTCATAACATGTAAAAGAAATATATATTTTTTAAACTCAAGTGTTTATTGTATCACGCTAAGTGTGTTGAGTGCTTTGTCTCTGTGGGAAATACTTCTTGCACAAGGCTTAACAAAAAAGACCCTTGATACAAGGTAATTTTTTTTCTATTTAGATTTTTAATCTCTCTTGACAATGTTCCATACAGATAAAGCTGCTGTATATTTTCCCAGAATCCCATCTGGTCATCTGCTGCTGTTGTAGGATGTCAGTGCATACTGCGGGCCAGGAGTGGCAGTGTCCTGGTGCTGGTAGCCAGAGCTGGCTGTCAGGATGTCAGAGAGAGGGAAGAGG
>NW_023340246.1:6844669-6862420 GCF_004916995.1 Morone saxatilis
AGCGGAGAGCAGTGAGCCAGGTGGTGCTGCCTGTCGACGGGGCCGGCTGTTGGTGGAGGGGAGGGCGGCGCGTGTCTGGGTTCATTTCATACTGCCAGCCTAAATTGGTGTTTCCAGAGCAGAAATGTCAGCTCGTTTGGCACGTGTTTTGTTTGCCTGTGTTTTCCAGCACACATCTCGACTCCACAGCAGGTCATATCCTTGTTCCCCCCCTAGAGAAAGCAAAAACATGCGCACATACACGTATGCAGGGTTGATGCTCTGTATGAAGCCATTTCCACTTACTGTTGCAACGCATGGTGTTTGTGTCTACGTTGCAGAGATGAGTGAAATGGAGCATGTCCATATATTTGTCTCCTTTACTCTCCTCGTCCTCCTCTGGGTATGGCTTGTCTCAGTCTTGCGGAAGAGCTGACCTTTTAGCAGATGGAGTGGACTGCACCCTGCTTCCAGTTAAAGCCAGGGGGACCATCTCTGCTCTGCACACAATAACATGCCAACTATGTTCCTATCTACAAATTGGCTTTCATATTGCCCTAGGCCTAATGTTTTATTTTGTCCGTGTCTCAAACTGCAATTTAAGACTTTGTAAGAGCCTTTGACCTTTAACCCAAATTGGTACCAGAGCTGTACATGCCCCTGCTCCAGTTAGCTCATCATCATAAAGGTCTGTTATCTCTCTGCTTATTTAAATGTTTGTTATGGAAAAATTGTAGCCTGCAGATCTTTCACTATACACCTTTTGGCTTACTTGTGTATCAAAAGTAGTAACATCGGGGGCAGTGTCGATTGCAGAATTGTTCCTAAAACACGCTGGATTTCTAGGATTTTGATTGTGCCTTGTTCTTACTCATGCAGATAGGCAGTAGAATGAAGATGGGTTTGTCTCAATGTGGAACAGTCACGTAAAGACAAAACCATCATAAAACAGGCAGAGAAATCAGTTTTTCACACTGACAGTAGCCTTTGTAGAACAGAATGCAGTGCACCCCAAGCCTTCATCGTTGTGAATCTGTTGTCAGTAGCTTGTGAAACAACACCTTCATCCAGGCACAGCACACAAAATTGTTCTCTTTCGTCTCTCACTTTTTCTTTTGCGGTAAAAAAAAAAATAAAAAATTGCTGCAATGTTGTTGTTTTTGCTCACCTAACCTACACGTACACACTGCAGAGAGCCCTGTTCTCCCAAGGGTTGTAGAAAATTTGATCTGGGAAATGGAGGAAATCAGTAACTGCGGTGAAAGTAGATAAGACAAGTTCAAAGAAGGCAGGTACACCAAAGTAATTTATAACACCTTTGTCACAAATGGGTAGAACATCACAAATTGATGACATCTTAACAGTGTAGAGCACACAATGCTGGATTTCTCTTTTTGTGCATAGTGTTGATGGACCCTCGGGGAAATTAAACTCCTAATTCTGCCATTACATATTGAGCGCATAGGAACTAAACCTCTCGCTATGCTGGTGGACTTCTGCTCATGCACGAGAGAGAGAGACACACACACACACACTAACTTTATGTTAGTGAGGCAGAGGGCAGGTGCTGCGGGGGCTTGTTATATTGTGTGCTGTGTTTAAGGGATAACAAGGTGATAGGCCTCCAGGAAGATAGACTAGAGATCACAGAGGTGCAAAGCAGCAAGACGGCATAGAGCCTATTTGCGTGTTGGTGTGTGGGTGCGCAGTGAGACACGGCAAACAGACGGGTGTTAAAAGCATCGATGTGTCTAAACATGGGCTGTGCCTGATGAGCTGAAGCTTTCAGGGAGTTTTTCTACATTAGTGACTTTTTTATTCATTTGCACGTTAACTTCACTTTTCGTACCTTCATTGGATTTTACAGCTTGTGCGACCCGGTGTTGATAGTTGTGGGTATGATGAAGTGCCAAGTGTTTAATTGATGTTATAAATGGAACTGGAACAAAAGCGTCAGCCCTACAACCTTTTTAAATAGATTCATAATAAATGGAAAATATGTATAAATATAAAAATATAAATATGTTGGGTATAGTTTATTATATCTCGATTGTGAAATGAATAGCTGGCCAGCGTGGACCCTTGGATTCATTTTACAAAGGACTTAATCACCTGTTAAACCTTTTTTTGTTTTGGTTTGTTTTGTTCATGAGAGGATTGCAAATGGTGTTTTTCATCAGAGGTTAGCTAGTGAATTCAATGCCATATTACAGGAAACAAAAAAGTGTGCATGAACATTGCATTGAGGTCAACATTCCAGACATTCAGGAGAGTTTCTAATGTGATGGTTTTCAAAGGAGGAAACAATGAATACTATATTAGAAATATAGAAAATAACTTCTCTAGACATCTCACTAAATCATCTAAGCATTTCAAATTTGATGAGCTTAGGGGCTCCACGTATCTCGTATTTTCTCTAATGACTAAAGCAGATATTCACATTTAAGAACCTGAAACCACTGACTTGTTTTTTATTTAAAAAGATCTAATCATTTCAACTTTAATGATGTTTATGTCTGGGCAGTTTGTAGTATCTGTTAATAGTTGATAATTATGCGCAGCTATTTGTGCTATTTAGTCATGTTGGTGTGAGATGCAAAGTTAGCGAAGGATGACTGCCCCACCCTGGAAAAGTTTACCTTACCTTGCCTTTTACTATTAAGTTGATAGTTTTGAACTTTTGTTGTAGATATTGAAATTGGTATCTTGTAGCGGCGTCTGTCGCACTGACTCAGCCATTCAGATGAGAGAACACACACAGTGTAACATCTTCGAGGCATTAATCATGGTCTATTGCAGGCTAACATTCATCTCTCTTCCTCCAGCTCTGTTCTGATTTAGTCAGTGTCAAATTCTGCTGTTTTCATGCTGAGAAAAATTGCCTGTCTCATTCGAGCACAGCTTTGCTTCATTTTACATCATTTATCATGGTGAAAGCTGTTGTTTGCTGTGGGAAATTTCCAAGTAATATTGAAACCGTAGTGCACAGATGCTTTATACACACATCCAAGTTTTCTGTGTTGGTTGAGACTAAGCAGTATGTGTCTGTGTGTGTCTCTCTGTTTGCTGCGCAGGAGTTGGAGGACAGAATTCAGCATTTTGATACATTCCTGTGAGATGGAGAAGAATACATATCAGGTAGATCCTGAACAGCCTGGGACCACAAAGACACACACAAACTGAGTAAGAGAGAAAGAAAGAGAGAGCGTGAAGGAGCTTCTGAATCCAGCCCTCAACACAAAAACACACGGAGAAAAAATCCCTCCTCATGCTGGGAGGGAACACGACGAGGACGAGGTTGAGGACGGAGACATTCAATGGTGCTATCGTCTCAGGAACCTGGCCAGATCCAGACCCACTCTACACAACCAAACTCGTGGAGGTGTGTCAGTCACACACGCGCACACACACCAACGGTGACGGGCAACCCTGGTGCTACTCGGGTGCTATTCTAACTTTTATCCATGCTGCTCTTGGGATTACTTCTTAACTTGGATGACTAGCAAAACCAACAGATCGGGTGATGTCATATCTCAACCTGGCTGCTCCTCGCTGGAGCACAACACACTCACACACACACACACCCTGACACTTGGGTATGCATGCATTTCTACAAACACACCAGAAATGCACGCACACACACTCACACACACCCAGATCCTCACCAGCAGAAGTGTGAATGCAGAGCTAGGAGATGAGGACAGATAATGTTCTGAATCACTGAACTACATTGCTGAGCCCATCTTGAGCCCTCGAGTGGAACGCTTCGTCATAGGCCAGTTGTCACCACGCTATTATGCGGCTCATTTTTTTCTGCCATTTTAGCTACTTGATTAATTCAATATCTGAGCCACCGTCAAGGATACTAACCCAGAACAATAGTTTACAAAGAAGTTTTAGTGGGAATACAAACCGGTTGAGGGTTAGCGCAGCAGGACTAGAATCGATTATGTCCTCTTCATTACAACGGCCATCAGGTGCGGAAAGCTGTTAGCCCCCGTCACTGTTCATCATTCGAAACATTCGCTCATAGAACACCTCTGACATTCACAGTCTTAGCAGAATGTCATGTCCTGAATAGTTTGTGTGGTAGCTGAGCCCCCTTCCTCACTACATCAACAGTCTGAATGTTTTCCCTCCCGCTCAAGCTGTGCCAGCCAGTTGATTTTCCTACCGACACCCCAGCTGAGGAACTGGAAGCAGTACAATTTGGAACGTGTCTAGAGTTTGCACTGCCTAGTGTGTGCCTTATTTAAAACCTCATATGAAACTCTGATATATTAAGCAGGATTCTTTTTTATTAACTTCTTGTGAAAATAAACAAGCTCCAATTTGGGGTGGGTCTTAACCACTGAGGGGCACAGTGACCTTCAAGCAAAAAAATTTAAATAAAATCTCAATACCATTTGGTCAAAACACATCTTTGGTATACATCTCCAACCTCAGCCAAAAAAAAGTCATTAACAACCTTCAAAAATGTGAGAATTATGAAAGGAGTTTCAGATAATACTTACCTTCTGTGGCTGTGTCGGTGTCTGGCCAGATACATCTCAAGCACTTGAAACGTTGTTACGATATTTAAATGTATTCTCACCCTGTTAAACCCAGACCTGTTGGGGAGGTCAGTCTCCACCTGAGCAGACGGCAGGTGTAAGAAGAGGTTGACAACACCAGCTTTTCTTCAGTTTTTCATATGCAAAACATAATGATGCGAGTCAAATGATTTTATCGTGCCAAGCGTTATCCCACTCCCTCAAAAGGTGCTGACATAACGGTGCCTGTTCACAGGAATTCTGTTTCGACTATGAAAATGTTCTGTTAGATGGTCCTAACAACCTATGTATTATGTTGTGTGTTTGATAATTATTTTTTACGTTTTTTTTTATACAATGCTTTGCTTGAGTTGAGATTGTTTTGCATTGGTTGTGAATCCATAATGAACAAGGCCATTCTAGGCAGTGCCCGTCACTAAGGTGTATAAAGCATTACATGATTTTATTTTAGTTTTTTTGTCTCCTTTCAAATGTGCGTACCGACTTAGTGGAATAATTTCCTTCTGTTTTTTTTCTCAACACCAGACAAGGGAAGCTGGATTCTAATCTGTGGCCAACATAGTGTATGTTTTCTGACTGCAGTAAATGAAGGTATTTACTGAAGCTTTATAAAGGTTTTCATGGCATTTTCATGGTTTGGGAGATGCCATGTTTTGAGCAGGTGTAGACTGGAGAAGGCCCTTCTTTCTCTCAAAGCACTCTTGTCCAATCCTCAAACCTCTTGGTGCAACTCTGACCCCAGCTCACCTCTGCCTTTTCTCAAATTCTAGGTGACAAAAGCAAAGACCATATGCAAACTGGCAATGACAGGTTAGCACTTGGACTACTGCAGAGAGAAAAACCAACGCTACCTCAGCTTAATTTATTTTAATGCGAAAACTGTTTACTGGGTACAGCACACAGTATTTTTCTCCCCCCGAAATACTGTTGCAAAATCTACAGTACCATCAAAGGTTCCAGATCAGTGCAACCACGGCTGCTGCAGTAATCCAAGAGTTGTTTATATCTCTCCGATTGTTATGCATGTTTGCATTTGAGCCAGATGATGATTGCATACATTTTAAGGGTATTTCACAGACCGTATATTTTATTCTATTAGTTTCAGTTTCATTTCTACTGTACCTTGACATTGAAGAGATCATCCTAGATCTGCTCCTCTTTCATATTCTCACCACATACCTTGTTAGAAGCTATAGAGAGCAATTTCTGCCTCTTTACACATCTATTGCCTTTTTTTTTTTCAAATTGTTTTTGCAGATCTCATCTCATGATCCTAATTATTTATTAAACGTTTTACACCTAATATTCAATAAATTGTCTTTTTGTACGTTTGAAATTTAACAAATCGGGAAGCGTCGCGCGTCCGTTTTAACAATTTTGCTGAATTGCGTAGCGTTTGTGTAGCAGGTTTATTTGGCGTGTACGGGGGAATAAAAGGGTTTACAGGTCTCTCAGGTTCAACACGCGACAACATGCCCTTTCAGCTTTTTTTTTTTATTTATTTCAATGTTCTGGTGTTTTCTTCGTTAAAGTGGTTACAGACTGTGGCATACTGGAAAAGACTAACATTACATTAGGACCGAAGTGATATTTGAAGGAAACATAGTGTCCATTTAGTACATCCCAGGAAGTGAAACAGGACCAGACTAACTTTCTTTTAATGTTTTTCACTTTGTCTCCACTTTCTGCCAAAAGAGTTATTTTTTATGAATTTAAAAACACAAATAAAATATGGGTAGTTAAATGTCATACATTGTGATATTCCTTTCTTACTATAAATTGTAGCCAGTTTGGACTAACAACCAATTTTTGTCTGGTAGTTGAGACTACTTAGTCCAGTATGCAGAAGGAAAGGGTTTGTTCTATCCTGAATTACTTTGTTCTTCCCTATTTTTCACAGTTTATTTAGTCAAGACTTTCCATAGCTTTGTCGATTCTGTTTGTTTGTGTATTTTAACACACCTGTTCGCAATTGTTACTTTAGTGTAAGTTATATTTGAAATGAAACATTTACTGTATTTCTCAAATAAACTGCTGTGATATACTTGAATAAAGGTTCAAACTGTACATTTCAAGTGTTGATTTTTCTTACTGTAAATTCAGACAAATGAGAATTCCACACATGTATTTTCAGACAACCTGTAGAAGAGCAGAGCACATTATTTTGAAAGCTTATATGTGAAACCATTTATTTGCTTAGTTTTTAAAAATCACACCTTTGTATTTTTATATGCCAAAATCAGAAGTCCGTACTGAGATGTGAAAAAGCAACTTACCCGTACTGAGTAAAGCACTTCTACACTATTCAACACCTAATTATACTCCTGATTCATTAGTATACAAAAAAAAGACATGACACGTGTTCATGTTCTGGTATATGTATTAGGTTTCAATAATAACAACTGTTAATTTCTCCTTTTGGGTACAGATTTACAGACATACCGTTTTGAATCCAACCTAGAATTTTTTTTTCTAAAAACATTTATACAGAATTGCCTTCAGGTTTTAAAATATACATATTTCCTTCCTGTATTTACAGAATTCCAACCCCACATCATTTTGTGGGTTGCAATGAAACACATTGTATAAAACAAATAGAAGGTGGGCCATGAAAGACAAAAAAAAAAAATGAATCAACAGATTCTATGGTAACAGTCATGGGTGGTTATTGTGCTTTTATCCGGAGGAACTGTCCCAACTTGAACTGATCAGACATCAGCGGAAGGAGGAATTCTCTCTCTCTCTCTAAATGTAGCGCTGTCTTTATCCCAGAGAGCAAGAGCGTATGAATCAAAGGGAGGGGGGAAAAACAGGCAACTCACCCTCCAGATGATATCTCAATCAAGCTGGAATTGCACTAGAACAAAGAAGAAAATAAAGATTTTCTCTTTTTAAACCCTACCCGACCCAGATTTTTTTATAGCTTTTCCGATGTTTAGCAAGTCATTAATAGAAACGGGTTACACAGAGTTCAGAATCTGTTTTTAAAATTACCTCATAAATCCACTCACAGTAGGAGTTCACTTCCTGATACAGTGGAGAGAGAAGAAACTCGTCTAACCCACTGATAAAAAGGAAAACAGTCGATGAATTCCTTTCCTTCACTTTTCCTCCTGCCCTGTAGATGTCGCTATACCGAAAAACACGCCAAAAAGAAACTGCTCCCTAAAAAAAGGACTATGAAACCTACACCTGTCAAACATAATTCTCAAAAACGGGACATAAACCAGAAATGGCTTTCACTGCACTGAGTCAGAGTATAGTAAAGAAATAGGAAGGTGGTGAGTTTACAGAGATCTGGAAAAAAAACAACAACAGAAAACCAACGATGACTTCATCGAAAAAACAAGGGGTTAATTTACTAAGAGGGTCCCTGTGCCTGTTGGATGGGAGGATGAACTACTACCATGATACATACAGTACTGGAGGTTAGGCATCGTCACCTGACATGGCTGAGTAGTTAAACATGAGTACATTCTGCACAGGGCTTTTTTGGGGGGGGAGGAGGGAGGGTCAGGTAACAAGGTGGATGGATGCTGGCGTCAAGTCCAGAGGTCGCTGACCGACTGGCCCGGCCCTAAGCTGCCGTCGCACATCGTCCCACAACCGGAGCTCAGCTGGTGTTTGGCGTCGACCCAGTGTGATCGGGTCCCGGCCACCCCCCCCCCCCCNNCTCAGCCGCTCTGAATGTACTTCTTGATGACCACGCAGCCGTGTCTGAAGAGCGGGCAGGGCAGTGACTGCAGGAGCGTCCAAGTGTTGGTGCAAGGGTCGAAGGTCTCCATGTTGCCGAGGGCTGGACCCTCGCTGCTCACGATGCCTCCTGTGGCGTAGATCTTCCCGTCCAGGATCACAGCACTGCGTGGGCAGACACAGAAATGTTGTTCAGTTCATTTCTTTTTAAGAGTTAGAAACCTTAAAGGAATAGACTTTTTAAGAGTTAGATGTGAAGATTTATACCTTGCTCTCATATCTGTCGGCTAGTCTGGCTCTTTGAAATGGTAACAATATCCGCCCATCAGCACCTCTACAGCTCACTATTGAACGCAATGTATCTCGTCTAATTTGTTTAAACTTCCAGGCATTTATGTGTCTTGACTCTGACCAGTGGAAATTCCACAACTTACTGGTTGCAGCCAAGAAACTGAAGGGCACATAGGATTTTCATTAAACCAGACTCTGCTGTTGATACCATTTATGCTCTGCATGTTTTCAGCAGTAGCCCTTTTAATGTATTTACATTGTTACGTCTCTATAAAGTACTTTTTATCTGTAGTGGAGGAGTCAACCATGAAGGATAGGATGAAGGATGCACAGGAAAACGATGCATGTTATTAATCCAGCATTACTGTTTAGAATTGTATTCTTCTAATATGAGTCTCACTGTTTACCATCCACTCGCTCACAGCCGTGTCAGAGCTGTATTAGGTTACTGCTAATACAAAACCTGCCTACTGCTGCTGCTTCAAATTAAAAGCACTGACTGTTAGGACCAAATAGTAATGAGAGAGAAACTGTCAGGAAGATAAGTGGGTGAAAGCAAGTGTGAGCTAATGTGGCTTTGATACTAGCTAGCTATGACTCACCGCAGCAGGGATATTGTTCTTATTGTTAATCATGATAAGACAACAAAGCCAGACAGAAGACAACATCGCCATAAACACGCTGATTGTCGCGCTCGGGGCCACGCCTGAGATTGGTTGACATAATTCACACATGCTCTCAACATGCCCAACAAGGTTACTTTGTAAGGTAAGAAAAAAAAAAACCCACACACATTACATTACCTCTTGAGGGCTAGAGAGAAAACTAATGAAAAAGCAAATATCTGTACAAATGTGCTCATTTGATATGAGAAACAGAAACAGGAGTTTGTGTGCGGAGAGGATTAAAACTTGGGCTGTAAGCTGATTAGGGCTTTGTACTCCTATTGGGGTTTGGAACGATCTGCATTTACATAAGGTGCACGCTCAAACACACACACGTACGCATACACACAGAGAGCGAACGACATGCAGTCCTATTGCACAAATTCACAGCACAGTTGGGACTGAAAAAGATTATTACATAAAGCCTAAATCTACTCAGAGAGAAAGCCGCACAGCTGATCCAAAATGGAGAGAGCGCAGGGCAAAGCCTGGAGCTGCTCGTCCTGATAAACGGAGGGGAGGTGCAGGCCTGCAGAGGGCCGGACGCAGCAAGGGGAGAATATCAGCTCTCTTGCACGATGACCTGCTAGACCTCATCTTGTGCGCAGGAGCATGCACTGTAGATAGTGCTGTTTCTGAGTATTTGTGTGTTTCTCTTTTGGCAGCTCTGTGTGTTTGTTGTTTCGCCCTCCTTCCCCGCGCCTCTTCCTCTCTCGTGTGTCAGACTTAGTTAAATGTAGCAGAACAGCTGCCTGGCGTGTGCTGCTGCAGCTTATCAATAACTCTGACAACATGATTTATGTTATACATTCTGCACATAAGATCACTGTCTGTAATTGCTTCCCAAATGTATTTCGAGCATGCTTTCCTTCGTTCTCAGCTTCTGAGGAAAAAGGGAAAAAGGAAGAGGAAAAAAAAAAAAGGGCTCGGGCCCAGAAAACAGTGGGTTCATTATCCAGCAAACTGCATACCTCAGTGGCTCGAGCTGACTGGGATATTAGGATGTGATCCCACTGTTGTTAATTTTCATTTATCTCCCTTTATCAGCAATTACGTGTCCACAAATGCTATGAAAGTTACAGGTGTGGTACTGCCTTTTCTTGGTTTTTTTTTTTAGAACCCAAACATTACACCTATGTGCAAATAAAAAAATAAAAAAAATACAAATGACTTATATGTCACAGGTTTATCTCAGAATAAAATAGAGCGCTTAAATGCTTTGAAAGAAAGTTGATTAAATCAAGTAGAGTCTCTAGAGACGGATTTCTTTTGTTTCTCTCAGCATGACAGGCAGCGGCGTTACTGATCAAGCAATTTTAAAAAATCAAGCCCACAAATTAGAAAGCAATTTCTCTACCAAGAGAGAAGTTTCACAACCTCAGTGCATCGTGTTGGAAACATTGTCAGCCCACAACTGGCTTTGTTCAAGTTTTAATTAACTGGCCTGAATACATTTTCCCTGTGCAACCGTTTACCCGTCTTATGACACAAAGACTGGCAGATTACTAATAAACTTGAGTTTTACATATTTTTTTGAGGCTGTGTAATAATGGAGTGTTTTTTAAAGCTTCACACAAAACAGACCTGCAATTTGAGCTTTTGAAAAAATTCCACATTGCGGGCTTAAATTACACGTGGCACTGCTACATTAATAATCTCTTACCTGCAGAACTGCCGAGAGTGATTCATGTTGGGACCGGCCTTGATGTTGCCTTTGTCTGGGTCATAGATAGTGGTGGCTCGAGCGTAGGCTCCTCCCAGGATGAATATAAAACCATTTAGACTCACTGCAGGGGCATATTTGTTATCTAAAGATATGAGAAGAAGAGAAGGAGAGAGAGGGAAGAAGGGGAGGAGATTTTTGTTAAAGAAAACACAGAGCTATTGTTTGAATGTCACTCTCACACAGCAGAAATTTCCATTCACTATAATGGCATCAATTTGTTTTTTCATTTTTTCCCCAGGCTGCATGCAAAAATCATCATCAACATTCTCCTTATCACTTTACAGATGTGCCATTCTCAAGATTGCTTTAGAAAAAAAAACCCAGAATGGATGACAAACCAGTGAAAAAGCGGAGTTCATAAATCCTTGTGGCTTTATTGGGTTCTGCTCAAAAATATGTTTGGGCTTGGCAGCAATATAAAGGAGTTACCTAAGTCCCCAATAATTCACAATTGCATTACGCCCTCTGGCACATCTATAGATTCACACAAAAAAAAAGAAAAGGAAAAAAATGCTGTGCACATGTATTGGAAATACATGAGTGAACAGGTGGGGTACTGCTCACTGTGCATACTGTATAATTCAATCTGATACAGTATACAGCACATGAGGAAAACAAAGGCATTGGAGCAGCACCGCTGTAGAATTATAGATGATGGGGAAACAAAATGAAACAGTGGTTTGTGCGGAACGATGCCATTGGAAACCTGCAGCTTGCAAGCAGCGGCCCTGCTGTGTGGGAAGAGGAAGTGTATTTCAAACTCAGAGCAATTTCTCTTGAGCAGACTGCAGCTGGCCAATTTACAAGCAGCATGAATAATGCACAGACACTTGGCCGTGAGCCGCTGTCCTCGCTGTTTTCTGCCACAGTGGACGGACATCCCTCACTGGAGACAGGCAACAGGAGGAGTAACGGCTGACGCCTTAATAATGGTGGTGGAAACCCTAAAAGCTTCTGTTGTGTAGTACACTCCCCCCCCTCTGCCTTTCAGCTGCTGAGAGCAGTCCGACATGTTTAATTAACAGGTCACCTCTGGAGGCGAGAGGTGCTTCTGCTGCTCCTCAGAGTGACACTCTGAATGAGCTGCACTACATTATGCTTTCAGCACTACACTTCAACTCGTAATGTTCTGTAACAAGACCAGGGGCCAGATACATAAAACTCTTTTTAGATTCATGACTAATACTGTGTTAATGCACAAAGACAAAAATATACAGACCCATTCTTTTTCAGCAGATTTATAAAGCCGCAAGAAGCACGATTCTGTTCTATAAACCTCAATCACATGGATGTAGAAACGCCCTTAAACATCTGTTTGCAGATCTATTCTGGAGCCCCGCTCCAGCTCTCATTAGACCTGTCAGTGAGAAGTGCACTTACACCGATTGTGTAGCATCAGCGACATTCTCCAACGGCACCAAAACAGCTGTCATTAAGCACGGCTGTGGCTATTTATAGCACCCGTATCAATTCATCACATGTACCTGTAAACCATCATCATGGTGATATCTCAATCATCATTATTAGGCAGAAGGATGATGAATGATTCATTTCAGCTTGTACTGAATCACACAGAGTGTGAAACCACATGAAATGAAAAGACCATTTCATAGAAGGTTCAAATAAATCATCACACTCAAATCATTTAAATTGAAGTTTATAAATGTGCATTTGATTGACAATTTAAAGAACGCTGTGTAGACTGCAAAAATAATAATAATTAGCGAATAACCTAAACCTAACCTTTTTACTCTATGGTTAAATCTCTCACCTTATATTTAATCTCCTTATTAATATCACCTGCAGCTGTCTCAGCTAAAACTTTGTGTGCTCCTAGTCTGAAGTGCACATGAGATGCGCACATTCCTCTTATATAAATACCAGTTTATGAGTGGGAAATGGCGTATTCATGGCGTTTGTGATATCTGGCCCATGGAGGCTACAGCCACCTGATGATGGGGATAGTGAATCTGCTACGTCAGGGGATAAGTTAATTGTGATTCATCTTCTCGGGACCATGAATGTATGTACAAAATATCATGTCAAGATATTTCAGTCTAGACCAAAGTGATGGACAGACAGGGAGACATTTCCATCCATGGCGCTATCATGGCAAAAAAAAAAGAACACTTCTAGCCTCTAAATTACATCATGCAGTTGTTTCATGCGTTATATGACCATAATGCAGTCATTTACACGCACTGAAATCCAATCTGAACTTCCACTGCAACCATCTGAGGCGTCAGCTTCATTTTCTGCCCTTGAGAAACAAGTTGCCACTGATTGGCCCTCCTCACATTCTGCTTGACGTGTTTATTTTCTTCTTTTACCTTCTTCATCTCATTGATATGCCACTGCCTGTCTTCCCGAGCGTTTGTGTGTGTGTGTGTGTGTGTGCGAGCGCAAGCGTAAGCGTGTGTACATGATGTTTTGTGTTAGGTCCCATAAACACAGAACACTCATTTCTCTCTGCTCGGCGCCTGAGGCAGAATAATAACAGGATGCTCTCAAAGGAAAAACCTTTCTCTCTTTTTACCCATAGAAACTCTCACCATTGCTTACTGCCTCTTTCTCGTGGACCCACCGTAAGCAGCGGGTTTGCACGAGTACCAGGCAGGTATATCGCATTCTCATTTGGCAAGTCTCAAAGGACTGCTGTCAGGGTTCAACATCTCTCCACCACTTTGCTTCTGCTCCTATCCCCTGGCCTTCGACACAACCAAAACGAGCTGTTTCTCCTTAAACAACACCAAGATACAGTAAAGAGTACACAAGTATTGTCTGTGTCAGCTGAAAACTTTCTAATTCTGAGAAGAACCTTGCTATTCTTGTTAGTTTCGCAATGGATTTAGTCTGGTTTCGCAGCTTTGAGGCTAGAAAAACTCAGCCAGGAACCCACAAATGACCACATTCTACATAAAAAATGAATAAAAGGATGGGAGAGGAGAGAAGAAAAAAAAAGACAGCAAAACAAGGTTTTAACACGGCAACGGTGATAGAAGTACAGCTGTGCCTGCGGGGCAACACGGGCTGACGCAGCCTCTCACACTCTGATAAAACAGCTTAGTCACCAAGTCTGGGACCCCTCGGGCTGAGGTCAAGGACAGGAAACGAGTGAAAACACACACACACTTACACAAACACACAGCTATGATGAAATTTGTGGTTGCTGTCAAAACAAACACCTTGTTGTTCCCTCACATCCTTTCCTATCTGATTCCTGCATCAACACGGCAGATATCTGATTCTATAAAACCGGAACACTACCGCAGCGATAACACACACACACACACACAGATACATCACAACTCACTCAATTATACCAACACTGTATACTGTACAGATCTAGATAAGACTGCTCTCTCTGATAAAGACTCCAAACAGCAGTCGTCATCGCAAATCTGCGGCATTACAGTGGCGTGGAAATGTGCGGTCAGTCACAGGCGGCGGAAGATCAGAAACAAGGAATAAAACAAGACATTCTCCTCCTCGAAAAAACATGGAGGACGAGTTGTTGGGTATCCTCTCCAGCTTCCTGCATTCCGCCAGAGAGCACGGGGGAGCAGGAGGAAATAGGACAAAGAAGCTTCAGTTCTTGCTGCCAGAAGCTTAGATAAGATTACAACAAGGTAATTGGAGCAGCAAAAACTTGTTTCTTCTTCACACAATATCCTTTTATGTGACGGAGAAGCTTTTCAAATGACGTACCAAAACAGCGGAGGGGGTGAACGGGGATGATGTACTTTAATTCAGAATGATGGAGAACAGATGGAGGTGGGGGGGTGACTCGTCTAATTAGGTAGCTATGGAAACACTCCATCTTCTCCACCTCTCTCGCTCTGACACTTTGCCCTCCTCTTCCTCCACCTCCATAATGGCGCTCTCAATCGCTGTGGCTGCTGGGCTGATACGTCATTTTGTGCTGGCCATTGTTCTGCTGTCAATTTCCCGATAGAGCAGTCTGGGAGCAGCCGTTCTGCTCTCGGGTCCCTGGAGTCGACCAATCAATGGAGACCTGTCTGTCAGCAGGGGACGTACGCTGGGTGAATACTGGATGAAGGCTGGGAGTATGTTGTGTAAGCGACTAATGTTTTAAAGGGTTACTTTACCCAAATTATGAAAAAGCATATTTTCTCACTTGAATCTAGGGGTTAACTTACCATGCAGATAGTTTTTAAAGGCCCTGAAAACTTTCTCAATCATTTTCTTATCATGAGTGATGGAGTGAACACACAGTTCTGGTTATTTCATGTGAGAATTTGTTTTTCTCAGTTATCTGTTCGCTGCTTTGAAGAGGGCAAGGCTTCCTTTGGGAAAAACGAGGTGATGTAATCTACTTCCATGACAGCAACATTTGAATTTGAGTTGGCGAGCAGTTTAGTTACTGTAAATCCAATCTGATCAAACCACACACACCAGTTGAAGCAGGTTACCTTTTTTAAAGTTAAACTTACTTACTACTGTTAAATTGCACCAAAAGATGTTGGTCTTTAACTTTGATTTAGTCATGAATATTTCATGTTATAGAGGAATAATTAAACTCTAAAGCACAGCTTTCTGGGACTTTAATTTATGTTCCCACAATAATATGGCAGGTGAATGGAATTTGAAAAAATATTCACCAACACCTCGTCATTCATTCTTCCAGAGTCACTGTTACTCTACAGAACATACTGTGAACAGCTTTTGTAGGGGTAATTTCTTTAGTAGAAATTAATTCATAAAGGGCTTTGACATAAAAAATAAGACCATGAATCTACAGTAATGCTGTCAATCACAACTACACAGAGCTGAGGCCGATTGGAATGTCATTAGTTTCGCAGGTATTTGGTCATAAATCAAAGTATTGGACAAACGGAAATTTTGGCCTGACATTGTCAGTAGATGGAAAGTCAGGGATCACCAAAGTTATTACAACTCATGCTGAGGGAAACCTGAATGTTATGGTTATCCATCCAATAGTAGAGATATGTTCGGACAAAAGTGGTGGACCGGCAGACATTTCTATCACTCAAACCATGCAGCTGGCATGACTTGCATTTCTCATGATTTTAATCAATGACAAAATGCGTTACAAAAATAAGAACCACTATTTCTTATTTATGATTGACATCTGCTATGTTAATGACATTGGACTGGTCTGATTGAGTAAGATTAACTGATGAAATCATGTGGGAGATTCACCTCCCTGAAAAGTAAAAGTAATGGTTAATGGTCTGTACTTGTGTAGGGCGCTGTATACTACATTCCACACTCATCTGTCCACACACATTCAAACACTGGTGTCAGTGGCTGCCATGCAAGATACAGACACTAAGCATTCAAACACATTCAAACATCAATACGCAGCATCAGGAGCAATTTGGGGTTCAGTATCTTCCTCAAGGACACTTCGACATGCAGCGAAAGGAGCCGTGGATCGAACCGCCAACCTTCTGCTTTGTGGACCACCCACTTACCTCTGAGCCACAACTGCTCAAAAGTACATTAGTACACAAATGTTTTTTTTAAGACATTAAAAAGGTCCAGAGTGTAACATTGAGGAGGATCTACTGGCAGAGATGGAATATAGTATTCATAGTTATGTTTCATTAGTGTATGATCACCTGAATATAGGTTGTGTAATTGTTGTGTTTTCTTGTAATGAGCCATTTTTGTCTACAGAGGGTCTACAGAGGTTGCCATGTTGACCCGCCATGTTTTACAGAACGGAAAAACCCAACACTCTAGAAAGGGGCCTTTCATGTTTTTGTGAGTTTCACTGCCACCATAGTTTCTCCTACACACTTGAAAAGGGAGGGTGGAGCAAGGGGGTTGTAATCTGCAACTACACTGCCAAATGCCACTAGATCCAACACACTGGTCCTTTAAAGTTTCAGAAATAAAGAAGCTGATCGGGTGCAATGATTTGAATGGGTTGTGAATCTAACAAAACATTTTACGAGGAGGCATAGGATTGTAGAAAATACACTTACACCACACTGCCGTATTATGTTGCAGTATGAAAAGTGAGGTTGAATCACAGAGGTTTATGGATTTTCTGAAATCAATCAATGCACAAACAAAATTCCTTTCACCTCTATTGTGCTGTGGTGGAGGCAGAAATTTCACAGAAAGCCTTGGCATTATGGTTATTTGGGTGAACTGACCTTTCGAGGAAAGCGATGAGGCTTCATAAATAGTTTACTTTACTTTACTGCACATGAGGGGACTCAATTATGCCCCCATGTTTCAGTAGGTATACTGCTAAGGAGACACATAAATTGAAGACAAAGGAAGATAGAGATGAAGCTGCAGAGACACCTCGCATCTCAATAGACTTGTTGAAGGGACTATTTTTGGCACGAGTAATATTATTTTTCACTCTGCAAGAGATAGGAAGTCAGTCCTGATAAGTGTTTGTGAAACCCATTTGCAGTTCATGCGGGAGACGGTCCATGCAGAGGGATAACACACCGCACGCACACACACACACACAGCCGCTCATCTGTCAGGGTGTAGATGAGCCTGCGGTCCTGACAAGCAACAGCCAAGAGATAATGGACGGGTTTAGTGCTTCCTGTGAAATTGGGCCGGCGATGATTTTAGTGAGCCGGTGGGGAGCGCTTCTCGATCCCAAACCCTCTGCTCCCTCCCCATCGGCCTCTCTCTAAAAATCTTCGTGTTCATCCTCTCTCCTTTCCTCTCCCTCAATTTCTCCTCCCTCTCTTCATCCTCGTCCTCCTTCTCACCCACCCCCGCACCCCCCTCCCCGTCTCCTCACAGTCTCTCTCCAGCACCGTCCTTATCGCACTGACACAAATACAGCTTGTGTGCGTTTCTGCTAGGGCTGTGTCGTCTGTGT
>NW_023340246.1:6862520-6864885 GCF_004916995.1 Morone saxatilis
GATAGATAGATAGATAGATTTACCTTTAAATGGCAATCAGGAGTTTATGGTTTTAAAGGGAGAAGTCAAGCACATGATATGGAAGGTGTTTAAGTGGGTAGAGTTGTGAAAACACTGTTGCTAGGCAACCGGGCAACCATAATGGAGGCCCTCTTTTTGATGAGATAGCAAGATGTCAATGACCAGCACACATTTGGGATTAACAAACCACAACCTGGTACACACTGGTTTAAAAATGAAACAACTGCTCTGTTATAATACAAAAGGTGATGGTAACAATGGCAACAGGTCCCCTGACGACTTAACAACTCTACACCGTGTTGAAGCTTGTGTGTGAAAGAATGTGCATGTAAAACAAAGACTGTGGGTGTCGCACCTATCATGGGCGATTCAATGAAGCTCCAGGTGTTGCTCTGCGGTACGTAGGACTGGAGGACACCCGCCGAGCGCCCGGCCTCGTTCACGCCTCCGAACACGTACACCTTCCCCCCGCACACCGTGGCTGCCGCAGAGTGGACTGGCTTAGGAAGAGGAGAAACCGTCTCCCACTGGTTGGTGATAGTGTCGTACCTGGAGAGAGAGAAAAAAAAAGCAGAATTTCTTTATTTTATATTTCTTTTTTTTATATGTACACCACTATGGCAATTTCAACCTTGGAGGAATGGGAAAAACCAAAGCCAAAGAAATCAAGGGAAACAAGAGGAGATGCAGGTCAAGGCTCAAACTGTAAAGTCAGTAAAGTCATGACAGCACTTCCATTAAACGGATCCATGATGGACTCTCTAAATTACTTATGAAATCTCGAATGATTCATAAACTACTGTACTCTAACACTCTGCAGTCCATCATTTACACCCCCTCACACACCAATACTATACAGGAAGAAAAACTCTGATTTTAAAGTTCCCACTGCTCTGAATTCACTGTGAAACGCTCGTTTTGGCTGCAGGGCTGACAGATATAATTAGCAGAATGCCTACACCACCAGGGAAGATGAAAAAGACCAACCATTACGTACAATGACAGCAATTAAAGCAATTACACAAAGCAACATATGTTGGGAGCTACAAGCCATTAGTCTCTAGAGTTGGGCTGTGTGTCAGCGCTGAGCTTTGGACCTTTCTCACTGAGCCCTCTTTGGCAGAGACTTCAACGCCGAGCCTAAAACTCAGCCGACCCAAACCGGCACAAACAGACGCAGCTAGATGAAAGGGCCTGACACAATGGGCTGCATGTGAACAAGACACTGGCTTATGGGATTGTGCCCTTGTCAGAGGTTGAGTGTGCGTTTATATGTATATTTCTTACATTTGCATTTTATGCTTGGTGTGCATGCAGCATGTGTGCGTGTTTAGACATGTGTTTGGGTGTGTGTGTGTTTTTTTTGCCCCATGGCTCCATTAGTGTGGTGTGTTAGCAGTGTAATCCCATGTCCATGGGCTACTGATCAAAGCAGCCGCGCCGACAGCCTTCCAGCTGGAGTAGGCCTCATTAAAGAGCCGCAAACGGATCCAGGATCTGTGATTAAAACACACATCCATTCAGACTAAAGCAAGCCTTCTTGATCAAGGTTGTCTCTTTGTTATGGAAAGAAAAACACCTTTACATGAAGAACTGTAGCCAACGTCCCCCAGGACAACAAACTTGTTGACTCCCGTACAGTCAATTAAAGATGGTTGCTTGCTAAAGTGAGATTTTTTTCACTGGGGTCAATGATTCATAAGGCCTTTTGCTGTATTTTAGCAAACACAGGTGTCTACTTCCATTACTTTCTCATCCGACGCACCCGTCAAAGACAGACTAGTGGCCAACGGTATTTTTTTTTTAGTCTACAGATGCTTTCCTGGTGTCACCCTTGTGTCATCTAAAGTCAGGCTGAATTTAAATGGCACCTGGAAGCACTAGTTGCATCCACCTTCCTGTGAGTCAGATAAAGTGCGAGATGAGGCCGGTGAAGTGAGGGAGGGGAGGGTGGTGGGGGGGTCCGATAATGTTCTTGGCATCAGCTGCTGAGGGGGACGGGTTTAATTCGACTGGCAGTCTGGGAGAGAGTGGTGACACAGAAGACACTCTTGGAAAGGTGGACTTGAAACACTCAGAGTGCCAATTAGCACTGTTTAAACAAGGACACACACACACACACAGCATCAGGTTGAGTAACTGAGCCCTGCTTAGATAGAAGGACTAACACGTGTCTCATTCTCTGGCAGATGTAATTACTGCTCGGACCACATCGTGGGGAGGTTCATAAATTTAAGGATCAGACACTGCTGAGTGAAGCTGATTACGGGACAGACAAAAGACAGGACGACTACAAGCAGCTGGTCATGATGAGAAAATATAACAACTACAACAAACATAGCAT
>NW_023340246.1:6864930-6872948 GCF_004916995.1 Morone saxatilis
TTCTGCTAAAGATAGCTAGAAAGTATGAAAGATCTAATCTGTTGCTGTTTTTCTGGCTATTCTTGCTTTACCCCTCAGATCCTCAGATCCTCAAATTTCCTTTTCTCAAGACCTCCGCGTATTTGTGATTAAATAAGCAACAAAGCTTATTTAAAACAAAGCTGCACTAATCAGTGTGTTTATGTCAACAATGTATTAAATGACAACATGTGATGTAAAATGTGTCGCTTAGAGTGATGAAATGACAGAGAATAATCATGCGACTCTGCAGCATTTGTCAGGTAGCCAGAAGCGCGACTCAAAATAATTGCTGATGCTGCTCTATGTTAGCTGGATGTGTAAATAGACAAGTGTTTGCTAACACATTTGCCACAACAACTTCATGAGGTGATAATATTTGGAAGCTGTGTTTACAGGTTCTTCTTGCCGCTGAGTGGTTGCAGACAAACTATTGCAGTTTTAAAATTTGAATAAAACATCCTTATTTCTAAATGTAACACTCAAAAACTCTAGCTGATCTTCCTTCAGGACCTTCTGGGTTTGGGTTTGATCAAATTATCAGATTTTTAAATTCTGATAGGTGTGTGGAAATCACATTTTTCCAATACAGTCCCACCCATTCCAAAGTAGAGATAAAAGGACAGCCACAAAAGCTGAAATCTCTCATGCAAAATTACCAGTATCATTCTTTGTTAGATAATAGTGTGCTCATGTGAGACCCCATTTCTTTCAGCATGAACCAGATTTTAAAAAAATAGGTTTTAAAGGGTCATTAATGTAAACACGACACAGCTATCACGCAGTCATTTTGATAAAGGAGTTCTGACAAAGAGGAACATGTGCAGGTCAGAAAAACCCCAGTGTCTCAGATAGTCTCAGAGGTCACGAGTGTGATTTGGATTCATTACACGTGTGATTCACTATCAAGCATTTAATATGAGCCGTGACATTAGGACTGACACTAAAGAAGATTCTCAGAGTGGGTGTACATGGTTCGATTATATCTCCAAGGCAGAGGAGACGGAGGAGAGAGACAGAGGGAAAAAAACCATTGCGTTCATTTCATAAACAAAGAAATAGCTCTGCTTCTCCTTCCTCTGAAGCCCTCAGTCAGACAGAAAAAGCACAGAGTTTTTTATATTGTCACTAAGACACTGTAGGAGTTTATTCCTCAATGTGCAGCGCTGCATCGATTGCTTAAAAAAAAAGTGTTTATATACAAAGACTGATCACCGCATGAAGCTATGTAATCGGCTGTAGCTCGTGACAGGGCTTGTTTCATCTCGCCGGGAAAATCATCTCGAAAATGTGGCTACGGGGTTACAGCAGAACAAACAATGTAGGATTGTGCTATTTTGTGCGGGGAGAGAGACAGAAAGGATGACAAACGGATAGATAGGTAGACAGAGATTGTGAATGAAAGAAAGAGGCCAGACTTTCAACTAGATTTGCCTCTAAATATGTAATCTGGATAAAGAAAAAACGTCAGCACACACTGCGACTGACACGTCAACAAGGATTATAAGGTGTAAGAACGGCCTACGCTGTGTGACTGTGTTGGTAAGAGAGTACCAGCTAATGTTTCTCTGGCCTTTGTTCACCACTGACCCGTCTGCATAAGAACCGTAATGTTTGCTAGCAACAGGTTAAATACCATGGAAATGCACAGTCACACCTGCCATGTTTGTTTATGTTGACAGCAGACGGATTTTCCACCACCCCCACCCCAACCTCCACCTGTATGCTTGCTCTAAATAGTGCACATGAAGAATCAGATCCAACCTTAATATGCCGGTCTGCAACCTACCTTCTGGAGAAAGTATTTACACTAAATACCAGGTGTTAAATACAGGAGTGGGAGTGGATAGAGCACTCACTGAATGGCATATTCGCACATGAACCATATATTAATAGGTGTCTGGTATCTTTTACAGCTGTAATAAGGTCTGGCTCCTGACTATATTTGTGTGGAGTTTTGTTAGTAGTTCTTTAAAACTGGGCCTTGACTCTGGGATGAGATCAGGCCGAGCAAGCTCTTTATTTAAGTCTCTTTTAAAAAATACATTTACATACATTTTAGATTTCCCTTTGTCAAGGTTGTTTTAACACTGCTAATAATATCTCAACAGAAAACTGGAACATGTGGAAAGTGGGTTTTACTACGTCACCGCAGATGAGTTGAGATAATGTGGCGCATAAGGAGATATTGCCCCTCTGGCCCTCACTTTGTAACATTAACCAGGAAAGGTGCATCTGAGTCAAAGACCATAAAAATGAATGGCTACAGTAAAGAGTCAGCCATTATGCAGCCTTCCATTGGATTTGCTGGGGGCATTACACGTCTAAAAGCCTTGTGTGTGCGCGATCTTTTTTTGCTGTTATAGAGCAGTCGCCATGGACCAGTATCAAGGTACTACAGAAAAGAGTAATAAATATGAAAAGCACGAATCAGTAAGTGTAATATAATGTGATACAGGATGTCAAGGTGGCATAAAACAATGGCTGCACTTTGTTTCAATGCATAGAGCAGAACTCACAGGTAATGACAAATTTAGAAGTTGTTGCCTCTTGAAGCTGACCACATACCCTCCATCTGTCGACCTACACAGCACATAGACTAGCCGCCAGTATCTCTCTCACCTAAACTCTAATCATGTATAGGGTGCCCGAAGCATCACAGAGAATTCCCTAATAATGTTTACCTGCAGGGGAGTGTGGATGATGAACCACACTTTGCTCCATGCCTCTCAGTCTCACTCTTTCACACACACATGCGATAAGCTATAATAGATGGGCTGCCAGTCTCTGAGATACTGACACGTATCCATTTCTCCTAAGATACAAACTACAGCATATATAGAGTGAGAAACGAGAGTGGGAAGTTTGAAGGAGGGATGAAAAAAAAAAAAAGGCCTCACTCAGATAACAAAACCACTCGGGCTCTATACACTTCGATGCTGACAAAAAG
This sequence comes from Morone saxatilis, assembly GCF_004916995.1. Lineage (NCBI taxonomy): Eukaryota > Metazoa > Chordata > Actinopteri > Moronidae > Morone > Morone saxatilis. Next base: position 6,867,899 of record NW_023340246.1, read on the forward strand.
ATCCATTAAGAGGCGGTAGAGTGCATCATGCTGCAGCTACAGCCATACTGGAATGGCGTGCAAACATTCACTGACTGCTTAACAATAGCTACAGTATCCACCACACTAGCTATTAAAAGCCAAACAGCTCATAGTAGAAGATTGTGCATAAACAGGAAAGGAACGGGAACAAAACCTGCATTTATTCAAGATGTTAACTCTACTTAGACTGCACAGGTCCACCACAGCGGCACTGTAACCTTTAAGAACTGAGTGCGTGCACTGGAATGCAATGGAAGGCAATGCATTAATTGCCTGCAGAGAAGAGCTGTAGATCACGGCTTCCCAAACGTGTTCATGCTGAGGACCTCCACAATAGAGGCACATTAGACCATAAACCCCCAATTTGAGAGGATTTTGTCCATTTGAATCCCTTCTTTTCAAGTCTTCACACTCAATCAGTGATTGAACTGGCATCACTACACATTATAATCAAAACAGCCCAACCTGAAATCTTCCCTTGTTCTACAAACTGCCAACAAATGTGATAAAGGTTAAAATAATGTATTCCATTTTTTCCCCCCACAACCCACTGCCTGTTGGTGCCTGGACCAGAAAACCTGAAAACCACTTCTCTAGATTCTATTGAGCAGGAAGTCATGCCCTTAAGTCACAAATTCACATTAATCCCTGCAACACCCCAGCTATCTATCTGAACACTATCTCTCTGTCTATCTTGCATTCTCTTCCTGCTGCCCACATGCACCCTCCAAATGCACGTGCACATTTCAACATGGACTGCTAAAGCTGTATTTGTCATGTGGGTGCATTTGCTTCATTTGCAAAAAAAAAAGGTCAGTTTGCAACCTAATGAAAGTGTCACTTTTGATCACCACAGCAGGACTAGTTGAAATTTTTACATAGATGTGTTAATTGCACTGATTGTATTTTAGCCATGCTAGTGGTATGGCTTGAGGGATGATGATTTTGTTGGTCAGTTGTCATCAGGTCAAAATTTTAATTTAAAATGTTTCAACATTGCAAGTACTTGCAGAACTACCGACTTTTCCAGCGTTAGCTGCACTTACTGTTTAGTGCTTACCGCAAATGTTAGCATGCTAACATGCTAAACTAAGACTCAATATCAGCATGTAAACATCATCAGAGCGTTTAGCTCTAAGCACAACGTTTGTAACATGTGTGTTTCTGGATTATTGATTAAGTTTGCAGAGTTTCTCTTTTCAATCAGGGACTATAAAAACATTAACTGTCTCCTTTTATTTTACAGTTAACCCCCAAGTTTGCAAGCTCCCCCATCTGCTGTCGAGTGTCATTAAACCAGAAGACGTTAATATACAAAGACATTTACATGCAGCCCCATGTTCGACAGTAGTTTGATCTGTTTTCTATACAGCCACTGGAACAGGCACAAGAGGAGAGGGAGTGCATGTGTATGTGGGTGCATCAATCCCTCATAGCCCTCTGTTTCCTGTCAGAAGTAATGAACTGAGAGGTTGTGATTTGGCTTGAGGAAAACAGGGCTACTGTGTGAATCAGCTCTGAGCTGGAGGGCATTCAAAACAATTTGCACACAAATATAGGCGCCATTTGCTTACATTAACATGTTTCACATTTGCCAAGAATGTTCATTAGGAGCTAGGTGGGGGAAGTCTTGACAACATTAGAAAAAACGACTATAGAGAGTAGAGATGCAGTTGAACTTTTCTACTTAACTTTCATTTCATGGCTTGTGTGCAGTGTGTGTGTGGGCTGTTTAGAGAAAAAAGAAGCTGCTGATAGTGACTGTGGATGTTCATTTGAAATCATTCAGTTGTGACCTGCTTCTACTGCTTCTTTGCACATTTGCTACAATCTCATCCAAAATGCTTTACTCGCACCTGGGCAGGATCACTGTGTGGATGAGGACAACAGAAATAAAGGGGTAAAGAAAAGAAATGTGAAGGAACAGAGGGGGTAAAGAGGAAATTAAAAGCAGGAAAGCAGTGTGGTGATAGTATTGTTTGCATTCATCTGAATGTCTATCAAGTCAGGCAATAGATACTGTAGATATCTAGATACTGTAGATAGAGAACATCCATTTTGGAGAGGAGAAGGAGGAGGAGGAGGACTGAGAGTGGGTGTGAGAGGACAGAGTGAGAGTCTATCTGTGTTGTGTCAGCTGCCATCTGTGTGTCAGACCACATCACAGAAACTGTGAGGCCTGTGCCCACACCTCCACTATCACCCTGCTGTCTGCTGGGCACCAACACTCACACATACTGTACACACGTCTCCAAACCACCAATGTCACTCTTTTCCTCAGACACACACACTTATGGTTACATATTGGACATAAGTGAACACACTTCATGTATTTTGATCTACAGAAGGTTGAAAAATCTCTATCTCAGACAAAAAATTTTTTTCTTCTTTGATTGAATATCTCTGAAGGACTGTAACCACAACCTAATGTTTACCATGTCCTGTTTTCAAACCCCATTGTAGCTGCACTGGAATTACCTCTTACACTGCCATCTCTTATCCTTGAGAATCAAATACACAGCTGAGCACCAAAATGAGTCCACAAATCGAGGTATATTGCTATTAGCGTTTTATTTTTTTAATAGTGAGATGTAATGCAATGTTATGCCTTCTGGTTGCTAAGAGACAAATATGCTTCTAAATATGGCCTTGGTGGCAGTCTTTAGTGCATAACTGTAACGGTAAATATAGGTATATGGTAATAGGTATATTTTAGGTTAACAGCGATAATGGAGAAGTATTTGAGATCCTTTTCTGATGTCTACATTTAAGTTAATATGCAACTTGAATATGGTAGTTATGGTTTTTAGACATACAGAAGTTGTCAAAAGTGGCAGGATTAACACACACAAACTCACCTTTTGCTACGCTCTATTTCATAAACAACAGCTTCACGTAAATTGTGAAAGATGAAAACAAAAACAGCAGCTTTGTGACAACTAATTTGAACTCGTTTGTATGCACCTCTGTTCCCAGTGTTGATTTTCTCTGCATGTGACAGCTGTTTGTACCTGTGTTCTCTCTCCCAGGGTTAGTAATCAATGTCTGATGGTGAAACCTTGTACAGAAATGTAAATGTTTGGGTATTTGCATCCTATAGGAAGTGCATCATTTTGCTGACATGCTTGCAGCTTCTGGGAAATGTATGACAGCAGTTGCTTTTCAATATAACACATGGTTGTACTTTCCTTGACTCCTGTTAGCCTCAGCCCTAAAAATTTGAAAATGGAAGCTTAAGAAGGCGTTCCACTTTGTTTCTGAATTAGGATGCACCATTAAAACTAAAGAAATGTCTTAGCTGGTTAAGACTTTAGTAATGTGTAAATATGTTGCTAGGAAACATCTGTTGGACTGTCCATTCAAAGCAATTACCTTTGTAAACAGGAAGTCACTGTAGCAACTATTACAGTAACACTTAGTATGTAATGATGTAATGTTTCAGAGTTAGCAGTAATCATCCAGTTTAGAATGAGTAGAAAATATTTGATTATGCTAACCTAGCTGACATTATTCTAGACGTTTACATTATTATTAAAGGAATGGGCATGGTTTGGCAGGACGTAGCAGTGTATGCTTTAGTGAGGTCAGTGACCATCTCAGTCCGTGCTCTGAATGCAGTGCACTGAATAATAGTTGCATACGATATTACATCAGTTTATCTGATGCATGTTATGTAATAAGGCATACAGAATATACTATACTTCATGTTTTTTTCCTATAATTTGTATTGGTTATTTGGTCTCACTCCTATGTACATGGAAATTGATATTCTCCCCCCCCCCCCCATCTGAGTAGATTTTTGTTGTAGGACATAAGTAAGTCCTAAATGTTAGTATACTAGTTGTACATATTTTACAGTAAAACGTTATGATGGTCAATTTAAGAACTTATCAGAAAAAATAATTTGAAAATCTGCTGGGAAGTTTAACATTAGTCGTGGGCCGTGGTTGGAGTCATGCCAGCAGTACAAGGAGCAAAAATCTAAGTGTATCTTCATGAATTGTTAAAAAAATTAAATAAATAAACCCTTCCGACTGATGTTACAATTAGATGTGAGGTCTCCTGTAGGTTTAATCTTGGGGCTAAGGCAAAGACTGGGTTAGTTACATTTTTTGGCTCTGGTTTTGCTAACTTTTAGAAAAAGTGATGACCCAATGCTCTCTGTGACGCAGGAAGTAAGGCGAGGATGTAAGGCTGGGTGTAACCATCCAGTAAAAACTCATCTCTATGTATGTACTAGTTTGTGTGGTGCAAGCCGATTCAATTTAACAATGTGTAAATCTCTTCTTGACTAGGCTACATTTGAACATTCTTTGAAGAGTCTCTAGAGAGTTTTGGCTTGTGACCCCTTAAAAAAAAACGTTTACATGTGTTACACGTCATGGCCATAATTATCTCAGAGCCTCTTGAGGGGTCTTAACTCTCAGCTTGGGAGCCACTGCTTTAACCTTTGACACACTTCACCATTCATGAACTCCCAAAACTCTCTTATTTCCCTCAAGGACAGAGCCATTTTGCTTGTTAATTGCTCATGCTACACACATCTGACAGATTGTGTATGATGACATCTGGGGATCTGATGGAGTCTTGCTCTCCGTATGGACGGCCTCAGAGTCTGTTCATCTGACAGACTGAAGTCAAGGTCAGCCAAAAGGCACACACACACACAAAATACACTCCACTGCCATCACTGCAGGAGAACACACACACACAACTCATTAACTCTGATGGATTACAACACATTTCAAGCTAATAACACAGACATACGTGTACACACCATGCATAAATGCACACACATACACACACCAGTCTATGGCAGCACATACAAACACAGATGGACACAGACCTGTCACCTCAGTGTCACCTTCAGTTAATCCTTGCGAGACAGAGAGCAATCCATCCACTGGCCACACAGATTTACCCATAATCCCTGTGAATGAACTCATTCAGAGCAGAAGCCTGCTCCCTCAAAGTGTGAGGACACAATCTGTCCATATACAGTATGTATACCCACACACACACACACACA
>NW_023340246.1:6873090-6873317 GCF_004916995.1 Morone saxatilis
GTGAGTGTGAGTGTGTGTGTGTAGACGCAGATTTAATTGGATGGGAATGTCACGTAGGACAGGGGACATGAGTGCTGCCGGTGGTGTAGGTCGTACACCAATTACTGCTCCGCGCTCTTCAAAACTAGACGGGAGATGGAAGACTGAGACCCCACTTCATTACTAAAGTAAGCCCCTGTGTTGATAGCAGCCATGTAGGGCAGCACTGTGGGGTGGTGGGTGGTAGT
>NW_023340246.1:6873417-6885376 GCF_004916995.1 Morone saxatilis
GTGGCCCACGTTTTTTTTCAAATATATGGTGTGTGCCTGTGTGGTTTTGACAGGGAAAAGATGGAAGGTGAGAGAGAGAAAGGAGGATAAACAAAGGACACAGAGGCAAAAGAGAGAAAAATGACTCTGCCTGTTGGTTAAAGGCTGTTACCAATTGTCCGAGAGTGCCAGCCCGCCCCAATCGGGTTATCAACGAGGGCGGAAGCACATGCAGCTCGCATACTCATTACCTGCAGCCTCTCTCTGCCTTTCCCTAATACCATCCTCAGGCAACACCTGCCGCTGCTCGCCAATGTTTCTCTATAACTGTCACGCACCACACACGCACAGCACACTCACTGCATCTATTCATCCTCCATGTCTCCGAGACCTCAGCGCCCCATTAGAAGACAATGAAGAGGAGACACTGTCTTTGCTCGAGCATGTCAGACAGATTCGACATCACCGGCCTCGCAGGCCCCAAATACACCCATCATCTCCTGCCCACCTAATCAGCGTGGTGAAGAGACAGAGGGAGCAATGGGACAGAAGGTGTGGGAGAGGATGGAGATTGTGGGTTAAAAGAGGAAACTGGGGGGGGGGGGGGCATAGAGGGAGGCGAGAAGGCATGGATAGAGAGAAATATGAGAGAGATGTGATGATCTGCCTGATTTGGGCCCGCTCTCTTTCAGCCTTGGAGCCTCAAAATCACTGAGAGACACGATAAGCTCCTCCATGGAGCTGGGAAATGATTGTGCACTTACATACAGTAAGTACAAAACTACATTAAAATGTCTTAAAACAAAGGCGGAATGTGTACACTTTATATTTTTGCGACAACTTTCTAATACATTTTGCACAATAGTAGAACCTCATATTTGGAAATCAATTTGAATCTTGTAGTCTCATAGTGTACCTCAAATCTGCATTATTTTTGTCACTGCTGTGGTATTGCCTTTAGAGCTGCACCTACCAATTATTTTTATTCTACCTTTATATGCTGATTATTTTATCAAAGAATTAATTAATTTGAGAAGCTACAATCAGGTTTTAATAGGGATGAAATGACTTAACTGGTTATCAAAATTACTGGAAATAAATATTTTTTTGATCAACAAACTCATGTCAAAACTATTGCTAATTAAAAGCAGATTCATTGAAAAAGTCTACACTGCATTACCTCATAGCTGTAATGTAACTTGTTGTTCACTGTGATGGATTACACAACTCAAACAAATTTGCTGCACGGTTTGAAACCTGGCTAGCTGTGACGTAAACCGGATTTGTGGTAAATCAAAACGTGCAAAGGAAATGAGTGAGCAGGACAGTGAGAGACACCGAGACAGAGATATGAGAAGTTTAAATCAACACTGACATTTTAGAACGGTAATGAGGGTGTGTGGAAGTGTCAGTGTGGGGGAGGGATGGTGGGTGGTGGTGGCTGGGGTAGGATTGGAGGGTGAACCGGTGCCTTGACAGCGCAGTAGGGGCCAGCGCTGTGAAGTTGGTTAATCCTGAGGAGCAGGGGATTAGCTCGGCAGGGGGGAACCGCCTCAGCAGGGGGGTTCTGGGAGCCCGTTGTCCCCGACCACAGCGCCATGCTACGGGGCTACCGGGGGCTGGCTAACCCCCCCCTCCAAAACTAGCCCGAGGCACTATCTGACCTAGTATGTGGAAACTGATCCAGAGTAACACACACACACACACACACCCACAGACATATAAAAGATATGCACACCAGCTCATCGGTTCATTATTGCTGTAGAGAGGCTTGAAGGGCTGGGAGAGAAGAGCAAGGGTGTCTTCACATGAGCCAACTGTTTCCAGTGTGACTGATTGTGCAGAGCCCACCTGGGGGCCCCTGCATCTACACGCTCCTCTCATCTTGTCCCATCGGCTCTGCGCTACTAAACTCTTATTGGCGTGCTCCCCTTCTCTCTCCTTCCCTCTTTCGCTGCAGGGTCCCGAACACCCGGGGCTGCAGAGCGACGGGGCGCTCCGTTGTTATTAGCATCAACGCCCTGCTGATTATTTCCCCAATGTCTCCAAGAGAGAGTGCTGTTGGGCAGGGAGCTGAAAATGGACAAAGAAGGACCTCCATATTCAAGTCATTGTGTGGTATGTTTGAGAGAGCTGCCTGTATACATGTGGTGTGTGCATTTAAAATGTATCTGCATTCAGAGAGTGAGATGTAGAAGTGGATTGTATGTGTGAACAGGGTACATTTGAATGGAGCGGACCAGCCTTGAGCTCCTCTTTCTGGCTGCTTGACAGCTTCTTTTTGCCTGCAGACAAAAGAAGCAGATCCCTGTCAGAGCGCACTCATACGGGCAGCCAGGAGGCACACCATGGCTCACCACGACTTAAAGAGCAGCTGTAGCCTCTTCCGTCTGTGAGTGCGACGTGGGGTCTCTCCCACCCCTGGCGTCCCACAGAAGGGGACCTTTCTCTGGGTGACTGGCAACCCAGCGAGCGCACCACCAGCGGACATCAAGTACTTAAGGACTTGTCAGTTCACGGAGCAGCCCACAGAAGACTTCAACTGTGTGCAGCGCGAGGCATGATGAAACCTCCCGCTGGAATCACCATCTCGTCGTATCTTCTTCTTGGTCATGGTTGAGTTGATAAAATTTCCCCGGAGCCATTCAGAGCATCTCCGTAAGGCATTACGATACACTGCCTGCATCAGACTAAGCCCACATTCTTGAAACGGCCCATTGTGCGGGTCCAAAGTATAACGCCACTTAATGGAAAAAAGTAAAACTCAAGAAATAGATGGTGGAGGGTTGTGTTAAGAGCAGATCAAGCATTGGTTAAGTCAGAGCAAGGCTGAGCTAAACAACCTTCACGAAGATGGAAAAACCACGGTTCTGAAAATCAGCATTAGATGATAGAATACTGATGTCTGAATAACTATTCACAGTGGAGCGGTAAAGTGCAGGGACGTTTCTACAAAAACAACAAGAGTACCAGTTAATGAACCTGAAAAACAACAACAATGGAGTTTTTTCCAGAGATTTTACAGGCATTTATTTATATACTGCAATTTAAAGGGTTGTTTTAGTTTGAAAAGCCATAAAGAAGCCAGAGAACATGATCTTTGCGAATTAATCTTCCCTCCTCCAGACTTGTTAGCCAAACAGCACAACATCCCTGTTGAGAAAAGCTAGATGCTGTACTCAGTGTCATGTTGCTAACAGTCTTCATGCAATATTAACTTGCAATAGAGCTTGGAGGACGCACAAACCTGTGCATAGTGCGCAATAAATAAAACAAAACCATCTGTGATTGACACATCATTAGACATCCATGAATTATTCAATATCTGCAATCATATTGGTTTGCCAAAGGATCAACATGCCGCGGAGCATGCAGGCCGAGGGTACCTGATTGCAAGTTAAAAGCCTCCCGAACTTGACTGCTCCCATCCCTAAAAATCTGTCACTCATTAGTGTAGAGAGTGGAGTAAGGAATAAAGCCTGCCTGGTCCTCTGAGTGCTGATTTGGACCTCCTGCCGTTTCCCAAGAAAGACTGCATCCTACTAGCTTTGAGATGGCTCTGATTGAAGACATAATTGTGAATGCGGGTGAATTTCACGGTTAGGAGCGTGAAACCCTCAGTGAGATGGACGGAGATGAGGGAGTGAGGGAGGCAGGCAAGGACTGCAAATGAGGAGTCAGGGTGCTGAGAGCCAGAGCTAGAAGGTGAGAAACCTTGGCTGAGGACGGCTGATATATGCGGACACACAAGATGGACACACAAATAAATACAAGTGCGCGCACAGTGGCATGCATATGTACATATACTCAAGGTACAATGAATACTGGAACACACCGAGTGCGAGCAGAAATGCAGACGCATACACAATGACAAAGATTGGCTGCGTGTGTAAACAATCTCCGCATCAATCACTCTATGAGCGGAGCAAATCAACTCTGGCTGTCGCACCGTTTCATGCCATTCCCCAGCCTTCAGATACAATCTCCACCAGCCATTTGCATATCAAACAAGGCAGCCATTCACATGCACTGACTAATGATTTCTGAATGTTATTAGCTCTCTACATTACAACTGCACTTCAGACCTGTGCAGTTCTTCCTCCTTGGGCAGAGGCGACAAAAAAAAATAAAAAATAAAAGGCACGAGTTACAGTTCCCTTATCTCCGCTGGCCAGGGTTTAGTCCTGCTGTGGACTGGTTGCCTCCCTGTTGGAGTCTCTACTATCTTTAGAGTTTTTGGCCCAACAATGCTGAGCTGCAGCACAGCCAACTGTGTCTCACAGCAGAGCCATACCTGCCAAATCTGGTGGTTAGCTACAAAATAAAGGATCAGCAGTTAATGGGGCTCATTTATCAAAGCAGATATGAACAAATGCTTTCAGAAATGGCCTGAAAGTGATCTAGATCATCTACAACAGCTTTGAGATATATGTAATGGTTCATATGGAAACTTTATGATCTTCTTCAGCTAAAGTATGCTTTCAGTGTATGCAGAAGCATACTTCAGGAACTTGGATGTAGGAACAGGAGCAAATCCAAGGTTTAAAATAGTTTAAAATAAACTTTTATTTAGTCACATAGTTAAAGTAAATAAAGTAAAATAACAAAAGGTTTCAACCTGTGTACAGTTCAAAACTCAAGAAGAATATGCATCAGCTAAATAGTTGTCAAGTTGGAATGGATTTTCAGACAAATAATCTGTCTAATCGTGATTGTGTGCTGTGTCTTGTTACAAAAAAGCTAATTAAAGGAATTAAATAAACTGCTGTTTGTTAGTCTTATAAAATAAACCGCTGTTGTTAATCTGTCAAGCTCTTTCCCAAGCCACTGAGATTGTACATGATTTATAGCACCTGTCTTGTGAGTTGATTTGACAGACCAGCTGCCAGTTGTTAAAATCCTCCTTAAGCTTTGAAATGGCTCATTCTTCCTTAGAAAAACAAACATGCATATTCAGGTGCAGAACTTGCCCCCATACTGGTTTCCTTCACATACTTTAAGTATTTTAAAATAAATTCAGTGGGAGTGAGTCAGGGTGCATTTAGCTGCAGATGAATTCAACTTTTCATTTGTAAGAGAGAAAACAAGTTATTCCTTCTTTCAAAAGTCAGGCTGCACAACCTCATAATAACCTTAAATGCCAATGTTGTTTTTTTAAAAGTCGTCCATCCTTATCTCTATGGAGCATGGATGTGAGGTATTGCTTCAGGTTGAATAGAGAATTTATTGTTGTTGGTAAATGAGATTATTCAGCTGAGACTGATGCATTTTTGTAGTCCATGACAAAGATGGCCATGTACGGTGTCTTTGTTGTCACATAATTGCTTGGTTGCTTTACATCCCACCAGAGAAGTGATGGATGATTGTTGAACGTTTTTTAAAAAAAAGGGTTATTAAAGTGGTAGGGATATCTCTCAAAGAAGCAAATCTGCATTTTGGCTTGAACCTGGGTATTTAGACTTGTGGAGCACTTGGCCCTGCTGTTATTCAGTCCTAATGAATACCATGTTCTTAAAAAAAAATTTGAGGTAGACGTCGCTCATTCATTGCATTCATTTTTCCACAAACTCCCACTACATTATTTTTGCTTCATAGGCTCACTTAAGAAAAGATGTACTTTCCCCATGGAGACATATGGACTCACGCTCATCACATTAAATATACTTAGATGCTCCGCTCTCTATAAAAGTGCATGCATCTCACACTGCCAGTTGATTAATCTACAGTTCATCAACAAAGGTAAAGGCATTCACAGCAGGTCAACACATCTTGTCATAAAAAGGTACAAATACAATATAATTCGATATAATACATTGGCAGGCGTTAGATGAATATCTGTCTGTGCCCTCTCTAAAAGCACAAACTTCCATGTATTTAAGCATTTTATTCCCAGAATAGGGAGTCTTTAGACCACCTGACTCAATTTTGACTCTCGCTCCACATAGTGGTTTCTGAAAAATACAAAATAAAAGCCTGGGTTGCTTAGAAACGAGCCCGTTGACTTCTCTGACAATTTGCCCAAACAGCTTGAGAGACCTGGTAGCTTTTAAATGATAAGGCCGGTAAGTATGACCCTGACCTAGTGTTACAAATGGTTTGCTTCAGCCCTAGCACCATGCATTTTCTTCCTTCCTGTTAAGAGTCAACTATTTTGTTCGGTGTGTGGGTTATTTCTCCCTAGCTGTTGCAACCTTTGAGAGTGCAAAGCTAGGGCAGTAATACCAAACAGAAGGGGCCTCTGGCAGTTCTTAGAGAGAGGCAAAGTAGGTTAAAGTTTTACGGGGCTGATAATTGAGTCCAGTTGATCAGGGCCTCGGAGAAGCTTCATGATTGCACAGAAAATGCACACAAGGGCACAGACAGAGAAACACATACAAACACATCACACGACGAGATGCTGATTTCTTTGGAGCTGCGAATACCCCAGATGCACCGGCAGCTCTCAAATTAAGCAGCTCAGAGACAGAGGAATCAAATGCGTTTCCATTATGGGGCAAATATTCCATCTACCCCCTGTCATAACGACACTGTATGGCAGCATTATGGGGAAATATCAAATTAGGCTGTTTCATTTGGAGGACTGTTGTGCATTGCGAACAGCTTTGGAGATCAATTGAGCTGCTAGGTAATGAGCGGCAGCGGCCTGCTCTAATATACTCAGTAATGTTCTTTTGATTGCTTTGGTTAATCTCGCTCTGCTGTGCAGGGGAGGTAGCCCCCCTCTCTATCCTGAAACTCACTCCTCAGCCCAGGTTAGAAGGAAAAATAAGAAATAGGGAGCAGTGTTACAAAAGTCAAGTGACATGAATCAGATTATTAAATCTGGACGATCCCTAGTCAAGTCATATACCTCTAGGAATTATTATACTCCACGAGGACACTGTATGTCTGGTTTTATACTGAAAACACCAAAAAAATAAGAAGTAAAAGACCCAGCTGAACGGGCCACAGTGGATGACCTTCAAATGAAGTGTCGGCGACGTGTCGATGCTGAAGTGGATGGCATCAGCCACAGTATACCACTTTGCTCTATGAAAGCAAATCCTCTCACTCATACGCCACTCACAAACAAGTAAGAGGCTCTGTCGCTCCACAATAACACTCACAGCTGTGACCATTTAATATGCTCCGGCTCAGATTCATTCCTCTGCACCTTTTGCTCTCACAGAAAATGCTAACAAACCTGTCCAACCACTTTTGCAATATGCTGCACCACACTACTGTATGCCACACCATCTGCCGCATTTAGCTGCGCAGTGTGAATATTTATTTGCTCAAACTGGATTGCTCAGCATCCACCTACTTTTGCAGAACCGTCCGCACGCGCGCCCTGAGATGGCTGTCAAATTGGGGTTAGAGTTGTGTGTGGCTGCGCAGGCACCAGCTGGGAGCTGCTAGAGGTGTCTGTTGTTTGGAGACGGGCTGATGTTGATTTTGCACGACTCTTACCTCTCCACGTGGTCTAGGTTCCCTGATACGCACAGTCCTCCGATGGTGTAGAGCTTGCCGTCGTATACCAGGCTGTTGTGTCTGCAGCGGGCTACCGTCATCCGGGACACCAGATTCCAGTTGTCCAGCAGGGACATGTAGCACCATACATCAGCCACCATCACACCAGACTCTGTGCCACCTGAAAGATGAGATAAGAGTTTTAAAGTCGGTATGTATAGGAATAAGGAATTTTCCTAGGGAACCAAGAACCCTTTGAGGAACTTCTACTTTGGTTTTGAACAATGCTTAAAGCAAAAAGTACTTTCCAATGGTTCAGGAACTATTTAGGCAGAGTGTTTAGAGCTGTACGTTGCTGACTGGTCAAACAGATTCTTTTTCACTTACTACAAAATTAGCAAGTACCGAGTGACTTTAGTATAAATATTAAGAGGAAGGGTGGACATTTATTTTAATATCTATTAAAATGAAATACAAAGTTATATTGTCAGATTCCCCATAGATAGAGAGTTTCATCAGGGTTACGTGAAACATTTGGCGGATCATCTACTTTGCAGTCATACGCTCATTCCACCTCTTTATTCCTTTATTACATCCACTAAAATATACAGGAAGAGTAATGTGACATGAAATACAAAAGGTTCTGCAGATTTAAAGAAAATACAGTCCAAAGTCCAAAAGGAACTTCTAGCTTGTAGTTCAGTTCCTGTAGCTTCTTAGTATCTAGTAACTATTATGTTGAAAAGGGCTGTATGACTTTTTTATGGTATATAGCAGGGAGCTTTTGGATACATGAAAAACTGGCATCAAGTAGTAGGACAATTTTGGCAAAAAGTTGTTTTTCTTTCTTTTTTCCATCTATTTTCTATTCTGTACTGAAATCTCCACCCCTACACATATATTTTTCAGAAGTGTTGGTGAGTGAGTTGGACAGCTTTAACAGACGGAAAGTTGCTGCTGCTGCAGTGTTGACTAGTCAACCGACCAACCATCAAAACTATACTGTCTTCAAAGCAGCCTTGTTAGCTGTGTAGTTTGACATGTAACACCAGCCGTGACTCAGTGACCCTGCTCCGGGTGTGAAGAAGGTTACAGACCGGAGCCCGTTGATTGGCTAGCTAGAACACCTCTGATTTCTCCACCGGCTGTCTGACTCCCAGCGGACACATGCAGACCTGTTCCAATGCCCAAACACAAATTTACATTTATATGAAAAAAGGGAGAGGAAAGGTACACGCAGGACAAATCCTGCTGCATTTCCACGGTGCAATGTCAAGGTCTGAGTACCGTGCAGGATTCTCGCACAAATGGACCGTGGAGGGAGAAATTCAGTCTACCTCTGGAGGAGCAACTTAAAGGTGTCTCATAGAGGGAGTCACAGAGTGCACAGTGTGCCACTATGGAACAAAATAAACTGCAGAACACTGCGGCGACTGTAAAGCCAGACAGAGGGAAAAAAAGTTTAAAAAAATGCTTCACACAAGGTAAATAAGAGGGACATTCCATACAAAAAGGACTCTTCTGAAAAGAAAGACATTAAAGTTGTGTGCAGTTTGTAAAAGCAACAGATGAGTAAGCTTTGAGGACAGCCACCCTTTTAAAACTCTCACTGTTTCACAAAGGTCACAAGAAGTTGGCAATGGTCTGGGTAGCCTCTGCAGAATCTGTCATAGAGAGAAAATGTCCCCACTAAGAGACCATGAATGTCAAGTGTGGAGACCTTTGTCAGGACTCATGATGATCAAAGGGTTTCTACCAAAAGAGGTCAGAGACCAGAAATTCCATGGTTTGCTTTTCATTATCTAAAACCATAATGTTTTGGGGTTTTTTCAGAAAACTGTGCCCATGATAAAATCAAGAGAGGAAATGTTTATTACCTTTTGGGGAGTGAGTTTTATTGCCCTCATCAGAGTCTCTAGCAAGTCTATAGTGAGGCTAGTGGTGCTTGGAGCAAAATTCTAATGTCATAATGCTATAATGCTCACAATGACAATGTGAACATTGTGATGTTTAGCAGATATATTTTCTATCTTAGTATGCCAACATTGACTAATGTCATTAGTTTTGCAGGTATTCAGTTATACAGCAAACAAAAGTATAACACAAATTGTTATTTGACTTGATAACTGATGACTACCAACCATAGTGCCATGCTGCTACTGTTGTAAGAAACTATGTAGATGTAGCAAAATCAGCCTGATGTTAAAATATAATAATAAATTGTTCTTGGATTCAGGGATAACCTTTTACTACTGCAGTGTGACAAACCGATGGCATCTACTGTCCTCCTGTTCTGTGCCACTAAATGAGTGCTACAGGAAAGCTACAATTGTGCTGCTGGAGTGGGCGATTTAGCTCACCTGACAGGTAGATGTTGTCTCCTGCCGAGATGACACTGAAGAACTCGCGGTCGTAGAAGGGCAGGCTGGCCAGCG
This sequence comes from Morone saxatilis, assembly GCF_004916995.1. NCBI lineage: Eukaryota > Metazoa > Chordata > Actinopteri > Moronidae > Morone > Morone saxatilis. The sequence goes on from NW_023340246.1 coordinate 6,883,281, forward strand.
GGTACCACTTACTGTTCTGGGGGTTAAAACAGGTGACTGCTGTCAGGGAACGCTGGTTCATCCCGATTGCCTGGCGCCCTCCCACCAGAACTATCACCTCCGCTACACCTAGAGGACAAAGGAACAGGAGGAGGATGGAGGAAGAGGATGATTGGGGTGGACAAAGAAAGGAAAAAGATGGGAGAAAGCAGTCCATCAGGGAAGGTTTCCACCAGCAAACAGGGGCCAGGATTTAATCAAAGTGTCTTTGAGACTGCAGTAACTAACAGGCGTGATGTTTTGCGGGGTGTTTCTTTATGTCTACATATTTATGTATGGCTTTCAAGAGCAAGGTGAAAAATGTTTTTCATTTAATAATAGCACACTTAAAAACATTCTGAACCTTTTAATTTTGAAGAACCTTGATAGGCTGCGTGAAAACGGACTAAAAGTCACAAATAAAAGTCTGCTGTTGAATTCATCAGGCCTTGGCCGTCCCTGAGTCAATAAGCTTTTCGGGAAATGCAAAACAAAATGCAAAATAGAAAAGTTTCCTCTTGGTCACAGGAAACTACTGAGTTAAATGGGAATGTATAACTCAATTACCAGGACTGATGGGGCTGCCATTTGTTTGGTTGCCGCCCAGCTCTCTTACTCTCCCTTCCTACACATAACACAAGCACTAACTTACATACTCACTTGTCCATACACTCACAGTGAAACATACACTGTTTGGGCATGGCATAAGAGAATCGCAAAATCAATAGGTGAGAATCAATGTGTGTACATTTGTATGTGGAGATGTGTCTCGTCTTATACACACACACACACACACACACACACACACACACACGTGCTGAGGACCTTGTGTGATTAAAAAGATACTTGAAGCACATTCAGCACTTGTCCCGATTACTCCTCACCCCAATCTCTGCTCTCAGACACGCATGCACAAACAAAAACACACACACACACACAGAGCTGCTGGATAAAGACACCAGTGATCCAAAACACACAAACAGGTTGGCAGGCTGCCACATGCGTGTCTCAGGTCCTCTCAGTCTTCAGCAGCAGGCTCCAGTGAGCAGGCAAGACGACGACCCGCCAGACAGAAATGAGCTGTGTGTTTGTAAGCAGCAGGCAGGCGGGCAGAGAGGGAGGCGAGCCAGGGAAGGAGAGGAGGGTGATAGGGAGAAATAGAGACGGTGCGAGAAGAGACAAAGCGAGAAAAACAAAGAGGGAATGAAAGAGAGGGTGGGGAGGGAGAGCTAATCTTCATACACTCCATACCAAGGCTAACCACTGGTTCATCTGCTCGGATCGATACTTTTCCACACAGACACTCTTCTGACAGGCACATCCATAGGCGGCCGTCTTTCCTTCTGCTGCTTTCTGTTAAAAAAGTATTCCCTTATATTTTTTTCTTAAGCTTGTCTTTTTCTTTTAAAGCTGGTAAAACAGAGAGATTTTCTCTAGGAAGAGGAAAAAAGGGTAAAAGAGGAGAAAGATATAAAAACTACAATTGGCTTTGCTGAGGCTGAGCAAACAGACAGAGCAGTAAGCATTGCCTCAGACATATCGTGGACATACAGCTTAGACTTAGTGGACAGCTTAAAGCTGGCTGGCACTCTTCCTCGGTGAGATTTTAAGAATGTGTTCCTCTGCGTAGGACGAAAAGGAAAGTGATGGCTCAAGGAGAAATTGTGACAGTGTCACTGTGAACATGAAGGTCTGGTACACAAAAGCTAAATAAATGACCATCATGAGAAAATGCGGAAGGCGTAGGAGTTGCACCCGTTGCCGCCCCTTCTGGCAGCGCGTGAAAGATGTGTGCGAATTTGGAGCGATGCTAAAAAAAAAAAAAAAATTGAGTTGAATTTGTTCCCATCATGGACCAGTTTTCACAGCTTCATGGCATCACGCCCCAGACTACAAGCCTCAAACGGCCCTGAAGACCTCCAACAGACCTTGGATATGCAGCTAATAAATGGGAGTGTAGTTTTATAGGACAGTCGCAGCTACAGCGACTGTTCTTTGAAAAAAAATTAAGTGAAAACAGACTCTTTGTCTTCTCTCTCATGAGCCTCCAACCTTACCTACACACACACGCACACACA
>NW_023340246.1:6885404-6902306 GCF_004916995.1 Morone saxatilis
CACACACACACACACATTAATTATATTGACTTTGTTCTGCTATTGTTCTTCCTCATGATTAGTTTGCTGCTATTGCTGTACGTGTTTGTACTCCATTTCTCTTTATCACACGATATTTTTCAACTTTATTGGATTTTAAAAGTTTGACTGTTTTCTGTGCCTTTATAGGATTACATTTTTCATCTCTTTTCATCTCCTTTTCTTTCATCCCATTAGCTGTTTCAGTTTGTTGATATTGACTGCCTCAATTAACTTGGCAAAGTTCCTATGTCTATGTCTGAGCCAATTTGGCATTTTCTTTTTGCTGTGCACATCAATCAATGTTCTACTGTTTAACGTTTGTTTTAATATCTGTATACATTCATATGGTTAAAAAAAAAATATGGAATTCAATTTCATCTTAAAACATGGTGGAGGATGTACAAATATTACATTTCCTGATGCCACTGCTTTATTGGATCTTTTTCTCTTTAGTTTGACAAAGTAAAAGAAAAGGAAAAAAAGTGTAATTTCTTCTGTTGTTTTTCTACACAGACTTTCTCCTCCACCACACCAACTTGAACCCCCACAGTGTCTAATTAGAGCAACTAAATATTGCCTAACGTTATTCCACATGCTGCCTTAACGTGCCCAATTGTATATCTGTGGACATGCAGGTCTTTATTATCACCTAGTGCACATGTGCAGGGTTGTTCTGAGCGCTTTCCGCTTGACCAGACACGTCAGGGAGAGTCCACATCTGGGCGTTGAGGCTGCTGCGCAGCTCTGACCCCTGAAGCCCTGAACACATTCACAAGCTAACACAACCCAACACCGGCCTGTCAGAATGCAACAAAACAGGAGAGCGGCGCCGCTGACGGGGAGTCACGGCATTGGATCAGATGGTTGCATGGGTGTGTGCATGTGTGTGTATGTGTGAGTTTTTCCTAAGAAAACGAAGCCTCACAGGGATGGCTGTCACTCAGTCGGAGGTTTGATGGGAGTTAGGTAGAGGGATGAAGGGATGGAGGATCGAAGGATAGAGACGAGCGGATGGGGATGAAGGGATAACCAAGTCTTGACAGCTCTTGTTTTTTTTCCCTGACGGAGTTTATACCCATGACACTTCTGGGGAGAAAATGTCTCTCCTTCTCCTGATTGTTACTGACCTTTTGTTATATTTTTAGCATATTTTACATTCCTATATTCAGGAAATATCAACTGAGCACAAGCTTTGAGCAATATGTAGACACATATGTAATCAAACGCATTCTTAAGTGGATGATAGGGTCTTGTTTGTAACTCTGAGCAGCCACTGTTAAGCTTGTATTTAATTATTTATCCCTACATGCATACAAAACTGAAATGCAGTGAAATATGCAAGTAAATAATGCAAAATAAGGACAAGCTAGCTAGTCAAACAAAACTGGGGAAATGTTTTTGAAATCCAAATGAAATTCAGTGACTGCCTAACCTGGGTTGACTAATTTTGGAAAACAAGCAGTAAACCTTCTGACAGATTATCTTTTTTTTTTAAACTTGATATAGCTAAATTGTTAGAAAGCAGTTACAGGAGCAGCATTGGCACTCGTTTGGAATCCTGTTTGTGTCTTGTGTAATTCCAATATCTAGTTGCTTTTTGGCTCTGGGTGAAAAAAATCCACTCTCAGCTGCTTAATGTTCCACTGTGTTCTCTAGCTAGTCTCTTATTTAGCCTGCCTGCTGTTTTGCTGTGCAGGTAGTGTCCAGTTTTTATAGTGCTTTTTCACTGAAAACGCTGCCTGCTGCATCTGGAAATGACACTGATAACAGCAGTGAGAGTGAACCAAAACAGTACAGTTGTAGGCCATAAAACCCAAAGAAAAAGCTGTAAGACACTGAAGAGTTAGTGATAATTATCTGGGTTTGTCACTACGAGCGACACTTGGTAGTCTTTTGATCTATTAACTGAAAAACATTGATTATCGATGCTTTAAGAAATGCCTGAAATGGTAAAATAGAACAGCAACAACCGAGTCTTCAGTGAGACGTGAGAACAGTGAAGCAGTACAGCAGTGTGTATTAGGTGTAAACAGAGACTACAATGGTAACATCTGGAGCCCAATATTAAATCTCTCAGAGGAAGCTTGCAGTCATTGCAGTCTGTGAATTGTGTGGCAAAGAAAGTCCCAAAAATGATGTGTTCTGAGGGACGGACAGGCTCGTGTAAGAGCGGAATCTCAAATTGAAGTTGATGCCCACCCACAGAGCGTGACGCGCACACACACGCACACACACACACACACACACACAAACACCCCCTGACAGTTTCTGCGTATTGCTTCCAACCCAACTCGACTTCAACCAAATGAAACCTATCAGTGACAGGAGCACGCCGCCCATGCTTTACCCCATGGTGGAAACAGGCTGGATCCTCACTGTGGACACACACACACACACGAACGTACAGTCACTCCAGCAGAAGAGACGTTGATGGAAAGATGAAGACAGAACGGAAAGATTCTGTCGTTTCCTCTTTCCAGCTGCCATGCTGAGTCTTATCTCACCTTGTTATGTGTCTCCTTGCTCTGTGCCCCATGCTGTGACCCTGCTTTCCTTATTCCTCTTCTTTTCTACCCCGCGGCTAACACCTCCCTCGTTCTCTTCCTTTCTCTCTTTCTCAACCCACAGGAGACTTTACTCTCTCTCTCTCTCTCTCACTTTCTCTCTCTTCAAGTCGTTCCCTCTCAAACCCCAGGAGTCTTTGCTTTTTGTCAGTATACTCCTCCATTTCATCTTCCTTCACTCCATCCTGTTCTTTCAGTGTGTGCACCTTTACCTGTGTTTCAGGCTTTTCGTGACCTTGCTTTAAGCAGCCATACTGCAGGTACAGTCAAAGGGGCATTGTGGGGTTGGGTTGAGTTAAGTTGCATAGACATACACACTGACACCTAGTAGTTACTCAGCATGGTTGTTTGTACAACAAATACCAGCTTAAAAATTCTTATAAGCAGCTGTTGAAAAAACAATCTCACCTCAAGGTATATTAAGTAACTGTTCTGGAGCTTTCAGTCATATCACACAGTTTTCATTGGCACTGTTTCCTGGGTCAGAAACAAAATTTTAGCCAACAAAAGGGAGAAGTAAAGTGGTTATAAATAAAGGAATTCTGACCATTTACAATGTCCATAATAAATGAGCTTATTCTTATCTGCTGATGTGATACGATTGAAAGTGACACAACAGTACCTAAATGGACCTCAAAATAGAATGGGCTTGTCAAATTTTAAATTATTTATGTTCCTTCTTTAAACTGAATGATCACATCAGGAAGCGACAGGTTACATGCTGCTTTTGATGGTCTTTAGTTCAGGCTTGGATTTGTTTTGTCATTTGCTGCCTGAAACTGTTTAGTACAAAACTAGGCTTATAGAAGCACTGTTTCTAAGGTTAATACCTCAGCAACCACCTATCTGCAACAGAGTTGTTACATCATAATCGATTAAAGGATTTTGCTGTCTTTCATTAGGCTTTTAAAGCATAAATAGCATACTGATTGTCGTAGTTTAAAGTAGACTTGGCTCTTTCAGTAACCAGTGAGACCCAGGGTCATTCAGTCGGCTCAGTGCAGCTTGAGGATAAGGTGTTAGAGATTTGTTCCTTGTGTGCTAAACACCTCTACACTGCAAAGTCGTGGTATCTAATTAGTAAGTTGCAGTTTGTTTTGCACAATTCACATCTCAGTCTCAGAGATGGAAAGTCCTTATCTGACTTCTCTGCTTTTCTTCATCTCTCCTCCTTTATGACTAGTACAGATTTAAACAGAGAAATCCACAGGGGACTCAAAACTGTACTTTACGAACAAGTACATCGCTGTAATATAATTGTTCTCCTACAGTCAGATTATGAGTGTTTGAGCTCAGTTTTTCATTAGTCTTTAACTTTATTGTTATCCTGAAGGAAATTTGGTTGGTTTGCAGTCAGACATTAAACACATAAATCACAGGAACACACAGATGACAATGAAAAACAACAATCTAGTCTAGTCTGATAAGACAAAATGTGTCTGCTTGTGAATCAATGTGTTACATGTATAAATACATGTGTTAATATATTTATATAATGTATAACTGGGGAAAACTGGTAGTGTGCAGACGTTTACTCACTGGGTATCACAGCCAGAGTGTCACTGGCAGTCTGTCTCTCAGGTCTCAGAGCCATTTATATCTCACTGTTGGTCCATAACCATTTCCTCTTATCTCAGCCGCTTCTCTCTAATCTCTCTCTTTTACTTTTTTCCTTCCTAATCCTATGATTTCTCTCCCAGGGTGTTAATTTGCAATGGTGAGGATCGGGGGCAAAAGGCTCCCAAATAATGTCAGGGTCCAGGGAGGAGCAATATGTGCATGAAGTGCCTGTGGATGCATGTGTGCATTTTTGGATGTTTGTTGTTTGTCTGTTGAAAAAGCTGCACTCCAGTCACTGGCTGGTGTACTTGGAGGCCTCAAATGTACTCATACTATGTTTCAAGGGCAGTTGACTCAAATGAGTGACTTTCCTTTAGTGGTATCTAGCCATGCAGATAGTTTTGGTGTTTTGAGATATCCTTGCCCGAGATTTCCATCTCCACCCCAGTACAATGGAAGTGAATGGATTTGTGGTGTTTGCAGCATTGCAGAATTACACAAAAAATCCTTAACAGCATTGTGTCTTTCCAGAAACAGTGTCCCTAATACTCACGATCCAGACACCTCGCTGTGAACAGTTTTAGTGGAACTTCTTATTACCAAAGAAGTCCCTATGGAAACTGTGGGGTTTGTTCTGTGGATCTTCCAGAGTAACTGGGACAGTGTCACTGGAAAGAGATGTTCCTGTTGAATTTTTTAAATGTTATGTTTTAATGCTGTGAGCAGCGCACATGAAATTTCATTTCCCCTCCATGTACTGTATTAGGAGACAGAAACTTCAAAACTTGGCAAATAAAACCATAGCTATTGGCATGGCTAGACACAAGAGGAAAGTGAGAAAATGTTCTCTTGTAATTTGGATGAACGACCCATTAAACATTTTAATTTTATTTAAATCTCATACATTATGAATTGATGGATGCAGGAGCACATGCACCCACAGTTCAAACAACCAAATCAGCACATGCTCTGACACAGCTCTAACCAGGTCTGTCTGCGCTGTCTGTTGAATACTGGATGAGGATGAAGCAGCCTTGCAGCAGGTACAGCAGGTCAAAGTGGCAGATGTGGCATGAGCGATGCTGAGGCTGATCCATGTTCCTGTAAATGCTGCTGGCTTTGGGTCTGAGCACGAACCGCAGCTCTAGGAATAGAATGAGTCAAGTTTTCTGGCTACAGCCGAGGCAATCCTTCACCCGTCTCCCCCTCCCTTTCTCTCTCTCTCCCTCGCTCTTTCCCTCCTCCTCGGTAGCTCAGGCTGACAGTAGTCACTAGTCAAAAGGTCAAGCGGATGGAACCTTAATTTTGGTTGCAGCCCCTGCAGACATTCAGACCAGAGGTTATCTAATCTGGATTTACTGCCTCCATGTTACATTTATGAGCAGAGATAGATGTGTTTGCTTGAGATTTCACTGATAAGCTGCAGGAATATCAAAAACTCATACTCTGATTCTCTAGTGAATAGCTGCATCCAACGTCCTCTCTCTCCTGCTTTCTCTCTCTCTGTTTCTTTCTCCCTCCCTTAAATACCATCTCAGACTCCAGAAATAAAATCGGAAGAGGATCCGCTGAAGGGCACTCTTCACGTAGAGCGATTAAGACATTTCTGGCACACTCTCCAGCATCCTGCTTTTCCAGTTGGAGAGGTGAAACAGAGTAATCTCACGCTGCATTGGCTCTAAAAGACAAACCAGGCTGAATAATTACACAGCGCAGGACAATAATCAACAAAGTCCTGACATAAAAAAAAAACAAAAAAACGTTTATATGAAGCTTATAATTGTCTTTCCAAACTGCTGGCAGCCTCCCCGTCGCGATTGTCTTGCTTAATGGTTAGCACTGAAGCTGTGCGGCCAGAGAGAAAGATGACAAATAAATTCAATTACTCCATGAAAAAGAGCTGCTGTCAGTGTTGACGACGAACAGTCGAGGAAACATCGACGATCAGTGTTAATCGGGCCGAAGCTAGAAGCAGTAGGTGGCAGACTTCAGAGGGAAGTCATCTGATGGTCTTTTATGCTCTCCTAACAAGGTGTGAATATTCTTCTCCTCTCTTTGCGGCGGTGGCGCGCTACAGCCACTCTCCAAGGAGCCGCTGGCTGGTGGAGGTGTGAACAAGTAGATGAATGTCACGCCTACGGGCTTCAGACCTCACAGAACAGCCTGGTTTTATTGTCTCCAAACTGTGGATGCGAGCCAAGCTATTGTGCAGGATGATCTAATGAAATCCAACCATTTTATACCAGCACAGAACATGCACACAGCATTTTATTTGGCTTGCCTTATGCTGCAGGAATGTAAAATGGTTAATAACATCTAATATTTACATTTCATAAGTAATTCATGGAGCAGCTTAAATCCTGCTGCAACACATGCCAGGGTTCTCATCTCAGTTTTGAAAAAAAAATCTTGTTCAAGAGAGCTTTAAACTGAGTAATCTAGTACAAGGAACGATCACATAGATAAATCGCTTGTGCAGAAACGCTGGAGTGAACCTGCTGCATACTTAAACTCTTATCTCAGTTGCCCCTGCTGCTGCTTGCTGTGTGTGTTACTGTAGTTCTTAACTTTTCTGCCTTTAGATACATGAACGCTTGATTACAGATGATGAAGTGGACAGAGGGAAAGACAGGCTAAGAAAGAGCAGAGCTACTGTTTAAGGATTCCCTCCTACAGTGTATGTATTTAAAGGTTTAACAATGTGTGTGTGTGTGTGTGTTGTGTGTGTAAGTGTGTGTGTGTGTTAGACAGAGAAACAGTGTGAGCCGAGCTGGACCCCTGCGTCTCCTAGTCATTACAGCTCATTTGTCTGAGTGCTATTCCACTTGGCTGGGTTGAGTTAACAGTTTGCCCTGGCGCTCTCCACCCTCCTCTGAGCCGAGCACAGCGTCACATGTGGAGAGAAGGAAATGGGAACATAATGTATGGTTTTTCTCGGCATGCGTGCACGTACACACACAGCATGTATGCCAAAGAAAACTTTTCTTGCTCCTTAAAAGCACACAAACACACATATAGATGTAACAAATGCAGTGCATCTTACGACTTAAGACAAAATGGTTTGTGAGTAAGCTCCCAGCACCAGCGGCTGTTTAATCCCCCCGATCCCCTGGAAAGTCTAATGACAGCTAATCAGATGCATATCCACACTCTAATTAACCAATTAGCAGCTAATGGATACACATACAGTACGCAAAACACCGTGGATTCATTATGAGACACTCACATAGTTTTCACTTTACCCAAGACTCTTTTATGGCCAAATGAGGAAGACAGGAGGCTGTTAACAAAACACATCAACTACATGTCCCCTACGTTCCTGAAAAGTTCACTGCTGCTGCAGGAAACTGAGGTACAAGAAGACACAAGGTAAAAACAAGTAAAACTAGTGTACACATTATATCAAAAAAAGATTTTTTTTGAAACTGAAAAATACTTTTCTTTCATTCAAATTTTTTTTTATATTTCGTGATTACAGGACAGCTAATTTCTATGTTAAATATACATTTTTGGCTCCTTAATTAGCATCTAATAAAATAATGGGCTGAGCATCAACCTAACAGAATGCAGAGTAGGTGCAAAGTGAGACAGTCTCATTTTCAGTCAGTGAGTCAACCCAAAAATAAACTTTATGTGGTGGTGGTTATTTAGACTTTTATGACTCTTGCCTTGTCGTAAATGTTGTCCACTATTGTTATATATATATTTTTGTTTTAAACCAGGTCCATAAACTCTGCAGAGCAAGAGTGAACCAATGTGGTGACAAGCCAGGGCCTGTCAAAGTGACTGATAAAAATTTACCATGAATAAAGCATTGTAAGGAAATAAATTACAACAATGCAGCACAGCAGGACTCTGCATAAAGAAAAGAAAAACCTGGTAAAACAAGACAATTAAAGTTTGTGTGGAAACCATCTGGCTGGTTCTATTCAGCTGATCGAAAGAACTTTTTTAGAGCTTACAGCTAATGGAGCAAGTACTCATTAAGATGTCGGCCTTTTTGTTAAACTCAAAAAAGTTCATGCTATTCCATCTTATGAACACACTGCAGAGTGCATCTTCATAGTCCATTAATATTCATATTAATGGCTTTCTTATCCTTGACATGATATATGAGCTTAATTTGGCAAAAACATGAAACTGGTAAATAAGGTTTATAAGAAATTTTGCAAGCACATTTCTCCAGGTTTTTACCATCATAATATAATATTTAAAATGGGTCTAATGAATATTTCTATATAAAACCTACTACCAATTTAACGATGCTCTGCATGACCAACATAAGCACATGAGGCCAGAGATCAGAGAAAAGACTATCTCTCTATAGTTCTTCTTAATGCCAGCCACAGGGTCGGATTCGGCTGGATTCCCCTTGAAATCATTGAAACGAGGCAGTGGAAACACTACTGCTTTTCTCCAACACCAGAATCAACAATAAATGTTCCTTGTTAGAGCTTTAACAATGAATAAAAAGACTACGTGTACTGTGAAAAGTGCCACTTGTTGTGAAGAACCCATAGGGAACATTAAATTCTGCAGTTACCCTTAGCTCTATGGAGCTTGTTAGCATCTTTTAAACAAAATGTTTTGGTTTTACATCCCGTAACTTCATTGTTACCAGCACCAAATGGCAGACAGACAAAATGTGATAAGTGATTAGTGAACATAGTGGAGCATTTAGCAGCTAAAGTGACAAATATTTGCCTCAAGAGCTGAGACAAAACAGAGCTAAAAATGAGAGTGAATCATGCATTACTACGCCAAAAAAACACAACTCAAATGAATGCTTACTTTGTTTTGTTTGCTGTAAAGTAGCCACTGTTGGCAAACACCATTGCCATAACAACTGTAGTCAATATTGTATTTACAGTTGCTGTCTATTCTAGCTTACCATAGATATATCTTGGTATTACTGTATTTGTACATGTTGATAATAAGTATCAAGAAATCACAGTGCAGAAATGTTTCAGGTAATTTGGAAACAAAATTATATTATATTGTCCACCAGAGAACTGACAAGTAACTTTTACTTTCAAAAGTCCCTCTCAATAAGGGTCTTTATTTCTTTAAACTTTAAAGGAACAGTTAGACATTTTACAACTACCGGTTGGCTGGTGGCAGTTAGCTTTGTCAAAGATTGGAAATGGGAGGAAAGCTAAACTGGCTTGGTCCGACGGTAACAAAATATTTCTACTAGCACCTCTAAAGCTCATTAATTAAGACATTGTGCCTCATTTGTTGCATCCCCCCAAATTAAACGACATATTAAATTAAGAGTATTTGCCAAAATGGCAAACTATTGACATCCTAATGTATGTGTTTCTTTTAAAAAACAAACATCTGCCAATACCAAATTTTTTCCCCCCTCAAATATTTATATTTGCCTTAATAATCTAGTATAGGTTATATAATAATTAAATGTATAGGCTGAAAAAGTGTAATTCAACTAAAATTTATCACTAGTAAAAAGACTGAATATGTGAGGCACTCAGACATGTGTCTATGCACACAAACACACACACACTGTATGAACACAAACACACCCACTATAATACACCCACATATGCACGAGACTCACAAGTTCACAGATTGACTGCGCTCAGCAAGAAGTGCTTCACGGATGGCAGTTTTCCTTTCTTTTTCCGCTTGACAGACTTATCAACCGAGCTCAGGTGGTGCCCCATCTGCTTGCGCACATTTAAAATACACACACACAAACACACACAGCCACACACTCACTTACTGCTTACACAAGTAGACACATGCTCAAGGAATAAACTCAATCAAATGTCTGCCCTTCAAATTTCATTTCTGATCCCCCTGGCTCCTTCTCTCCCTCCCTTCCTCTGACCACATCTAGACCTCTCCTCCTGTTCTTCCACGTCTCTTCACTTTCTCGTCCTCTGTGTGCCAAACGCAACCCTCAACAACCTCAAACTCTCCTTCCAGTCCTTTTCTTTATCTTTCTTGCTGTCTTGCATGTACACGTGTTAGTCCCCACATCTACCTTTTAAATCCCAGTGACCATGCACCCTGCTGTGCAGCGCCCACCCTGTCCAATGCAGCAGATGGCTGAGCAACACATGCATGCACACAGACAACCACGACCACTGACACACACTCAGGCATAAAAAAAACACACTCAGGCTTACAGGAGTACAAAACACTACACAGAATGTCAAGGTACAATCATATTTATCTGTACAGCGAATCAGGACAAAGTTTTTCACACTTTACTTTCAACCAATACACAAACGTGCTGATAAAATACTCGGCCCAGATAGTCAGTCACAATAAGAATTCAGCTTCAGAGGATTTCAAAACTTGATCGAGAGAACTTACATATATTTCTAATTCACAGAGCCATCGGGGTATAATGCATCATAAATGTATTCATCCCAGTAGCATTTATGCATTTATATAATTCTGTTGCACAGAGCCACAAGCTGCTGTGAATCAATACACACTTCAGCCTTCATAATGGGGCTGTAGGACGCATAAGATATGCACATACCAAACACTAAAAATGGGCCTTGACAGAAAATGCTTCAAGAAACTGCTGAGAACAAAGAGAAACTACTGGATCGAGGATGAGTAATGGGACGATGCTGAGCGCATATAATGCCACAAATGTCTGTTCTCAAGAGGCAAATGATTCTTCATAAAGCCTCATGCAACTGTATTACAGGCAATTAAAGATGCAGAAATATTAACCTAATGCAATTCCCCCAATGTTTGTTTACTGGCAAATAAACACACTGGCTGGACAACAGCGCTGGCTAGTAAACTGATCTCTCCATAAAGTGCCATTTGTTAGGCAATTATCTTTATCCTACCAAGCAGAAAATAACTTGTGCCGAATGGTAAGGTGTGCTGGTGCGAAGCTCATAATACCATGCAGACACTATAATTAGGCAGCTCTTTACAGGGGGAAAGAGAGGGGTCCTGGCCGACCTGAGGGAAAAATCTAACGGCCAAAAGCAATTTGCAGGCGCCTTCCAATTTCCATGAATGATTCTTTGATTTTAACGATGTAAACAAACACGGTCTTCAATAGCTTGGACATCGGCGGCAGTCGGACAGTGAATGGTTGGCCGGTTGCTTAGAAAGCAAGGACAGACCTGACTGCGCCTAGCTGGTGTTAGGAAGTTGTTAGGAGATGTTTATGTGCTGCGTTTGCTGTAAAAGAGCTGGGGTACAGAAGCCTGCAAAACCCTGGGAAGCCATTATGGTTGGCTTTCAACTTCTCATGGTAACCTCAATCAGGCTTGGCTCCAGTAGTCATTTGTTTGATACTGGAAAGAAAAACCTGTGCTGACATTTGGAAATATGATCCGTAGCCCATGTATACTTTTAAGTATTTACAGTAGTTGTGTGGAAAACATTATGGAGCTCAAAACCATTGCTTTACTGATGTGGGCTTAAATCAATACAATTCACTGCTACTCCATGTGGAGACTCCTTGTGTGTGTGTGTGGGTGTGGGGGCGGGTGCAAGGATCTTGCCAACGTGTTCTAGGTCAAGTGCACTGGTGGGTGGCAGATCATGTCACTGCCATGTTGCTCTCAGGTCATCCAGGCCAAAGATTATGCACATCAGTTTATCTCTGCTTATGTGTATGAGTTTTGTGTGTACCAGCGGAGAGCCTTGGCCGAGTCCTGGGCGTCTGCATCTCTTGCCGTGCGTGCGGCAGCATGTGATAGCGCTTGGCCTCGTTGACCAGGTCGCGACACGCCTCAGACGACTTGATCAGCTCCTCGTTGTCCACCACATTCAGCAGGTAGGACGGGTGGATGAAAGGAAGACGCACCACCGCTAACAGCTCTGACAAATTCTGAGAAGACAGATGGAAAAGAAAGAAGGATTAGAGGTTGAAGGCTGCAATCAGTGAGCGATGCTTAAATAACCTAATAAAGAAACAAAAGTAAACACTAATAAAACCGTGTTTGCAGACAGTGAAACTGCCAGAGCTGATCAAAGAGGATTTATATGAACAACATTGAACAAACAGAAGACTAAAAACACTGTGGATCATAGTCAGTAAACACAGATACTCACATCTTTCACAAAGATCAGTTGGATTAACTCCCAACCTTATTATATATATATTTTTGCTCTACAAATAACTTTTTTAATAATATCATAAAAGAAGACAGGAAAAGCAACTGTCATGTTTTATAAAAGCCTGTGCTGTTAGAGTGAGGGGACCATCTTGCTACCATCAGCAAGACCATTAGATCAGTTCCTGTGAGTGTCAGGTCCTCGAAGCTTCACTTTAACACACTGCATGTGTTAGTTTTTATTGCTACACCTTGCCAGGACAAAATGCCCTGGCAAGGATGAAAAGACAAGAAATAATCTCTAAATTGCTGACAGTTGTTTTTTTTAATATATAATCCATGATAAGCATATTCACTCTTGTACATTCCCAAACACAACTATAAACAAGAGATTAAATGTTATTCATCATCGAACAAGAAAGCACAAATAACATTTTGTAAAGTTTTGAGTAAGACCTGCTCACCATCTCATTTTCGTATGTGCATTTGGCTACACTGTGAGGCGGCAGGGGGTATCTTACCGCTTCCACCTCCTGCCTTTGGATTTTTCCGTCTCCAAATTAAATCTTTTAACAGACTGCTAATGTTCTTCTGCAGTTAAATTAGGACCCAGTTCTGGTTAATCACAGCCCATTCAAGCCAAGAGAGGATCCAAAGCAAGATGCTACAGTCACATCAGCAAAAGTTTTTGGGGTCCAACAAAAACCACTGATTTTACGCAATTACAGCTCATAATTGGCACCTTTTCCTTTAAGGGGTGTCTTGAGGTGAGGCCTTGAGCAGTACGATTCGGCATTTGAAAGATTTAATGTTGTGGCGTGGAGCGAAAAGTACTTTTCAACAAAAACTAAAATATTTGCTCTTGTGTGTCTGTTTGTTTCATTGCTGCATACATTTCTGTGTGCCTATATTGTATAGGTGTTCAGACACAGAGGCAGGACAGGCTGTTGCCATGACAACCATGTCTATAGCTCTGGCTGCTGAGTGTTTGAGTATGTGTGTCTAAGTGTATGAGTGCCGGTCTGTACCCCCATGGGAGTCTCATCTATGTCGACAGTAGAAGCTGTAAACAAGCTTGGACAGAGCGACAGGGAGCTGGGTGGAGATTGACCCCGCTGACCCTTCGGCTCAGAGTGACGTGACCGTGCCACGGGGGGAGAGAGCGATAAAACACTGGACTCAGAGAAACATCATTCAGGGGGAGAACAAATAATAAGCTGACACTCTGTCTAAGCAGTTCCCTCTCCCACCTGAGGTCTTTTTGTTCTGGCATGTGTCCCATTTGTACAGATGTCCTGGGACCGGAGAGGAGGAAGTAAGAGCAGAGTGGAGGAGGGGAGAGAATAGCTTGAGGAGGAGGGGATAGGACAAGAGAGAGAATACGAGTGAGCACCTAGACGGAGGAAATGAAGAAGAAGGGCAGGACAAGAAAAGACAGAAGACAAGTGAACTAAAGAGAACTGAAGAGAAAACCAGAAGACGAGACAGAGGATGTGACGGTTTCACAGCGGTCGGACAAATCTGCTGATGACATTTCCTCTCTGAGAAGTGTGCTCAGAGTGAAACGCCGTGCCTGTAGATGGGACTGTATTTTTTCCTCCTCCATGAACATACACAGCTTACCATCAAACAAACAGCTCAATATCCACATAAACACTGACCACCGCTGCCAGCACCTCAGCTCAAACACAGCAAGAAAGGTAAAGTCAAAGCAAGCTACTTAGCATACTGAGATATTCTTCAGGGAAGAATCACTAGCGCAGGAGAAGTTACAACTTCCAATTAAAGTGCCCCCATAGTGGGAGATTTGCCCCAGTAGTTACTGAGTCATGTCACACTCAAATGGAGGTGACTTAAGCTTCAGGCTTACTGCTCTGCTTTTCTATTACA
Source organism: Morone saxatilis (assembly GCF_004916995.1). NCBI lineage: Eukaryota > Metazoa > Chordata > Actinopteri > Moronidae > Morone > Morone saxatilis. The sequence goes on from NW_023340246.1 coordinate 6,899,500, forward strand.
AGCTTCTTTTCTCCAGGTCTGCCACAGCCTCACCTTCTTCTGTGTTATGATGTATCATTAATGCCAGTAATCGGATGTGGACAAATTTTAAAAACATACACACGACAGTAAATCCTTTTTTAGACCAATATACTGAACATTAAAACAAATCTCCACTTTACAGCTCAATTTTATTGTATTTAATGTCAGTTTTGGCTCCTGATATCATACATGTACATTTTGCAGGCTGTTTGAAATAGGTCCACAACTGACCGTTCTGACCCTCAGAGCTAAATTAAAGCTGTATATGGGGCAGTTCCAGCCAGGTGGTGCCCTTAGCGGCACAGCAGAAAGAAATGTGGTAAGACGTCTGGGGGCGTGTGTAGAAATCTTGCTCCCATTTGCAACAGCAGGTGGACAAAAGCTTGAATGTTGTCTGTGGTCTTCTGCGGTGTGTGAGTGTGCATGCTGCGTGGCTTTCATCCAAATATTCTGGTCCACAGTCCAACAACATACAGGTCAGGTGGGCTGGAGACTGCCTGCAACTGTGAATGCATCTGTGTGCATTCACTGCATAACTATCGATGCAGTCATAACCTGTCGCAGATGTTTACATGCTTCTTGTGCAATTACTGCTGGGATAGGTATCAATGACCTTGAATAGGAATAAGCGAGCATAGAAAATTGGTGGTCTGGGTGCTCTTTCAGAAACAAGCTGCTTTCAGCAGGTCAAGAGTTCAAGGCGTGATAGGCAGACTAAACCACAGTTGAGCTCCATCCACACATGTTCTCATTAGCTGTATTGTCTTGGCGCAATGTCAACCACACCCACATCAATACTCTTGTACAGACACAGACACACACATATAAACATGGAAAGTTAAGTTTTCTTTACTTGTGAAGAATGAAGTAAAGAAAAACAAGCATCCCACTGTACCATCTGCAAATCTTAGCTCCACGCAAACCCACATCTGTTGTAGCCTCTTTTCACTTGCCAAACATATTTAAAATGGCAGTAAAACTACCTCAAAGAGACGGCATCTGGTCTCTGCAAAAAGGTAAGTACTACTACCACATAAATATCCACCCAAAAACACACCCACACATACACATACAGAACACACCCTGAGAGTTTTGTACATGTGAATGCAGAAACAGGCAGATGGATACATTTATACATGCATAATCTTGTTTGAGCATTCAGTCCAAAGCAAATCTTGTTGACAAGATTAAGACAATGTAAAGTCACTGAGGCTGACCTCTGATTAAATAAACAACCATCAATTCAATTGTACTGTAAACCAAATGGGATATCCCCTGAGTTTTTGTGTGTGGATGGACGTGTGTGGTGGGGAGTCGTGGGATAATGCCTGGCTGTTTTTCTCTACTTTAATTTAGCTCCTCCATCTCTCCCTCTGTCCCTCTATTTCTGAAAAAAAGGGGGAAAAAAAGATTTTCTCTCCATCTCTAATTCTAACTAACTCATTCTCTCTCCCACTTCTTTTTCACTTTCAGTCTCTCTCTGCACCTCCATTCCCGCTCCTCACTCTTCCTCCCACACACGCATATATCGGCATGGAAATGAGGGAGAGTTGCACACTTGCTGCTGATATTCAAATCCAAAGTGTCAGACCCCACAAAAAAGTCCTTCTTTGCGCCACCCATTGAAACTACTAGCTGGAATCATTGCATATATTGTAAACTCGAGGTTCTTGTTTATCTTTTGAAATAACACAACATTTTTCTGTTATTTTAGATGAGTATTTTATGAGCTAATTTTCTTTAGGGGGTTGCATTTGTAGTTTTTTTGCACTGCATACTGTTGTATCTTGTAGTCACTGGCTCACTCATGGACGCTGAAGGTATGGCTTATGCCTATAATTGTCCAATATACACCATAGAACCTACTCTATACGTCAGTTTATGTTTCAGTAATCACATGGTTTTATGCAAATCTAATTCAGATGTAGTTCATGTATGCTGTGAGGCTGGGCAGTTCATTGTATTTATTCAATATGTTGTTAATTACTACATAGTCTGCTTTCAATCACTTGCCACTGTGCCTCTATACTACAATTGACTTTATAGATTATTGGTGTAAAAGGTAAAGGCCCCATTCAGCAGGTGAACTTGTTAGCCATGCTAGCAAAATGTCAGTCCACCACCTATGGTTCAGACTAAAATATCTCGACAACTATTGGAAAAACTGACATTAAATCTTGTACAGACATTCTTGGTCCCCAGAGGATGAATCCTACAGACTTTACTGATTTACTGACTTTTCACGTCTCAACAACTGCAAGATGGTTAACCATGAAATTTGGCACAAAGGTTCATATTCCCCTTGGAGTGAAATGTAGTGAACCCCTGACTTTTAATCTGGTGCATTATTGGATCAATACCTGCAAAACTCCCATCATCCTCATCTGTACTTTGAGTTTAGTGCTAATTATCAATGTTAGCTACTTACAGGCCAAGCTAAAATGGTGAAAACGGTTAACATTATGTTAACCATGTTGGTATTGGCATTGTGAGCTTGTTAGCATGCTGAGGCTAGCATTTAGCTCAAAGCACTAGTAGACTCATCCAGAACTCTTATAGAAAGCAAAGGTGGCAACACAAATCCAATGTCTGAAAAAAATGACATAAGCAATTTGTGATTTTGGGTTGAACTTTCATTTAAAGAGACATGTCCTACTTGACAAATTATGAACTAGGGATGTAACGGTATGAAAATTACGGTTATAGTGACCAAAATTATCACAGTTTTCGGTATTATAGCGGCATTTTTTGAAAGTGTGTTCAATATGTTTAGAAAGCACTGATAG
>NW_023340246.1:6902406-6917993 GCF_004916995.1 Morone saxatilis
ACCGGTAATCGTTACATCCCTATTATGAACACAGCTGCACCATGATAATCCTTTGACTTTGTTGAGATATTACGATAATAATCAACACCCAGCTCTGCATGGTTTAACCCTTTCATTCCCCCATCTTCTCCACCTGTCTGAACCTTCCTTTTTATATCAAAACCCAAACTGACAAAATTCTTTTCACACATTATTTGTGGATGAAATCTCCTCTCTCTGCGGCCAATATACTCACAGGATTACACTAATATTGCCAATGTGAGCCTTCCTTGTGAACTGAGGCTTAATTCTTCAGTGTGGGAAATTAAATTACTCGTGCCTTATGTACTACCTGGATAAGTCAAGATTTTTTTACATGTCTGAAATTGAGTTTAAGGCAGATTTTTTAGTATCTCAAATTCTAATCCATCAAGTAAGCAGAGGATTTGATATTTAAACAGACTGAAACCTTCCTTGGGTTATTTCTGGTAAACACTGATGAAAGCAAAGGCAGACAGGCTTTTACTATCCTCTCTGGAAGCATGGTGAGTTAGGACTGAATGCACTGGATGCATATCCATATGAACTGTGCACTAAAAGGGTTAGATTTCTGTCTATATGTGTGCATGTGGGAACAAAACAGGCAAATGAGAGTTCTCACGACACTCAGACCAATGAGTGACGTGCTTGCACTCAGCAGATGAGAGCAGGCGGCGTGTATCCGACTCCATTTTTCTCTAACAACCTCTCGAGTAATCACTCTCTCATGCACAGGCAGGCAGAGTGCATGTGAGCGCTGTCCCTCCAGATGAATGGTGTGACCTGTCATTTTCATCTCCTCGCCTACTCATCCTATGCTTTTAAACAGAGATGACATCTAATGGATTCAAATCCTAATAGCTACTGTGCCGACTGAAAGATACCAAGCCTACTCTGCATTTAAAGAAAAATGTCATGATCTTTCGTTACCTTCTTACAGAGGAGTTCAGTGATTTTTTTTTACACGTAGAACATATGGAAAGTATCCACAGGAGTCTGAGGACATATGGAGATGCTACTTTTAGCTTGTCCACCCACACACATTTTTCACTCTTCCATTTTCCTTGGACGAGGATCATTTATGAGTCCATATGCTTATCCACTTATATTCTGATATGCAACCCAGATAACACCTTGTGACTTAACCTCTCTAATGGTCTCGATCTTGCACACACCGACCCAGTACACAAACACACCTGGTGAACATTCTCAGTGCCAGAGGATGCACATGCCCTGCAGCCCCGTCAAAATTTATCTACCGCTAAACTTGCAAGGAAAATGCTGCTGCACAGCCCAGTACAGAAAAAGCCCAATTTTTCTTATTCTCTCTCTCACAAACACACACATACACACATTTTCAGGCAGGTGGACAGAAGATGTGAATGGGTTGAGCCTGGTGAAAGGCAGGGATAATGTGTCTAACAGGGAGCCTCTCAGATCTGTCAGAGGCAGCAGAGAAGCAGCCGGGAAGCCGGCATCCGCTAACACAGATGACAAATGTCCACTGAGCATTTCCCATTCCACTACTGTCAGCGAGGACTAACGCCTTTTACTGTATGTGTCTGTGTGTGTGTGTGAAATCATTCAGTGCCATAGCGGCGTCAAATAAATGACACATGAACGGTCATATCTATTTGCTTTGCTCTGAGCAGATAGGACTATGCGTCTGCTTTAGTGTGAAAAATGGACAACCCAATGCTTAAAACGCAGCTCTGTATGAAAAAACAAAACAAAAACACACACGCACTCACAAGTGTGTGTTCAGTAGAGCGTGTGCCCATGTTTAGCCTCACAGCGCTAACAAAGCCACTCAGCTGAAATGACCACAGCTCAGTGTCCTTTTGAGTGTGTGCAGGTTCATGTGTGAAAAAACATGTGTGTGCTTTTTTTTCTGGTAACACATAATGGATGGGTAAAATATGCTCTGGCAAATGGCACTTCATTTGGGTTCAAGAGATGCTTTGCTAAGCATGTTTGTGTGTGTGGTTGTTTTTGCGACTGTACGAGTATGCGTGCATATCAGCCGGAAGGATGGATGGGGGATGGAGAGAGATGTAGCGGACAACAGACGCTGACTGCTGCCCTGAGCAGCTACTGACAGGTGCAATGTGTTCGCCTCTGAGGCCTATTTCATGACTTCATTAGAAAAAAAAAAAAGCTTTCTTCAGCTCATTTAATACAAAACATATTCAGATGAACGGCTGCTTGCTGTATATTAACATTAAACTTTCTGGGTTGTTGTTTCTTCTGTAGCAAGTTCTGTATTTGCCTTATCCGTGATAGAGTGTGGTACATTTTTATTATTCCTCATGAATCTTGGGAAGATCGCTTCCTTTGAACAGATCACGGATTTTGTTTGTTCTCTCTGTGTCCTATAGCTCATACAACTTCTTGTGTATTTATAAGAGAGCCCAGTGGAAATAAGACGCCTTTGACTTGCTCTGGATATGCAGCCGCCGTGGTTGACTGACTACGGTTCAACTGGCTGCACACATCAGGGCCGAGCGCGCTTTGGGACTACAAAGGACACCGATGAGAATGGGGGTCTGGAGTTCAGTGGCACGCATCAGATCCCGTCCACTCTCTAATACGCAAGTCGTACCAGGGCCCGATATTCAAGTGATTTCCAGTCTTCTGTGAAAGTTTGAAACTAGGATATGAACAGTGACATCCTGCGCACTTTGTGTAAATTCCCATGTGTGTATGTACTTGTTTCCCTCAAACTCATGTGAGCTGGAGGAAAAAAGAAAAAGAGGAGATGAGGCAGAGAGGCAGAAGAAAAAGCAAAGATTGCCCACTGCATCAATCTCCATTGCCTGGCTACGTCTCCTCATGAGTGCGTACTTGTCAAAGATCATGCTGGCGATGGCTTACATGTTCATTTCGCCTCGCTCTACAACAATTTCCTCCTCTAGTCAAGGATGATTGTTGTGCCATAAAGCTCCTCAACTCATAAAACACAATCAACCTTTTCTGCAGTAGCCCACAATGATGAAAACTTTCCATTTTAAACAGGGAGCTTAAAAAGGGAATCACTAAATTAAAAGTGATCCTTGTGGTAAAAAGGTCATTTGTAGTTTTGAAGGTAAATGAATTGTAAAACAGTGAGAAAAACTCAGTTTATGTCCCTACACAGCCTGAAAGAATTGTTGTCCTTTAATAAATGTTATACTGTGACTGCATAATGATAGCATCATTTGTTCTGGAAAAAAGATTTTTTTCCCTCCTTCTTAATGAGTGCTGGAGGCAAAATAAATCAAATCATTGCATTATCAGAGTCAATTGTAAAAACTGCCCCAAATAATAACTAGTAACTTATACGCATATGAAGTAAAACCTCTAACTATATTAATTTGGCTTGGGAACTGCAAATGTCATTGCAAGCCATTGTTATTTTTGATGAGTGGACAGCAGGTCCTTGCTAATGGCAAGGCTGTCCTTTTTTATCATGAAAATACACCATTAACTGTCCTTTTTAGCTGTTACATTAGTTGGCCACTTTCCAAAGAGCCAATTAATCAGTCTCTTTTGTCAGGTTGAGTCACCTGGCAAGATAGGATCCTTTATAAAATATGTTGAAGTGAGGAGTAATGGAGGTCCTATTCAGGGATTTGGCAGAGCCTGGCCTGTTATAATTGGAACCATGTGTCTGTGGCCATCCCACAAAAGACTGCTGGGTGAAAAGGATGGACAGGTCTCTCTCTGTCAGCAACTTCACAGAGAAAACACAAGACAGGACACAATTTTTCCAGCCTCTTGTTTATGTAACTTATGTAACCAGTGTCTTACAGACCTAATGCGGAGGCGGATTTAGTTCTCAGATGTACTGAAGGATGAGTCTCCGTGTTTAGAGGTATGAGTACATTATGGTGTGCATAATTAATTCCAGAGCTGCAATAATGACCGTTTTCATGATTAATTAATCTGTTGATTAGTTTTCTGATTAATCGGGTAGCCAAATAATGGCAGGAAATGGTGAAAAATGCCTCTCACCATTTACCTGAATACAAAGTAACGTTTGAAAACTGCTTGTTTAGTCTGAACAACAGGCTAAAACCGAAACATATGCAACTTACAATAATACAAAACAAAAAAAACTATTTTTGCTAAATAAATGACTAGTTTGACATTTTGGGAAATGCGCTTGTTCGTTTTCTTGCTAAGGGTTCATTGTAAAGTTCAATAACACTTTCATATCCGTCTGTTAAAAATGAAGCTACATCTGGGAGATCTGAGTTAGCTTAGCATAAAGACTGGTAACGGGGGAAACTGTTTCACCTTACAGAGCAGATGTGACAGTGGTATTAATCTTCTCATCTAACTCTCGGCAACAAAGCAAAATAAGCGTATTTACAAAAATGTTATTCCTTTAAAGATTACATAATTTTATGTAGCTTTAATTTATTAACTCATTTAACTCAGTTAACGTGTTAACTACCAGCAATAGATTCTTAAAAATGCACCTGTGTTGCAAGGTGTTTCCTTTTTGAAGTCTCTGTAACAGACATACACACACAGGGTGGCACCCCTTCAATGATACTCAATCAAAGAAAACTGAAAAAGCTCTCTTCTTTCATTCAGTGGCTTTGTGTCTCAAAGCAAACCATTATTTACGCTCAAATGCTCTCCCTCTGTCTCTAAGCGATGTCCAAGCCCTGTTTCCTGGTGGCATCGGATGTCAGTGACAGCATAGCGGAGAGAGAAAATTGCATATTATTTACCCAGTGCCTTCAATATGCCACTTTTCCACTCTATAGCCTGCAGCTTACAACCCACAGCACATGCACAGAGACACGAGCGTAAAAAGACACACGTGCACGCTCAGATGAACGCAAACGCACACAAACTTAGCTCAAGGCTTAAAGCTTTTCCTTCACCCCCCCTAGACTGAGTTTTTCAGCAGTGCTGTGACATTCTGCCCTGACATGTCATTAAAAAGTGTCACAGGTTCTGGGGGAGTGATTTCCACTGCTCTCTGCCTCCAAACAGGGGAGAAGGGACAGATGCAAGGGAGGGTGGGAAATGATGAGCTGGGATGGTCACCAGTGATAACTCATTCCTCCAGTGTCAATAATCCTCTCCGTGCCAGATGAAGACGCCTATTCGCCCTCTTCCCTCTCCTCAGGCACCAGGCTTGCTGGTTGTTTTTTTCGGTCACACATGGGCAGAAGATTTGAGCTTGACCGAGAGCTCAATCACATCTCTGCTGCCTGGATGTCACGCCCGTGCGCAGAGGCACAAACTGTTGGATATCAGATTAGAACACAGGGGCTCTTTTTCTACCCCCCCTCTTCATTTCTCACCATCTCTTTCTCTTTTCTCAATCACTGCTCGGCCCGTTTCTGTCTTTCAGTCTTGCTCTGTTTCTTTCTCTCGTTCCAACTCTCTCCTCCTCCGTTTCTCCCTCTCTCTTCGGAGACGGGGTGACCCGGGTGTCTCGTCTCAGGAACCGGCGTGGTGGGTTGTTCAGACAACCGGGAAAATGTTCCATTTCTTTTTTTTTTGCTACTTCATCTGAGTAACTCACCTCTGCACCTCTCCATTAGAGTGTGAGATTGCAGGAGTGCGCTGGACTGAGCCAGCTGGAGGTGTTTGATGCAGATGACAGGGATTGCAGGTTCTCCTAAAAACTGTGCATCTGCCTTGTTGTGGCTCCTTGCGAATTTGAAAAACCACAGAGTCAAATTTTAGTGGATTTATCAGTAGGGGTGTTTGATACCCATGTCATAAACACTTCTTCAGTACTATTTCTTTTTTTATTACAATCAAAAAGCACCAGAGTGAACAACTAATGAGCATCACCATCTGCTTTTGATGGTTTGTCGCTGGGCTTTGTATTAAACTCGATAAAATCCTCCACTACAAAACACTCAAGTCGGCCTGAAAGATTTCACTATAATCTCAGAGTGCCACATATCAAAGGATAAACGCTAAATGTTTAATCCAAAAGGTGAAAAATTCAAATATTGACGTATGCGCCTCATAAAAGTGTGTGCCAATAAGGTAACATTGATTATGGAGGTCTGCACTGAATCTGATCCAGCTGATATAAGAGAGTTCCCCCTCTTGCTGGTTGATGAGAAGACATTACTTATGAATGACTCTTCCACTGACGGACTGGTGTAATTTATGTGATAATAATCTCACCTCCATTTTTAAACTGCTATAAAATACTTTAAAATCATCAGCTTTAAATTCATGGTTTTGTGACTGAACCCATAAAAATCTCATGACCTGAGGTTTTTACCCGCTGGATGGATATCCATCTACAGCGCAGTCCATTTACCTTTTCGTGAATGTGAGCTGACTCTCTGACCTTGAGCCTTATCGATTCCAAATTTGTTAAAATCTGACTTGCTGTACCTCTCTGTCAATATCTACCTAAAAAGGTAAAAAACCTCTGATTATGATTAACAGCCTCTAGGAATAAATCAAACACCTATTATGTGTACAGAAAAAGGACTGTGGCTGTCTGTGTTTTTGTTGGTTTTTCCATGCAGTACAGTGTCTCACAAACAAATGAAGTGTAACTAAGAATAGAGCACATTCTGAGGGCAAAGCACTCTTGGGATTATGAACAACTGCTGTGTTAGGCTGCATCTGAAGCACAAAGTTGATGAACACTACCAAGAGAGAACGAGGATTCACTTGTCTGGATTTTTATGCTGTGTACCTCTGGGAGCAGACAGGGATAGTCGATAGAACAACCACACTAATACGGTTCTGCAGACATACAGCATCTGTACTGTCAGTGGTAACGAGGGTTTTATCTCACTCTTTTGTCTCATGATACACATACATGTGTGCTCGTTTTGGTACACTGTAGTGTCTGTGCAGAGCAGACACTTGCTTCACAAACACACTCCTCTGCTCTCTATTTTATTACCTGCGCTCTGGAGTTGGAGTCTTGTTTGATCCACTTGATGACCGTCTCATAGACCAGCTCCTCAGCCTTGGTGTTGAGACTGTCGTTGGACAGATAGGACACCAGATCCTCCTTGGACACACTCAAAATTTCTTCCTGTCCTGCCACCTGAAGAGTTATGAAATACAGTAGTCAAATAGTCAAAGTCCTTATGACACAGAAATGGTGAAAAAAACAAATTTACTAGGATTCCTTCTAGAGGCATTGCAAACTAAATATACAGAGATTATTTTGCAATTATATAAAGTACTTTCATTTAAAATCTCTGCAGCCCAAGGATAATATGGGTGTTTCCAGTGTAGAGTCATTCTAAAGAATCATGTTGAAAGTGAAACGATCAACGAGACTAATGGTCCCTCACTGTATATCTAATTTGATTGTCATGTTTTCTTATTTCTCAATTGATCTGTCTTGAACTTTGATAAGTTTAAATGACAGGTTGATTACCACCAATCAAATTTCCCCAGTTGTTTGCAGCATCTGAGTTTAACATTTTGCGACAAACGCTCATTTGCTCTCTTGCAGAAAGTAAGATCAGAAGATCCATAACAATCTCATATTGGGTAAGTATAAAGCTAGAGCCAGGAGCTTAGAATTAGGGTCTGACTCTTTCCAAAGTTAAAGAAAATCCACCACTCAACTTGTGTGTCATTTGTTTAATGCATTCACAGAAATGTAAAAAAAAAAGAAAGAACTTGGTTTTCAGAGAAGTTACACATTGTTAGCTACAGTTGTGTGTTAGCAGAAAAATGTGTACATGCCATGGACAATCATTTTCGTGCCAGTCTATGAAGAGCAAACACTCAAATAACTCAGATAAAATGGTGGACAGCAGGTGTAGTGCACTATGTAGTAAATAGACGTTTTCTGTTGGCAACCTCTCCTCCTTTAGGTTTGAAGGTTAACTAGTAAGATTAAATGACTATCTGGAGTTCTGACAAGTGACATACAATGCAGCAAAGCAGTTCTCTTTCCAAAGTGATTTTCACCCTCTTCTTAAGCTACAAGAAAGCTTATTTTTCTTACACTTATTTTTACATCAGGTTATCTAACAGCTGCTGGGTAACACACACATAGTACAGGACATTGTGTTCCTACAATTCCTACAATTGCGTCTTCTGTGGTAAAAGCCTAAGAAGAGGTAGAAACTTGAAAGGAGCTTTTTATGTGTGTATACCTATATATATATATTCTTTATTTAACCAGGTAAATGACTCGTTGAGATTAAAATATAATATTGATACTTAACTAACTAAACTAAGTCCATATGATATGTGCTAATTTAAACTAAAAATGCATTACTTTTGACTTTATGTATGTTTTGAACCCTTGATCTTAATCTTAATCTTAACCTACTAATTACAGCAGAAAGTAGAAAGTGAAAGTGTTTTTCTCTCTGCAATGCAAAGGAGTCCAAGTGTGGAGTAAAAATGGCAGTACTCAAGTTTATTCATTTACTGATCACTAAAGGTATTAACTTTCTATGGTCATGATTTCAATTAGATTTTATTGCTGTTTGCTAATAGCTTTTATTCTCTCAGAACTAGTGCACAACTTTGTTCCGCGGGGATCAATGAATGGACTTTTGGGAAAGATAATTATGTACCCACCTCGGGGAAGTTCTGCAGTGCAAAAGCTTTGGCCATGTTATGGAGCTCCGTACAACTCATGGCCTCAGCCATAGCCAGCACTCCCAGACAGTTAGCGGCAGTCAACTGTTTCTCTGGATAAATAATATACAAGGTTGGGGAGATGAGGAGACAGACAGAAAGACAGACGGCGAGGACAGAGAAACCAAAACAAGAAAGAAACAAAGAGACAGGCAGATTGATTAAGACAGAGAAAAAAAACATAATTTAGATATCCATAAAAAGATCAGAGAAGTAGAAAGCTACAGAGAAAGAAAAAGCGGCTGCAGGTAGCACCGACCCATAGCCTGTATCTGCCCGAGACTAAGGGAGAACAAGTATAATAACTCAAAACAGCTCTAAGGACAAACAAGGAGGGGAATCGATCGCTCACAGCCCAGGCAGGAGGTGGTGGAAGCCAGGGAGCGGGATTTGGGATTAGCTGGGCCACTTTAAAGAAGTCCTGTCAGATCTGGGAGTCTACTACACACACACACACAGCCGAGAATATATGAAACTACCCTGATAGCCAGGCCAGCGGGGAGAAGGCTTATACCAGCGCCTGTGATCTCTTGTGAGGGGACAGCGTTTAAGGTGGTGTATCTGTAATTCTAGTTTTTTAACACACAGTGCCATTTATCACAAGAGAGGGAAATGTTGTGTTGATAGCGTAGTGTGCACACACGGGCATGGATCAACTGGGTCAGTGGCCACTAAAAGAGGCCTGATTAAACAATAGCCATCAAAGGAAAGCAGCGCCAGCCCTTTTATCACTGAAGACAGAGTCTGAGAGTCTTTCCTAAACAAATATCAGCTAATAAAGGTCACCTAACATCTGCTAAATGACAACTGAACAAAAGCCAAACCAAAGACCAAATAAAAGTGGGCCTTGCACTGCATCAAAGTGGGGGTTAGGGGCTAAACAAAAAGCTGTCTGAAAATGTCCTTCTGTAATGCTATTTGAGCAGATGAAGAGTTATTTCACTGTGTATGTTTGCATACTGTGAACATTTTGTTGCACACTCCTTTCATCAGTTTGTTCAATACTAGACAGCCAGGTTTCCAGTTTACTTTGTTGCATAAATGTGTGATACAAAAGGGGCGCGAAAATATTTAAAAACTCCTTCCATTGTGGCTAAAATCTTAATAACAGTTGAAACTTGGAGCATGTTGCTAATTCACTTTGAATCATCTTCTTAAGTCATGATTTTCTCACAGTAGTAGCAGGCACACAAAATGTGTTTATCTGTTTGAAAGTTCTGTGAATAAAAGTCGAAGTGGTATAAGTAGGTCGAGGAGATGTTTGCCATTTCTCCTCTGTGTATTTGTTACAAACTTCAATAATATCTGACACAGTATCAATTTCCCTTTGCTCAAGGACACACACTTGCGCCTGTATTCCTCCCCTTCAAATGAGCTGAAATGTCATGAATCTTGTCGAGGAAGAATGGATTGACGTCTCACTGGCAATGAAGTCTACAAATGGTTTCCATGTTTCACCCGTTCTTTTGCCCAAATGAAGAAAAACAAATCAATAACGTGGGCTTGCTGGTTCTCTTTTACCTTCTTTTCACTCCTTTCCTGCTGCTGACCTTTTTGCTAACATGCACTTCCCTTGTGTTACCGATACCCAAAACAATTTATTAAATGGAATGCAAAACCTGACATTTGCAGCTTTTTGGTTGCCTTTTTGGTTGGTTACCCACTAAAATGTGGAACATGCCATTTGCTTTTCATGTGACCCCTTGGGCACCCTGAAAAGCCCCTCCCCTCCTTTGCTCCACTTTCCATACCTTGTCTGAGTATCAATCTGTTTTGCTATTTTTCGATTCCATCATGGTTCAGGCCAAAGGATTTGACATTTAAGTGACAATTGTTCCCTGACCTTTTTATAAATCTGCCCCTGTGCTCGGCCCTGCCCACTGGGACGAGATCAGAGGCACAGTGCCCGACTGAGAGCGTTAGCAGGCAGAATTCTTGCACGGCCACTAGCTTTGGAAACATGACAAAAAGGAGCATGATGTGCCAAAGTCAGGGAGGAAATTTAGGTTCTGCACAACACATCCTGTAAGTCTGTGCATAGTAATGAAGCATGACAACGTGTGAAAATACATGAGATTGTAGATACTGCACATAGCAGGGGGAAAGGCTGCACAGGAATATCTGATGTAATAAGCATGCACACTTGCATATGACACATTGACACACACACACTAATAATCTACCGTTTTCTGAGCTGTTCCTACCTAGGAAGGAGACACAGACTTTACAGAAGGTGTTGAACTGGAACTTGTTGGCCGCCTCCAGCAGCGTCTTGGCGTTGGCCGAGTCGATAACCAGCGATCCTGTGTACACAAACTCGAGCAGCAGCTCCAGTACGTCGGCGCTGATGTTACTCATGTTCAGCTCCAGCACCTCCCCGCTCCGCGTCTCCCCTGATGACCTGATCAACCAATCACGGCAGAGAGAGGCGAGTTAGGGATGCTCTGAGAGGAAAGGCGAGGAAACACAGACAAAAAGAATAGGGACACAGATATGTGTATGCTACACACGACACCCATAACACACCTGGGCCAGTACGAGAGTGGGGAGAAAATAAGAGAATCATTACACAATAAGATAACAACAGAAAGTGAAAAAGGGACAGAAACAGAACTTTGGATGGTTTCTACTTTTCTATGGGGCTAGCAGATTTGCAACTATATTGCTGCATCTGAAACAAAATGTCCTTTCTGAACAAAGATTAGGCAAACAAAAGTTATTGCTTTGTTTCAACAGGCATGCTTATCACATATGTGTTTTCATGTATGCATAGTTTTAGAGGTGGACATGCATACATGGCAAGGTACATATGATCTATCAGACAGACAACGGAGAGAAAGAAAGTGACAGCACAGTTCATACACTGACATATGACAGAATGTAAAGTATGCTGGTTAAAGCACGTTGTACTGGAGAGCTCTTGCTGTTTGTGAGCCTACACTGCTGCCGTGTGTGTCGGGTATTAAGGCAAGAGTATCCACTCCTACTGGCATGGTGTAAGAGGTGCCAGGGAGTGCTTGGATGAGCAAATTAAATAGAATATGATATCCCTTGCAGAGCCTGAGATGTGCGGGGAGTGGAGGGCTGCTCTCAGAACTGGGCCACGTTGTGACTTCACCGGGATCAAATGGCAGAGATTAGTTCACATGCAGGATCCCCCCCCGGGAGGTATGAGAGAGTTAAATAACACCTCGCCACCCGTGCTTAATGTCCCATGTGAAACAATAATCCACTCAAGGGCAAAATAAATGGAATAAAAGCCCCACAGAACGCATTCCCCCACTACTATGTCTCACTTCCTGTGGCTATGGAAATAAGCAATATGAAAAGTAGCCTACATTAAGATGGATGGAGGCTGTTTGCTTCTGTCACTCGTGGTAGCACAAAGATAAAGCTCTGTCTGTTTCTGTCTGTGTGTGTGTGTGTGTGTGTGTGTGTGTGCACGCGTGTTTCTCTTTTCCTTTTCTGTTGGAACCAGTTTCTTGGATTAGAAATCATGACAAACAGTCAGCATTTTAGTGAGACACAGACAGAAAAACAAACAATATGAGACAGGTAGACGAAATGGTTAGAGTGAAGATGAGAGAGGGGAGGTTTGGGGGGCTGGGAGGTTGTTGATGAGAAGGAAGCAAAAGGAAGGGAGGCAGGGCGAGACGGTTCTTCCACAGGGAGCCAGCAGCCATCCTTCTGAGGGAGGGGTTGGGTTGTTCCATGACTGTGCCTTGGTCTTTTAAATAAGAGATATCCCCGCCCACCCCCGAAAATCCATCATCACACCTAAACAGAGCCTTTGTCCCCGCTGCAATAATCATCAGTAGCCTGTAGTGTATGAACTGAGACAATTAGTCGTCATTTAAAGCGCACTCAGGAGGTGAAAGGGGAGAAGGACATCCAAAAATAAAATAAGACAATGGCATTTGTCTCTGGATGGACATTGGCTGGAAAAACCAAGGTAGTTACTCTTTTTCCTCCTGCAAAGCAAAAAGCCACATAGTGTTATTGCCCTTTTTCCAGCCCTGCAGTGGGGGCAGGTAGTAAGACAGAAAGAAGGGAAGGGGAGTGTCGTTCAGGGTTAAAGTGATGAAGGGAGGTGGGGAAGAAAAGATGGGGGGGGGGGCTAAAAATAAAAGAAGAGCATGCTCATCAACCTGCTCAATTAGTGCAATAGGAACCAGCTCGAGTGGCAGTTTGTTTTGTCTGAGCACTTATGTTATGGAAATGACTTTTCCGGAGCTTCTAAAAGAGGTGGATATTTATGCTGCATCTGATTGCAGACTTGAATTTAAATAGTGACAGAGGGAGGCAGGGAGGACAGGAGAGACAGAGGAGGAGAGATAGGGCTAGGAGGGAAAAAAAAGATGGGCACACTCAGGCAAAGAAATTTGTTTGTGAAAAATGCACCACTTATTCAAGAGGAAGTCTTAAAAATCAGCACAGACTGTCAAAATGGTGGTGAGCAGAGGGGGAGAGGAAGGAGGGGAGCTGCAACACACACACACACACACACACACACACACTTCCTAATACATCCTTCAATCTAAAAAAAGCCCATTTTACAGGGAATACATTTAGCTTGTTCTTACAAGACCATCTATTCCGTGCAAGTACATACACTACCAAGATATGTTAAGATAGAAGCTTATTCAGTTGCAAAGCCTGTGCTGTCTGAGCTAAAAGTGGCTTGCATTTACATGTTCTGTCACAGCATAAATCTGGAATTAATTATAAATATAAAGAAACTTAATGTGGTAGCTTTATCTGTGTTGGGTGTCTTGTGTTTGCTTTGTGTTACTGAAGCCACTGTATTCCATCCATACATCAGGTATAATAAGGGGAGACTGCAAGGCTATCTGGCAGGAACAAGTCCAGTTTGTGTCAGATGCTCTAAAGGACAAAAAGGACAGGGTGACTGGCAGAGGGTTTAAAAGCCCAAACCTCCGTCCAAGTGTGAACACAGGACCCTCGGCACGAGAGGAAAACCAAACGTGTACATTGGATTGACATAACTCTTGGTACAATAACTTAATTTACAAATAGAAGTTTATTTTGAAGATTGATGACAGAAAATTGAAAAACAACCACCTGCAACTGCCAATGGATTAGAAATCGACATTTAATTTGCGCTGCTTAAGCACTTCTTCTGCAAGGCTTGCAGCTTCATGATGAGAGGGTCAGTTCACTGAAATAAAACAATGCATCTTGTCACCCACCTATAGTGGGTTCTAGCTGTGCAGAATATTTTTTGCTTGCCCAGGCTTTGAGAAATCAGTCTCTGAGAAATTTCGGCCTTCACCTAAATATAATGGAGGTCAATGGAATTCCATCTGTGGTGCTCACAGCATTGCATTTTACACAGCAACATCTATTTCCAGAGATAATGTTCTGCTTACTTTGGCTAATCCACATACTTCACTGTGATCAGTTTTCATTAAAACTACTTTATAGAGAGATAGTCCCTATGAAAACTGCTGAGACGGTATTTTATGAATTCGACAATTACTTTTCATGACACCCTGTTGCCATCTCTATTAATATTTTCACATTTGCCCCTTTTCCACGACTGACAATGCTAAATTTGCAGAACTTGAAGCTCTGCAGTGTGAAATTCTTTTTACTCTTGGTGATGTCTTTGTGAACAAAACTTGCCACAAATTAAGCGCAACAGGTAGCTTTAATATGGCAATATTTGTACTAATGATCAAATCTCACAAAACAACCACCTACTCGTTAAATTAAGTTAAGACAGTTTGGTGAATCAGACTTGAACACTTAAAAAAGTAAGAGAGATTTAGGATAATGATAAGAAAATGTTGGTCCATTGTTACTGGAAAGAACCACTTGACATTTTTCAATGCTGTGAGCAGTATTGAACCAACAAAAGTGTGTTCATCTCAATTGTAATGGAATGTAGCGGTGGATAGTGGGTATCACAAACATATATTTTGGACAAAAAAGTGAGACAATATGATTTGTAATTTAGGTGAACTGAACCTTTAAATACAGCTAGTCATAATAATGTTGCTAATTGAAATTTGAGGGGAGTTTCACCGTGTCCTGTCTTCCCCTCAGACTAAATGGAGCAGCAGAGGGCTGAACAGTGCATTCAGAGCTCAGCTGCAGTGTTCACACAGGGCCGACACTGTAAAGGGCTTTAACACAGCTCTCTACCCACCTCATAGTCATAACACTCTCTGACTCACAAGCATAGAAAACTCATGGGTCGACAGAGAGAGGAGACAGGGAGAGAAACAAATGGCATGAAAGCATGTGTCAGGACTGCTCAAAGATTCTGGAGCTTTTTACATTACTGTGGGTGTGCAGATGCAGTGGCCATAAATTAAATGCCTGCAGAGCACACTTATTGGAAAATCCTGAGGGGTAAAATGGAATTACCGGAGATGATCTGTCTCCCTGTTCTGTGCACCGGCCCTTTAAAGGGTAGGGTAATAGGTTTTCGGGTGGGGGTGAGGTTAGACGTGTGCGTACATTTCGGAGCGGCATTACATCCTTCAGGTATCATGGGGTAAAGATGGCAGGTTGAATGAACACATACTGTAGGGGAGGCCTGAATACTTGCGGTGAGGGTTATTTTCATATTTGAAATTTGCCAGAAAGAAGCACCAATTTTAAAATGTCTTTGAAAACCTGTGCGTAATGTGGAAACCGTATCTCCCAAAAAGAAAATTTCGACATTTATTAAAAACATAATTTTTATAATTACTTTGCCATTCCGTGCTGCTAAATTTCGGCTTGTTGCCAATTACGCCTTCAATTTCTTTAGTGAGTCATTGGGTTGGTGTGTGTGTGTGTGTGGGTAGGCCAGGGAAAATAAGTGTGATATGCACTCCCTCACCCTCCAGCATTACATCTCTACTTTCTCTCAGACTAATGGCAGCCTGCCTGGATAACACAGAAGAATTATGTCCTTGCATCCTAGGAGCACGCACGCATGTACGCACGCACGCACGCACGCA
>NW_023340246.1:6918093-6923934 GCF_004916995.1 Morone saxatilis
ACACACACACACACACACCGTGGTGGTTTATAGTGAGCTGACAGGGGGTCTGAATGGCAGTGAATGCCTCCTGAATGAGATAGGCGAGGGAGGGTGGGCGGGAAACAGGGCTTATAAGGAGATGAAGTCTCTCTCTCTGTCTTATTTGACCTCATAAAGAAGTGGACAGTAGCGAGCCACGTGTAGCCTCAGCATAATTCCAGCTGCACTGAAAGAGTGACCTGAGCTGCACATGGGAGGCCGTAACTCAATGACAGACGGGCCTTTGGCTCTCTCTGCTCCTCTCTGACCGAGCTTGCGACACTCTGCCTGGCTGCAAACGCCTCACAGCTATGACCAAAATGATCTCCTCCTCTCCCTTCATACTCTGCCTGATCTCACTTTTATTCATTTGTTTTTACTCACTTTCTGTCCTTCTCTTGTCAACTTTTCACCACTGTCCTTTTCTCATTGTTGCTCTCATTTCCGTAAAGTCAAGGTACCACGTGGCTTTTGAAATTGTTAGCATAATGCTGTGATCATGACTTCATTACATCAAACCAAAGACGTCTTACAAAATGAACAATTAGTATAACAAATTCATTAGATATTCTCCAGTGTGAAGTCAAATGAGAAGATTTCTATTTTACACATAATCTCATAAAAAATGACAGTGTTATGACAATAAATCAAAGTAGTTTTACAATTAATTAACCAATTAATGAGAATTTGCTCTATTAAACTGTCAAATTAAACAAGAAAAATCAGACAATGTAGGCAGCAGCAGGCATGAGGATGAGCTTGATGAAATTCAGCCCGCTCCTCTGGGAACCCTGGTGTATTTCAGGGGCCCTGTCTTTACGCATAAATGATCTGGCTTTGTCCCGGATAAGAGGCACAGACGAGACAATCTAACAGACAGGTTGACCAGCATGGGGGCTTCAGTTCTCTCCAAAGTCACGTCAGTCTCTCAGGGAGCTTCTCTGCGATTGTCAAGGTCAAAGGAAGACTCAGTGTCTCCTTTTTATTCATAGGGTGTGTAAGGGTGTAGCTGTCATGGAGATGAGTGGTCCAAGTGCAGACGTTGCTCTGTTGCTTTTCTACCATGAATCTCTCTCTGGTTTTCTTTACTCCGTTCTCATTCAAGAGAAACAAGTGTATCACTGGAGTATGAGGAGGCCGCAGCAGCTGATAAGCGGCTCTCTGCTCACTGATTGAGCTTGCAGTGGAAGCAGCATGGCTGCGGGGCAAAGTGGCAAACTTCCCTAAGGCATTCTAGCTACCGCTAGCGACTGTGTGCATCTTTCTGTTTTGTCTTTGTCTTTGCTCAGCACTTCATCTCTAGCCATGCAAGCGAGAACAAACACCCACTCTCACACACACACACAAACAACACCAAGGCGGCAAAACAACTCTGGGTCCAGGGGACTCTCAATCAAGCTGAAAACACCTGCAAGGATTTGAAGTAGGGATGAGGACATTAGGGAATTATGGTATTCCCTTCCCGGAAAACAAGGCAGGTAAAAAAAAAAGAAGACATACTTGCGCTATCAGACTGTACACAGTCATACTCACACGTATGCACACACATCTAGAGACACTAAAAAGGTCTGTAGCTGACACATACCCACGCACGCACACACTTGTATGCAGACAGGCAAACCACGGAAACAAAACAGCCCGTGAAGACAAAAAATATGGAGTATGAAGGGCAGAATACTAGGGGAATACTTAGATCCACATCAAATGAATACATTAGTGAAGGGTGGTGTTAACCTGTGAAAGTGGTGCTTCAGTAAGCTGTCTTAGATGTGCTTTTGTTTTGTCCTTTGTTTATGACTCTGAATTGTCTTTTTTATTACGCTAACCAAGATTTATTAGCATATGAAAAGGCTGTTTTGCAGCAAAAACTCAAGAATTAGCAACAGAAAAATATAGTAGCTTGGGAGACAAAAATCCCTCTGCCCATAGAAGACAGAGTGGCTTTGGCGAATTACCACCCAAAGTGTAGAAAGTATGATTCTTTTGTTTTGGCCCTTTGGTGAGTTTTAAAACATCCCCAGTCATGGAACATTTTCACTGCTCATTAAAATGGAAATGTGGTTAAATTGCCCTACATGGGGAGGAAAGGTAATGACGAGGGTTGACCTTTTTTCTCTCCAGTTTCAGATACATTCATTTGAGCGAGAAGAGGAAGGAATGGCTGCTGGCCCTGTGCTAGGAACCAAAGTCTTCACACACCTGCAAGAGAGAGAGGGGAAGGGAAAAAAAAAGCGACACAAATGCGCCCTATGAAAAGAACAGATTGGATCAACAGCTGGTGGGAGGGGAAGCGAAGGCAAACCTTTTCACCAGGTCCTTGAAATACAAGCTGCAGGAAGCTAGAACATTTTGGTGGACTTCAAACTCTTTGCCTTCAACAATAATTTTCAGGTCTGTAAACTCTTTCGCTCTGCGCTGTTGGTTCAACTCCTTCAACATCTCTGTAGAACAAGAAAAAGAAACAGACAATGCCACATTTGGGTTTAGAATTCCCTCTCTTCCATACATACATGAGCAACAATAGCATGACAAGAAACAGAACAAAATGTTGAAAAGTGCAGATTGTGGAACACAATATTGGTGGACAGTCTTAAGAAACAATGTTCATTATATGATAGAGAAGAAGGGACATGTACAAATTTCATCAAACATTTCAGCAAAGGCAAAATGAGATGTGAATATAAATATGTAGCAGAAAAAGGACCATGTAGAAAAAAAGGAATAATTAGCTCTCATATTCTATACCGTACTGAGGAATATACAATACCCGTAGCATTCTAGTTGATATCATAGAACTAGGAATGAGATCAAAAACTATCATTATTTTGAGAAACTGTATTTGACCTCTGTAAATTTACACTGCAGCACTAGAACTTCAATGAAGGGAAGCTGAATGAGATTAAAAGGCATCTAAAAGAGATGTGGGCTGAAAACAGAGACACTGTCAATGCATTATTCATACTGAAATAAAATTCTTTGGCTTCTCACAAGTGCCCTATTCGGTGAAGAGTTGACCTTCAAATGTCGCTCAATGAGAAAACAATTGCTTATCCCCAAATCCCAACACCCGCTTCTCTCTCCCTTTCGCTCTCTTAGAAAAATACATCCCTCCACCCATCCTTGTCTTCCCCTCTGGAAACAACAAAAAAACTAGAAAAATTGGGACAGAACACAATCTGAGAAAACATGCTCGGAGCAAAACCAATGTTCTGTTGAAGGCCACGGCACACAATGAGATGTATAATGTGGTATAGTACCACCATGTTAGGCCTGGCCTTACTAGAGCATTGGGTCGGAGGCACTTGTTTCTCTGTGTCTTAATGAGGCACCATGAGGGGATGCTGAGAGTGGAAATCAGCGGGAGACTAGCAACTTATTCCACAGCCTTAGGAGGGATAACCAACACTGCTGCTCGGTTAATCTCCTATCCAGAATGGCACTAAAAGAAAACACTAAGAGATTGAAATAGTAAGCTACAGACACGATAATGTGGAACATTATGATTATAGAGGGAACCAACTTCCATACTGTCGTCTTAGAATTAACAGAGCATTTCATAGAGACTGCAGGCTGTAATGCATAGTAAACATCTATTTGGCACAAAGCACAGTCTGTGCTGTATAAAAGCACATATTGCATGCTGGGAAGAGATAAGTATAAGATACATAATGACTTAGATAAGATTGGTGGCAAATCCTCCCGTGATCAGCAGAAAGGCTTACTTTTCTTGAAGCTTGACTGGACACTTTCTTCATAAATCTGAACATTTGCAACGTGGTGTCATTTGTTGTCAGTATTGTCATGTGAAACAATAACGTGCATGTGTGTGCCAAGGAAAGAATATGTGCTTTACACAGCTGTCTAGCCATTAAATGTGGGAAACTGATCAGCGCTGTGATTGTGCTGCCGACACCCTAGCTCAAATAAAGGAGTTTGCCTTTATCATCCTGAAAGAGGTCTATGTTCACGCCAGACTCAAAGCAGGGATTTAATTAACCTGGAATGACACTCGCCCCTCTATTTGGCTGGAATATCCACTCATTTAGCTCCCTCCATTCTCCTGACTGACACTGGGAGCTTAGCTCTGAATTAATTCGGTAGATGAAATTATACACTATAAAGACACATGACAAATAAGGTGCAATTCAGAAGTGTGATTTGGTAAAAGCCTTTTCTGTGAGCGGTGCATCCTTCAGAGTTATTGCATCAAGGAATTAATGGCCAGAAAGAGAATGACCTGGTTATTAAACATGCTGAATACCAAATGGGGGGAAAAAAAATAATAGGTCCAATTTTTGACAATATGTCTGTTGTACTTTGACTAGACGCACAGCTGCACAGTTAGAGTGAGCCACACACATGCACACGCAAACACAAAGGCTGGCATTTGCCTTGTCTTTCATCCATCTCTCTCCACTCTCCACATTCCACTCCACTGCCGCTTGTCAGTTGGCCAGCTATCTGATTACTGTGTGGGCATGGACTGTGAATAGTGAATACACAGTAGTTTTGAGTTTGCATTAGTGAATCTCCAGCGACCGATATGGCTCTCACCTCCAATCAGCCACACTGCATACCATTTATTTGCTCCGAGAATAGAGGAAGTGAGAGGGGGAGACAGAGAACTCCACTTGTCAGCAAACAATGGCCGCCTCCCTCTGAGCCATGCATACACACCTGAATACCCGATGGAAAAGCTAATTATAAGTTTTGTTGGGCTGGATTGGTGAGCCCCCTAGAAAACCTCATCACCACCGGGGACCATGAAACTGCACATGGCATCCCCATTCTCAGGTTTGGCATGGAGTGTGTTGAGGCACAGCCATGTTCAATGGGACCCGGCGGCTTTGAAACACCAAATGTCTCAATACTCTTAAAAGTAAAATCTCTTGAGGAGAGTCCAGACGGATAAAATAGTGGTATGGTTTTGTGGGGAGTATTCTCGTAGGGGTATATTGTATATTGTATATATATTGTGCTACACTTCTGGAGTATATCATGGACTGCCAACAGTGATGAAATGTGCTAGCGTAGTTTCCTGCCCTTAAGCCGCTACAATAACAACAAGGCCCTGAGCTGGCTCTTCATGATTGGTTGACATACTGCACAGGGGGTATGAAAACCGTGCCTGCTGTTCAGCCTAGTAACTCTACACTGTCAAACATCTCCGAGCGCTGTGGCCAATGCGGTCCTCTGGTGCGCTTTCCAGTAACCTATCAGTGCGCACCATGCCTCCCTACTGTAAGGTGGTCGCTCACTGAGCTGTGATAGGCTGCTGTATAAAAGGGCGATGCAGTCTGCCATTGGTTGCTAAACTTGGAGCCATTTTAGGGTTCTTCATGTATTTCACATGCGCCTCTGTAGACCCACCATTTTGTGTTTACACCGAATTCAAAATTTTAAAATACATCTCCATTGGTCATAGTATTTTTTATAAATTTGCTTTTTGAGTAGTTTGCCAACTTGCCTGAGCTGCTGTATGTAATATTCTGAAAAGTCAAGTACAGGAATTGTGTAGAAATGTCTCTATTACAACAGAACGCATTGCTACAAAGCTAGTTTTCCTCACATGTTAAAGATGAACTGAGAGAAGATTGTTTATTTTTCCCTGCTGACAAACATGTCTAAAAGGGTTTCATAAATACAAAATTGAATAAATATAAATTTCTAGCAACACACTGGATTAAGTTTTCAGACAGATAGCTCCTAAATTTATCATTTGGTATCACTGTGGCGTATCCTTAAAATTTTTCGATGTCTATATCTTATTTTTGCTAAGAGAACAAGCAATGTGTTGACAAAATACCAAATAAGGAGGAG
>NW_023340246.1:6924034-6939746 GCF_004916995.1 Morone saxatilis
TGGTAGAGAAAGTTGTTAATCAAGACACTCAAGTTACGATGCCCTGTGAGGAAACTGTACATCCAGTAAACAGAAACTTTTTGACAATTTTGATAAGAATCGTTTTCCTTTCTTTTCTGATAAATTGTGTGTTTCAGCAGCACAAGTAAATATGTAATCATCCACTAATCTCTATCCAATTGGAGAACATTACATGTCGCGCAACCGAAAGGACACTGATGTGTTCAGTCTGACCTTTTTGTTCTCTTTTAAACTTTCAAAAATCATTTCCCACCAACACTCACAGCTTAATTACCAAGAACAAACCACACTAGCTGATCAATAATTCAATGTTTAACTCTGCCATAATGTTTTTTTTTTTTTTAAGCTTGGAGACGACCACAGTATAAGACACTTTTTTTTACTGAAGCAGTGATCATACATATATGAAAATGAAATTAAATGACTTTTTTTTATCTTCAAAGCACTTAGATGATAAAGACATTAAGTTGTTCTTCTATTAGTATTTCCTTAGTACTTATGCTCAATGGGCGGGAAAAAATTAATTCATTTCAAATTAATAAAAGAAAATAGTCTAAGAAGATTAAATTTTTCTTTTGTTATCAATATATGCTGTTCATGAATTTAATCCAAAACTATAATATTATTTTGACAAATACATATTAAAAATATATATGAATTAATTACATTTACCAATACAATTATGTTAGTATAAATGTATTTGTATATCATGGTGAGTAATGCCACCATTATCAAAACTATAAAAACAATGATTATACATAAAATAACATCAAAGGTCAAATGATCATTGAATGGTGAAATTAAAAAAACTAAATTAAGTGACATTTATTTGGGAAAAAAAAATTGCCATTTACATGATGATCATTAGTATTACTTTTAATGAAATAAGCTCCTTTTCTTCAAGATAAAATTATTTAAAAGTTTGTTTATAGCCTATTTTAAAAATGCACTTTTGCAGGACTGAAGCAGATTGGATGGCCTTCCTTGTACAAAAGCCTTTTGACAAGTATGGATATTTGAGAAATTCCATTTCAAAGAGGAACTTGAAACAGAATAAGAAGAGTGGGCCATGAGCATGATTCAAAATAAATACACGCAAAAGAACTCTTTCTGAGAAAAAAGGTGGGCCTGAAACACAGTAAAACACTATATGATGGATATTCTCATGTGAAGTGGCACACTAATCATAAAACAGAATTGAAAATTAATAAATAATCTGATATTAATTATGGGCTTATTTGTTTTCGTCACAGGAGCCAAAACACTGTAGATCCGAGCCACAGACAGATGGATATTTGGAAAAGGCTGCTTTTCCCCTGCTGACTTTGATAAGGCAAACACTTTAAACGGTTTCCCTGTTTCTGACTGCAGACATTAAATACACCCACACGCAGCATTCACAGACAGAGAGATGGTCAAAAGTTCACTATCAGCACAAGTTGTTGGATCATGTAATCTCTCTATTCTGCAACCTTGGGCCAAAGTACAACAGCCAAAAAAGACTCAATTTCAGCTCTGATGCCAAGAAGCCATTTGTACAAAATTGTTAAAGAATGTCTTGACTGATATTCAGCATGTATGTTTTTGTTTTTTTCTTTTTCTATTTCGAATTTGAAGATTTCTGGAGCTTAGATAGCGTTTGTGAGTGAGCTGGCTAAAAGAACAGAAGTCAATAAAAAAATAAAATTGAACAAATACAATAAAATAGAGCTGTTCAAATAAAAATGTACACTTCCTTGCTTTTTGGACATGTTCTACATTGGAAAAATATTTAGCCACAATAAAAAGACAAAAACATATATTTCTGCTGTGTATAATTACACACTGTATATATGTAATTATGAAAAAAACTCAACATAAATCCTCATTGGCATTTTACAAGTTTCTGTGGGATTCAATTATTTTAAAATGCCATTAGTATGGATTTTGCTAAGCTCCAAAGTTGTCTGTATAATCCAAGAGAAACAGAAGGAGGGCCACTTTATGGAAAATAAAAAGAAATCTGAATTCCATTTAATTTAATTTGCATGTTTAAAACCCCCTACTTTGCTTCATCTAGCTCAAATCTCAATAATAGAAAATGTTATAATATATAGCATTTATATTATATTTTATTATTACTTTACATACAGTCACTTAAAATGGTTTAAAGATGGTTTTATTGCCATTTAAAAAGCTCATTATGTCTCCAAAATTATGTCCCAAGTTAAAAATAAATATATCTTTTGGAATTATATAATTGTTTTGTTAAATTACTGTACATTTTACATACTTTTGGGAATATTATTGTGCCTGAATTACAAACTGTAAATGTATGCATTTATTCAAAGTATAAAAAAATACTACTACTAATAGTTTTGCAGTGTGTAGTGTTGCAATAAGGTTTTTACAAAAATATCTACAGCCTTTTTTGATATATTAGCCCATATTTAATATTTAATCAATACTAAAACTGAATATATTTGAATTTATATATATATATTTTTTGTTGTTATTTCAAAATGGCACACACTGTAAAATCAAACTGATATTAATTGTGTAAGAAGCAAGGAGGCCACTACTTTTCAAAAAAAGCATTTCATTTTTTACTCCACCATTTTTTCAAAAGCTGGCTAAATGTCAGACTTTAACAGGTACAAAATGTCATGAACACTATCAGGCCACTCATCTATGTGCCATCTTCTGAACAAACAATGCTTTACGTAGATAGAAGCCTAGTGATCTCACGTGACCCCTATCTAGCCTGGGTCTCTTTTAAAGGCGCAATTACTCTAAACAGTCTCTAAAACATACCTCTAACAATCACCGCCACATTCATTTCTGGAGACGTCTCAACTGTTTGTGCCTACTCCCAGCAAATCAGCTCATGCAAGGCATCAGAAATCCTCGAGACCCCTTGAGTCTCTAGCTGTCCTGATTTCAGTCTGTAAGAGAGCGGTGGCACCACATAGCCTTACAGAATAGTCCATGATGAGGACGCTTTATTTTTTCCCCTGCTCGAATCTGCTGAGCTGAGCTCCTTGAGCCTCAGCACTGCTGTCAAAGAGCAAAAGAGCTGGACTGAGCCAGAGGGGGAGACACTATGACAGAAAAAAGGGAAAGGGGAAAGAGAGAGTGAGGAACTTGTGCCCCTCAAAGACGCCGCCTGGGCCTTTGTTGCCTTCTCAAATAGGCATGCAAGAAAAGACCTGGAGTAGCAAAAAGCACAGCTCTACTCTGTCCTGCATTGCACACTCAAACCTACGTATACGTATACCCTGTGGACCAAGGGTCAGATGTGTACACACACACACACACAAGCAAGCACAAAACTGGCACTAGTAGAACAAAGCCGAGGCAAATACAAGTACAGGCTCAGAGTAGGAAGAACATAAACAAATAAAGCCCTGCGAGAATCTGTTGGCCTGCTGGAACAGTGTGACAGGATGTCATGCAATGTTCTCTTGTTCTTTGTGTTTGTGAGAAGTGAGAAGAAATTCTCTGGTCCCGGCTGGTGCAGTGGCTTCCTCATTAGCCAGGCAAGGGGGGGACAGTAGGTGACAAGCGGTCATACTCGCTCAAAGAGGTTTTAACAAGAGGATACTCCTGTGGCTAGCAAACAAGAGCACCGTCATATCTCCTCTTTCCTTCGGGCCTAGTCTGGTCAAAGTGTAAAAAAGAGAAAACGGTGCAGAGTCTTTAAATGTATACTGAAATGGCAAAAGTTGTCTATGACCGTCTTCTGAAGAGAGAAAGTAGAAATACGTACTGTATGCATATACTGTAGGTTACAAGTTGGGCTGGTTACAGTTCACAGAAGGTTACATTTTACATTCAGTGCAGCAGTTATGACATTACAGCTCAAGGAATCTCCTCTCTGGCTGATGCTGCTATTTTAAACCGCAGTACACAAGAACAAAAAAGGATTTACTGTAGCCGAGTTACTGCTCCTAAAACTAACAGAACTGAAGAGAGGGGAAGGAGGGTTTTCTAGAGAATGGTTGCCTAAGAAACTTAGCATGGAGCCTTAAACCTATCTTTGCAATTTTAGTGTGAAAAATAACATTTCAGGAATTGTCTATGATAATAACTTCAATAAGAAAATGATATTGTTTTTGTTTTCATCTCTTTCTGTCTTCAGTTTTCACTGCTGTGGTCTGTTAAAATGGGATGTCAGTATAAATCAGTAAATCATAGTTTCTAAAAGAGGAGTAATAGCATTAGGTTTAAGAAATTATCATCTAATTACAATATAGTTGTGTGTTGCTGTCACAACAATGTGAAAGTGTTTTTTTTTAGGAGAAAGGTGCATGCATTTCAATGTTTTAAAACTGTATAAAATAACAGAAAAGTGGACGCTAGAATATAGCTAAACTTTGAATTAAATGTGTGAAATACATTTACAATTACGATAGCTCTGTTTGCCGTATATTTTTCTCCATTTCATTATGGTAAATAAAAATAAAAGAGAAAAGTGTGCACATCTATCTTCTCTTTGCAATCGATGTGGAGTGACTCTAACCTGCAACAGATGCACCACAGGAATAACTCAACCTCAAGAATAACTGGGACATGACTTCTGTTCCAAAATAATTCAAAGGAGAAGTGAAGTTTATTCCAGCTGAAAGCCTTTTTGACAAAAAAACCCCCAAAACAAATCCTGTCACGATGCCTGTTTTCACTTCCAATTAAAATGTTCCAGAAGAATCAGAGGCACTCAAATGTCTTCATTACAACTTGGCTAGAAACCATGTTTTTACTAAAGGCAGGTCTTTAATTAGGGTGTACAGATTTAATACTGGTTGTGCCGATACTGGTCAGCTAACATAACAGGAAAGCCAAGTAGGCTTAAAGGGACCACAAAAGCATATAACCAATAGATGTAATTGCATAGACTTAAATGCTAGCAAGATCCAATAACACACCATCAAATATGTGTACAGATTTCTATGCCTGAAAACCTATTCTTTCTGGTCCCTTTATAGCTCTCTGACACATCTTGGCTGTTTTTAAGCCAGTTTTTGGACCAGCTTGAAAGTCGATATGGTGCCAACCTACTAATGTGACAATCCTGACTATATTAACATACCATGCTTGTATTTTTTTTCCATCACACATCACTGAAATAAAACACCCATTCAAGCATTTAGAGACACAAATGCAAACACCGTTTTCATGTTTAACTCTTCTACAAGTGGAAAATGGCGTAGTGCTTATTTAACACTCGCCACTTGTTTTGTGAGAAAAATCTTAATCAAAGTGTAGGGGGACATACAATATTTTCTACAGTTATAGGCTGAGCTGATGACAGCTTCACATAGAGAAGTTGCATGGCAACCTGCTTAGACTTAGAAATAAAGAAATCTGATGCACTGCAAATTACCCACTGACACTTCACACCCACCATACTGCTTCTCACAAGACACACATAAGATTCTCAACATAAATATAGACTATTTCTGAGGGTGTTTAAAATGAAAAACATGTCTTTAACCAACAACCGATGATAAAGTTTTCATGTTCTGTATTAAAAATGTCACATTTCAGTAAACTGGGCATCACAGCAAATCCAAATATTCTCTGACATATTTACCCGCTCTCTCATATGATTCATGCAATCTGAACTAAACATTCTGATGTTTCCGACAGCACCTTGAAGGCAACTTAATTTTTTTGGTTTGTTAGGTTGATGTGGTCAGAAATCTATTCATAATTCAGTTTGTCAGTCTGGTTTTATCAGCTCTGCGTAGATAGAAAAAGGTAAAATGGTGTTTACAATAGAATATGAGTTCATAAAACAAATTGAGTGGAGCTGGAAAGGATAGACTAATGAGATGTGATGAACACTAAATTAACTATTAATTATAAATTAATTAGTTAACTGAACTGCTTCGATGATAAGCAGCAGTCGCTTTTCTGTTTTTCTGCCACTGGAAGCAGATAGAGGTATGCAGTGGGGATGAAGGCTCTGATTGGTCGATTGACAGCCAATTGCAATGCTGCATGGCCAATGACAGCCAATCACGGACAACTACAGTATAAACCACCAAAACAAACCATGTACCATAACCAAAATATAAAGGTATGCCACTTTATGTAGTGAGTCACTAACTGAATGTATTCAGAGCAAACAAAGATTGCCCATTGCACACACACATTGACTCTGAATTGTTTCTGTGGCCAACAGACATATTTGCATTTACAAGAGGCATAAGACAATTCCATGGCAACATCCTCTGATTGGACAATTTCCTGTATCACTCTGAGCATTGTGCAAATTGCTTGTTGAAATGAAGCAATATGGCCACACAAATGATTAGGAATTCTTCCAAAACTAACAATGGATTTAGATAAACGGGTTGACAACCACGCTGATTAATCATCTGTTCATAAATCACAATTACTCTTAAATGCCTTAATATTGAGATTCCAACATCTTACAGTGGCATTTATTCCTTTATGCAAGAATTCCTTATTATAAGTCGGTCTGAGGAGCTTCATGGAAGGAAAATCCAAGAACTCTCTACTTTTAAAAAGAACTGCTTTTGGGAAGTGAGATAAAATGCTTTAGGAATACAGGCCTGCATGCTTAAAAAAAGCCCACTTTTTATAACTCAGGCCAAGCTTAAGCCTCGAATTTGTGGATTGGCTTATTCTTCATAGTGCCAAAGAGGCAAGATGCCAATAGGGATTTTAATTTATTTATTTATTTATTTTTTAACAGTATGCCACATGAAATTGTAAAAGTGGACTAGCCGCATCACAGATTAGCAAACATTCTGCTAAAGCATTATGGAGGACGTCATTGTCAAACTCAGCTCGGGTTGAGTAATTCATCCACCCCACAACAGATGACATTGTCATTGTGCAAAAACACACGAGTGCTGATGCAAATAGACACACGTGCAGTCATGCATATGCAGAACTGAAACACACATGCAAATGTACAAACACACAAAAACATACACACACAAATACATACACACACAAACACACTCGACTTTAGGCAAGACAATGTCATAAGAGAATAATCCTAATAACAATGTTGCGCTTATGAGGAGTCACTGGCTGGTGTAGATAACATACTGTATGCTTAGAGGGGATTTGATTAGAAC
Source organism: Morone saxatilis (assembly GCF_004916995.1). Lineage (NCBI taxonomy): Eukaryota > Metazoa > Chordata > Actinopteri > Moronidae > Morone > Morone saxatilis. The sequence goes on from NW_023340246.1 coordinate 6,931,150, forward strand.
TGAGTGGGTGTGCAACACTTCTCCATCTTCCCTTTTAATTAAATTGCTAAGTTACTATTTCATATAAATTACTGCAAGGGCCAGAGTTCTGTCTAACCCATATTATAAATCCCAGTGGAAAAACAGGGCTAATTGAGTGAAATGAATCATCTGGACACAGGTCTTGTGTATCAGTATGAATGCAACCTTTCAGAGAGACATCTGCGTAAACTATGTTTCATTTGTACTTCACCTTGACAGGGTTTACTGAGCATCCAAGTTCTTTCAGACCATGCAGTTGTGCAGAGTGTGTCACACTTACTCACATGTAGAAACGAGAGCTGCTCAGTACAAACAGGCAGGTTTCTCTTAGTCAGTTTTGCTGGATCGCTTCTGTTCCAAACGCTCACTGAGAATGAGATCTGACCTTAAACCACAACATCATGATTACAACAAATATCAAACCTGTCTCCAGGCCCTCAGTCAGGTACACTTTGGCATTTTATCATCCAAAGTCTGAGTTTTCACCTGACTGGAACTTTTTTAACCCCAGGCATAACAAACCATGTTGTCTTTAAAACTCTCCACGCTAAACTAAACTTAACTAACAATCCTATGTAAACTGTCTGTTGGCATTACACTGACTGAGCAAGGGAACTTTAATGACAGGACAGTTGTTAAAGGGCACTGAGCCAGTCACTGTTGTTGTTGTTGGAGGATGAAATGAAACTGTGCCAGCTCTGTGGGTTATACTGGCATAAAAACCACAACTTTTTTTCAGCCTCCATGACAGTGAGACCATAAACACAACAAAAGTTCAAAGTTATGGTTCAACTACTTCTTAAAAGGGGACTAGAAATACGAAGCATGGCTGTGCTTTAATTGCTGAAAATACTCAAATATGGAATGTGAATATGTTGTCTGCACGTCCCTTTAAGAATAGCTGTGAAGTTGTTTTTACCTTTCTGATTATTCAAAGTGCAAATATACCTCAAATAAAACAAAGTTCAAACTCCACTTGAGTACTAATTAAAAGTTTAAAGTTACTTTCTCATCCGCTGCCTCCGACTGCAGCCTGAAACCAACGACATCAGCTGTGCCAAGCCCTCGTCTAACCTTCACATTTATGAACCAAGCACATACTAGTGGTCGAGCACAGATGCCAGTGTATGTGTGAGAGAATGTAGATATGCTCCCCAGCTTGTCTTACACCTCGACCGTGTTTATGAGTTTGGTTTGTGTAGACCTCGTACAAGCTTTGCACATGATACTTGCCTCTATGGGCTACATTTCTACCACGTTGACCATAAACAGCAGGACAGCACAACTACACAAACCAAAACACACACAGAAAAACAACAACAACAACAACAAAAAACATTCCCATGTCACCAGTGCAGCTCAAGATAAATGTCAAATCTCCCCCTGAAGACAATGTGTGTTTACTGGGTAACTTTATGAAAGTCACAGCAGCCCAAGCAGAAAGGTTAGTTGTGGGGTTAGGTTGTATGTGGGAGTCTTCTCAGCAGACTGCACACCTGAGATGGGCTCCCAAAGTCTACAGTGGAGTCAGGCGAATAATCTTTGCATTTCATCAGATTTCTTTTCTCTCTCCTTTCTTTCATTTGTCCTCTTGTCCTCCTTTCCCTCTGCTTCTCTCTTTCTCTATCTCCCTCCAGGGATCGAAAACAATCTATTAGACGACTGGACTGCCCCACAATGTCTGATTGTGTCCAGCATGCTCCAATGCTTATGTATCGCTGATGTGTCCTTGTAACGTTATGTAAGTTTAACTTTCTACAATACTTTTTATCCTGCTCTCCAGCATAAGAAAACATATCTGTATCATACTTGTATACTTGGTGTAATGATTACTGTAGCCGAATTATTATAATAATAATAAACACTATAATTCAAAGCTGCAGCCTCTAGCAACAAAACACTTTCTGTAAACTTAATAGGGCAATGGGATATTGCAGTTTTCAGCATCTCATCATGTTCTATCTTACAGCTAAAGAAGACTTTTAAGTCCATCAAGCTTACAGAGTGCACCACTAGCCTACAAAGATCTCTTGATTGCAATTCAGGCCATTATCATTTGTCTAAGTCAGAAGAATTATATATCTTCACATGCAAAGCCTGTTGCTCTGCTCTATGTCTGTGGAATAATGAGTTGGAGAGGGGGGCCATTCTGGCTAATGTCTGGTCCTGTCATTAGTATTTATTAGATGCCCTGCATGCATTTAAAAGTTTCCTGGTAAGGAAAAAGTTTTTCTATTCACTCAGATAAGTGAGCACACCGTGAACATTAGTGAGCCAATACTGCTGAACTTCTTCTGGATTTTTTGCTGAGATGTTGAAGCGCATCTGCTGCTGTTTTGGATACAGAGTTCGCTCCCTGTTGCAATTACGGCTTCTCATTAGAGAGAAACATCCGCTATTGACTGGCTTCCTGGTAACATCTGCTGTGTTTACACTTGGCCTCATTGATAATGCATTACTGCCTATTTCATGGCTGATGTGTGGAATAACACATCGACATTTGACTTGTGGCAATTAATCCTCTCATATAAGTCTCAAAGTGGTGTATTTTCATACAGTTAAACTATCACATTTGACAGATTGACTTGGTTTAGTTTGTAATATGCTAGCCTACCATTCGGAGTGGCAGAAGCATTTCAACCATTTATCCATTACTTTAACCTAACTATTTCAATCATTTATCCATTTTCTGCTAACAATTTTCTCTGCATGCAAGCTAATATAGTTTCAAGCAATCTCAATTGCAAGATGTATTGTTCAAACTTAAAGACTCAATATACTTTTGTTACTTTAAGTACATTTTGCTGATAATACTTAGTACTACGGTACTTTTAATCAAGAAAGATTATAAGTGCAGGGCTTTTAATTGCAAAGGAGTATTTTAATATTGTTGTAATCTTACTTTTACTCAAGTAAAGGAACTGAATACCTACGTCCACAATCAATAATAGCTGACTGGAACGTATAAAAGCAACATTACTTATCTGTAAAATATAGGGAGTGGGGCACTCGGATAGCTCACCTGGTAGAGCTGGTGCCTCATGTACCAAGGTTAAGTCCTGTTATATACATATATATATATATATATACACACACACACACACACACAGAATCACGGTAGAAATAATCTGACCTTAAATTGCAACCTGTACATGCCTACAATATAGATGAATAACTGTGAGCATAATAATAACAAATGGTGTGGGAAGGTAAGACAGAAGGATCACAGGAAGGCTAGACTATAAACGTGCCTTTTAGAAGAGACTTAAATTAAGAGATAGATTTAGCTATCCTAATCTCCTCCGGAAGGTTTTTCCGGTGTGGGGGCCCTAATGGCAAATGCTATGTCACCTTTGTTTTTTAGTCTGGATTTAGGAACCACGGGGAGAGCAGCATTTGAGGACCTCAGAGCTGGTGAAGGCACACAGGGAGTTAAAAGGTCAGAAATATAGCTTGGGGCAAAACTGTTCCAGGCTGTAACACTAATAAGACATTTTAAAACTCCAAAACTAACAGGTAGTCAGTGCAAAGATGAAATGATGATGAAAAAGGTGTTTATGTGGTCTCTGTTTTGGATAAATTGTAAGAGACTTTTTGTTGCAGACGGAGAAAAGGAAGTTACAAGCCGTGATGAAATAAAAGCATGAATGACTATTTCAAGGTTTCTGATAGACATAGCTTAATTTAAAAAAATTGTTGAAAAGAGCATGACTGTATGACGGATTTGATATGGCTGTTCAAAGTGAGACTGCTGTCAATTAAAACACCAAAGTTTCTACACTGCAGAGTAATAAGGCGGGAGTATGAATCTAGAATGTTTGTAATTTGAGTGTAGGAGGAATCAGTGCCAAGTTGAGTTAATTTTGAGCCATCTATTTTTTGAATGTCCTTAAGGCAGTTTATCAGTGAAAAAATGTAATTTAAGTTATCAGGGTCACAGCTAAGTATTGCCTGCATAAAAATGGAAACTGATGTTGTGTGATCTTAAGAGACAGACTAGACACAGACTTGATGTTAGGCCTGAGGGGTGCATATACCGTGCGACAGTAGAAATGTGCTCACCAGTAGAGGTTTGGCAATTCCGTTTCAACTGCGGGAGCTCTCCCTTAGGCTGGAAATATACTTGCTTTTTAACCATCTAGTGTTTCTGAGGATGAAACCATTTCTTAATCGAATTTATAGAACAATTACTGAATCCTGATAGATACCATTACTGTGATATAAAAATCACATATGCCATACCCCCCACCCCTACCTGATGTTGACTAAAGTGATGTTGACTAAAGTGATGTTGACTAAAGTGAAAATGTTGACTAAAGTGACAGAAATTCAAGCCTCCAGTGTTTATTTAATGAACACAAAATTAAACCTGAACTGAACTGGGAAGGCATGAGAACGAAACACTTATTTTTCAGTTCTTTTTCATTCATCACAGCTTTGACAGACAGGACCTTGAGGATCTCAAACAGCAGCAGATGATTTAAATGAAGAGTCATAAAGAATTCCCATAAAATATTAAGTGCTTACAATTCTCAACCAGCTAGCTGCGGAGAGAAAGTGCAGACTTTGTGGACAGGTAATAAGGCATGGGTGTTTCAGATGAAAACAGCCATCTGAAACTTGGTTCCAGCTGTCAGAGGCAAATGAGCAATCTGGGATGTCTGGGCTGTTTTTTTCCTCTCTTTAATCTTTCGTTCTCTTAAATTTTTCACTGCTACTTTGCTAACCAAGGCATTACCGGGCAAAAAAAAGAAGAAAAAGCAGGCTATTAGAGAAATGGCTAACAACTCCAGAATCAATGGAGTAGAGAAAGCAAGGAGGTGGAGAGAAAAGTTAGAGAAGTAATGAACAGGTGGCAGGTACCGGGAGGAAGGAAGATACAGAAGATGGAAGAGGGAAAAAAAGAGAAGGGGAGGCGAGTGGATGGCAAGAAAAGAGAAGAGGGGCGGTGGAAAGCAGCAGCTATAAGTGGGTATGGGAAGCAGGTGGATGTTAGGATGGTGGGAGTNNGGGGGGGGGGGTGCTGCTGGACAGGATGCTGAGAGACAACAGCATGGGAGGGATGACGCCGGGAGTGGGAGTGGAGGCTGAGTGAAAGAAACAGACAGACAATTGCAGTGAAGAGGACAGGTGGGGAGGAAGGGAGGAGGAGAGTGTAGGTTGAGGAGAGGATGGAGGAGGGAGGGAGGCGTGGATACGGTGCCCCCTCTAGCGTGGCGGGGAGCCGGGCGCCTGCTCCTTGGCTGCACCGCATCTGTGATTATGCATGTAGGAGCCGGGCTGTCAGGCTCCAGGTCCTGCGACTGTGCCGCCACTGAGCTTTATCTTGAAATCCCGGTGATTAATGAAGCCGGTGCCGCGTTCTGCATGGAGGAGGTGGACGAGGAATGATCAATCTTAATGAGCTATCCGCCGTCCCTATATTAACTGTGGGGGGAAATAATGTATGGGGCTCCTGGCGGGGCTCCTCTCCTTTAAAATACGATAACGAGGGAGAAAAAGAACGAGGGTGAGCAGCTTTCCTTCCTCCGCTTATGACACACTGCCACTGCTCGCCTCACGTTTCCCCTCCTCTCCTCCCCTCCCTCTTCTTCCTGCACTCTCCTGAGAGCCAGAGCTGTACTAGAAAACAGTTAGACATCTCAATGGAAGCCATCCTTAGCAAAGTTAAAGAGACAATGTCAGGTAGCTGCTCAGCTAGATTTTCACACAGGCACAGCGGTCTCCAAGCCATCCCTCCCAAAAATGAGATGTTTGAATCAATATCATTCATATGTAGGCTCCATATGGGCTCGTGTGCCAAGGTTACTCATAAGCATATCACCACGGTACTACACAGATTCATTTAGGAGAATTACCTGCACATACTCAGTCCACTGTGATTGGAATAAATTTCAACCTCATTAATAATTTGCAACATTCCCAGATTCCAGTTTCCACTAGAGCTACCTCAAATTAAAGAATGCTATAAAGGAGATACTTTAAAATCCATGCATTTCATATTCCAAGTTAAGCCTGTTTTGGAATCATAATAACCCTAGTTCTGCTTTAGCTAATCCTGATGTGGATAGCTTTAAGATAATCGCCGAGCACAACACCGCAGTGATTTTAATTAATTTACCACTGCTTATTCTGCAGACGCTGATCCGAGTCAGCATATTGGAAATTGAAATTTCTTAAAAAACCTGCAACTCTTACACCAGATATTCAGTATTTGTCACGTTGAAAGGAGTACTTTTGTATCATTTGCAGTTAGGATGTAGAGGAGATTCTCTGCACTCTATCAAGTAAAAGAGAGACAGAGACAGAGGGAGAGGAAGGAAAGGGGAGGGTTTAATGAATGTGCTTGCTATGATTAATGGTCTCAGTGCGGCTATCACAAACTGGCTATGTTTTTAATAACTGGTTTGAACGGCCTGTCATGCTAGCAGTATATTCTTGTGGCTGAATCAAAAAGAATATTTATGCATCACTAATAATAATGATCATACTGTATGCTTTATGTCTAGTTAATAACTGTAGCTACTTTAGTCTATAATATCTCTGAAGTGAGAGATAGGCAATCTGCAGAAATGAAATGTCATTATCAAATCCTGTAACATCACACACCAGTAACAAGGTTAAACCACCAAATAAAATAGCATGTCGATTCCAAAATAACCTTTGATGAGAGATGATAAGTGTCAAGAAAAGAGGCAGCTATCTCCCTTAAATAAACAGCCCCAGCACACACAGCCCGGCCTTGTAAACAGTCACTATCTCTCTAATTTGGTGATGTATAATTTCCTTACTTAGTGTATCGTAGCAATAATGTGCAAAGAACCAATAGGCAAGTGCACAGTGCCAATATGCTTGGTCCAAAGGTAAGCAAAAATGAATACATAATTAAAATCTCACTGAGGCCAAAGTTTGAATAAGGCAGATAAGGCAGATGAAATGGTCACAGGAGGAGGAAAGGTGAGCCGGCGCTGGATGTGAGGCTGCGCCGTTCTCCCCGTAGCAAAGTAAAACACTGATCTTAACTCAGCAAGGCATCTTAATTGCATTCACAAGCAGCTCCAGAGCTGCATGGTCCCCAGATGATGGCTGATGTGAGCTGACTGGAAGATGAACTTCCTGGGCTGAGAGGAGGCTGGGTGTTGCTGGATGCGTGCGACGGTGGGGGACTATGTCTAAGTGTGTCCCCTCTCTCATTGTGGTGTGTGTTTCGTCCTTGTGTGCATGTATCACCTGTGTACATATGTGCGTTTCTACTGGTATGTGTGTGCATGTGTTTGTATGAGAGAGACAGAGAGAGAGAGAAAGAGAGAGAGAGAAAGAGAGAGAGAGAGAATGAAACCGGTAAAGGCCAGTGAGGTGGAAGGAAGCGTTAAAAAGATGTTTGACATGAGGAAAGAGGCACGTGCTCAGTATGGCAGCTGGTGGCCCGACAGATCTGTCCGTGACCCCAAACTTCAATCTCAACCAAAGCTTCCAATGCATGTGGCGACTGTGCTTCATCTGCTCCTTATTTTTTAACTACAAGAACAGCACTGCCTTGAGAGTCACAGTCGTCTCAGTTCTCAGTTCATGGCATGCTAAGCTGGGAAGAAAATATCAAATTTATCATTTAAGTGGATAGCATAGGTAACAGCAGTAACCTTAAAAACAGGTTCGGATATGTGGAAATGATAACTTCCCTTTGATATTAATGTGTTTTTAAGTCGTGCGTTGCCTTTAAATAGTGTTCAATCATGTTTGCAGTGAGAGAGTCCGTCCCTGCTGAGCTCCGCACTAACTTCTCGTGGCTGATATTCATCAAGACAGCCATCGATTTTAATGACTTGGTCAACAAACACACGCCGACTCTGCTCTCAGCATCTTCCTCTCTCTCATGTTCACCCTCTCTCTGTATCTATCTCTTCTTCTCTCGCCTCCCCCTGTGTCCCGTTTTTTTGTTGTTGTGTTGTTGTTTTTATTGTTCTTTTAAACAAATTGTCAGTCATCCCGTATTCCCACATTCTACAAAATGTGCTGACGGCTGTGATTGCTGTGGCCCGAGCTGCAGATGTGGATAGATTATTTAAGCGTTGGGAAGCTTGGTGAAATTTTGTTTTCATCTGCAGTTTAGAGAAACACAGAGAAGACAGTAAAAAGTGGGTGGTGTGAAGGAAATTAACAATCGGCAAGAAGGTGTGGAGTTTGATTTGTACACTTTGACAGGCAGGTATTATGAAAAACCCTGCTGTGGATGGAGAAAACCAGGTAGGCAGATCACAGCCTGGTGACTGGCATATCTCAGTAGGTGATGAGGTTAAAGCTGCCTTCAAACTGCTCTATGTGAATCTTCACACATGCACACGCACGGGCACACAAAAATAAGGCATTCACACAAACATATACAAATACACATATTACATACTGTAAACAGAAATACAGACAACTACTTAGACAGACAGACACACATACAGACATACACCCACAGAGAGAGGCACACACAGTTGTTGATGTGCCCACTGATGCAGAGCGAAGACAAATTGCTCCCTTTGAAGGCAAAGCCAAATCAAACACGGAGTGTGATTTCTGTCACTGTGGTG
>NW_023340246.1:6939846-6959300 GCF_004916995.1 Morone saxatilis
CACACACACACACAGCTGCCTGTTGTGCAGCTGGATTAAGGAGGAAGAGCTCTGTCAGCTCCTCCAAGATCCAGGCCTTTGCCATCAAAAAGCCACAAAACCTCCTCTGCACATCAGCGCTTACTAGCATTGTGTCTAGAGGCTAAAGCTTTTTTTTAATGCAGCAACACAATCACATAAGTAGTGGCTTTAGTATTTAAACTGTTTGTCCAATAATCACTTCGCAAAACCCTCTGATGTGAGATGCATGACCAGGATTTGGCCGTAGCGAGTAAACAGTGCATTACACTTTTAAATGAACACCAGAATAGTGAGCACATTCACTAAAGTTAAAGCCTAAATTTGCTTGATATATGTTTCTTTCTTTTTTTTTTAACCTCTGTCAGGATGATAATTCATCAGCTATTCAAGCAGCGTCTTCCACATGTCAGTCAGTGGCACAGCATGAGTTTGGGCACCTCATTTATTCTCTTTTTTGGCTTTTACCCCAGAAGCTCTGACTAGGTTCACCCTGTCTGAGTGAATTGGTATCTAGCTTGTGGGTGTGCATGAGGGTTTTTATTGCACTTTAACAATATAAATTTTCTTGAGGATAAAATAAAGCCTGTGTGTGTGTGTGTGTTGTTGTGTGTGCTGTGTGATAGTGTGTGCTGTGAAAACTGGTGTGTATGAAAAACACCCTAAACCACTGATGAGGAAGACAAGAGGAGAGGGAGGAGAGAGAGAGGTAAACAGAACAAGAAATATAGCATGCCTGTCTTTCTGTATTGACTTCATTTAGTTTCATGCCAGATACAGTATGTGTAACCCACAATCTCTGCCCTGGGATCAGATTTGCCAACCCTCTTATCCTCAACTCAGCCATTAGGGGGCTGTAGAAACACTGAACTCTAACCTTTCGCTGCATTCCTTTCGCTTCACAAACTACTTTTATTTTGGTTTTTGTCGAAGCAGAGTGGCAACAGCACGGCCAAGATAACTGTAACGGAAGCGAGCCAGAATGGCCAGGTTGCAAGAGCTGAGCCTCCATATTTTACCACTATGCCGCTACAGCAGGACAGTAGGTATCCTTGCCATATTGATATGCAGTGTTAATTGATTAAAAAGAGAATTTGTGAGAACTGCGGGGACTTGGGATTTGTTACCTATCGGACCAAGTGAGACAGCGGAAGGAAGGGCGAGGTAGCAAGAAAAGAGACGGGAAGTGACAGAGAGAGATAATCAGAAAGACAGAAAAGCACAGACAGAACAACAGCAGTGGGTAGAGAGTGAGGGGCAGGCCGGTCAGGGTGATATCGCGGTGATTACAGCGGCAAAGTTAAGTATTTCTGTCAGTGGAGAGGTCTGCCTCACCACTGAGGAGGCGGCTGAAGAGGGCATCATGGCCACTAATTTACTGGTGCACCTCATTTTACCTATATCCACTGTCCTTGTGACGTGATCCTAATGAAATGCTTACTGTACTAATGTCTATTCAATGCCAAGCAGGGATGAAAAACAGCTAAAATGGAGGAGGAGATGTGATATTCAAGTGCCTCCATTTGCAGTTTGACCTTCATAAGGGCCTAGACAAGATTTCAGCTGTGTATAATGTCTATAAATTGACACAGGGACGTATTACATTTGGCATTTGAAATACAGTAGCTGACAAACCGTGTCTATACAACCTGAATATATTGACTTTATCTTAACATGAGTCACAGCAACAATGTTTCCATTGCTGGTTTCCAGTAATCCTAGTGTTTTCCTTCAATATAAAATGCAGCTATATAGATACTGTAATTCCAATTAAACTCTAGCTTCTTTGGCCTTTTAGAAGGTCAATAAATGTTGACATGTACATGGTTAATGGATCGCGACAGTCTATTCAACACAGAAGCTAAGAAGCTCTCATTCAATAGAGACCGGACTAAGCCGCCGAGCCTGTCTGATTATCCATTTCCAATTCTACCTGCAGTCTCATTTCAATGTATCGCAGGCGGCCTCCAGAATAATTGCTTTTTTGCAATCTACAAGTTCATTTGCACACATTTTATTGATCAAAATGAGTCAGGAAAAAGAAAACAATCTAAACCTAAATTAAAAGCTTCATTAAATGTGAAAATTGGTCGGGGAATTGCGAACATCTGTTTCTAGCGCCCTGCGTCATAAACTCCAAGGTTAAACCAAACACCAATTTACGGCTTGCAGACTCAGGCATGAGTCGGAGCTGTGAAGCACCTTCACAAACACAGCACAAGTCAACAAGGCTTCAAACGATTTCGAGAGAGATGCGAGGGCAGGGACTGAAAGCTCTTCCTGCCTTATGTTTAGTAGGCCTTGTGAGTATTGAAACTAACAGCGGTGAAAAGATTAACTTGACACACTTTTAACCAATTTCAGAGCACAACGGTAGAGATGCTGTTGTATAGTAGTTTGAGATCAGTACAACATGTTTCTCTTTCCAAAGTATCCACCATAGGCAGTATTACAGGATTTTAGATGCAGCCATCTCACTGCTGCTTTAGGTGCACCTCCATTCTCTGCGACCTTGGAGCAGCTTTGAAGTGAATTGGCTCTGGTTGCAAGTTGTATTTTAACAACCCCTTGCTTGAGTGTTTGCAGCCTTGTTTATGACTGTTGGCATCCGATACTGCTCTGGTATACAGACAGAGGGCAGAGGCCTGTGCGTTTCATTCCAGCACGGCCCCACATAAGGGGAGGTCACGAGGAATAGAGAGCTAAGAGTACATTGATTTAATACCTAACACCTCCCTGGCTTGAATTCACTTCTGAGCTTATGTTGCCAGCTGAACAGATCTGCTTTGATTTAGCCTTTCAAAGTTATTCGTGACAGGTTCCATATCTGGAAGAGAGTGATTCTAAAAAAACCTGAAGTCTGCCTGTGCAGAGTACATCAGCAGAGGCTGTCTGTGCTTACCTTTAGGGTGTCCTGGGTCACTGAACTCGTACTTCCCCATCCCGACTGTCCGCAGCATTTGCAGCCCATTAGGACCATCCTGATTGTCTGCTGCTGTGGGCTGGCCCTGCGCTGCTGCTGCTGCTGCCGCCGCCTGTCCATTGGTAAGAGGCAGAGCGGGGTGCTGGATGAGGCCGGGGTGAGATGTTAAGTGGCCATTGCCCATCACGCTGTGAGGGTTTGGATGAATCACCTGGTTGGCCTGGGCAGTGAGGGCGGATGGTGCAACTGTGGGCTGAGCAGAAGGGTACGGAGGCTGGTTGGGCATGCTCAGCACCATAGAGGGCGGCTGCTGGGTCGACTGTGGCGTTAGCTGGAAGTGGGCGGTCATGAGAGGGTGCTGCGGGGGTATTGGTGTCTGGATGGATGGGGTTACTCCAATGATGGGTGACTGTGCAGTCACGCTGTGGCTGTAGGAGGGCGGCTGGGGTAGGCCATAGGTGTGGGGCAAGAGGCTGGGTTGGCTCACCGCTGCTACTGGTGCAGCCCAGGTCGGACCTACAGACATAACAGATAAGATATTGATCAATTGTATATCCAGCTTTTATACCATAACCACTTTTAATTTCTATACTGCAAACTGATTTGCGGTGTTTTGGTAATCCAGAGGCAAAGCCGGAAACAAGGGCAAAGTGCTGATTTTAAGTCTTTCATTAGATGATCAAATAGAGACAGAAAAACATGAGAGGACAGATTCCAGCTTGAATATGTTCCTCTCCACACCATAACTGTGAGTGTGCCGCTCTGCTTCAGTCCAAGTTTGTTTTTGACTTGAGACTTGATATCAAACACAAAATATATAAAGCAATGTACAGATCTGTGCCCAAGATCAACACTATAATAAGATTAAGAGATTTATTTTGCTACAAGATGAACAAATACTTTTCTGAATGTGAAAGCATACATGCTCAGTGCATGCGGCAGTCGGCACTATTATCTGTGTAGGAGTCTGTGTTTACCCAGACAGTGGGAGCCAATCATTTCTCTACCCTGAGGCGCTATGGATGCTATGGCTGTGCTGGGAAGACGCAGCCATATTGGGCTTGAACGCTGCCTTCCTCCCTCCCTCACCCATTCGCTCCCACTCCCTCATCTCTAGCTCCTCCTGCCATGGTCTAAGCTCCAAAAATAGCCGACCAGTCTGCCAAGGGGCCAAAGGCTAAATCACAGCATGCAAAAAAACTAAAGAAAAGAAAAAAGAAGCCCAAATTATTCATGATACTAGGCCTGCTGATATAATAGTCTGGGCAGAGAGAGATGGAAGAAGAAAGAAAGAAAGAGAAGAGGGTGAGAATATAAGACTCCAGAGGAGAGGCCGGTTCTGTTCATAATTCACATGTCATTGAGCTAATCGGCACCAACACTGTATTTAATTTCCCTTCTTTTGTATCTCAAAAGGATAAAAGGATTCTTATCAAATGGGTTAGTATAATAATTCCACATCTTAAAAAGTTTCAAGGTTTTAATGGAGTGATAGCACTGATACCAAATTTGAGGCTATTGATTAGTATCTTACACTGCACTGGAACTTTTACTCTCCTGTATTATTCTATTTTATTTTATACTTATCTCTTTTATTGGTATTTAAATGTCTTTTTATTTTGCCTTATGTTCTTTTTCCATTTTGTCTTGATGCTTTTTATGTTTTATGTATAGGCCAAGGTTAAGGTTACTTTATTGTCTCCCATACAAATAAATTGTCTGGGATTACTGCTGCTTTAGCCCAGACATTACAGTAAATCCACATTAAATATAAACACATGTGCAAACATTATCCTAGGATAAAACTAAAATGTAATTAAAATAAAACAAACATTTGTCAGAAAATCATTCAGAGTTGAAAACTTACAAAGAAGGCATACTTCTCACAACATACACATCTTCATACATAAATTACAAGCAACAACACCTCTCACTTTACATGTTATCTCCTCTGTCTATACTCTAAGATTTGCTCATTAATACATTTGACCGACAGAGGAATGAATGAATGCTTATAACGATTGTGAAAAACAGACCCTGTACAGTATCTCTTTCCAGAGTTCATTAGCACATTAGTTCATTAGCATGTAAAGCACTTTGAATTGCTTCTTGAATTGTTGCAATATACTATACTGTACTAATATAATAATTTGATATATACGCAACTAATCTGGCATAAGCAATGCATCAAAAAAGAACTATATTCATCCAAAGCAACTGAAGTTGAAACAAAACTTTATTTTTCAAAGACCAACTTTCTTTAACAGACACAACAGTAAAGTTTCTGTTGAAAGAAACTGTTGATTAATTCTGGCACAGTTGGCAGAGAACTTTCTGGCAACACAGTTCAGTGAAGTGTGGAGAGGAGCTGGCTTCATTGCAAACGCCAGTCACAGTTTGGAATAGCGCACACATGCGAATCAATATGCAACACTATGCTCGGATTTGAGTGTCATATGCGACAGCGTGCTAGGTCGGTGACATCTCACTCTCCTCACGCTTTACTCCAAGCTGTAGTGTGGGCGTGGGAGCTGCGGTGGTGGGAGGGGGTTGAGTAAAGCCTCATTCACACAATAATAAGATCTCCGGAGCCATGGTCAGTTCAGTTAGACCCTCAATGCACAGCTGGAGGCTGTGGCCACACAGCATGGGGGTGGGGGGGCAGAGCACCGCAAGAGGCAGAAACATCCAAACTGCATCCTTTCATCATGAGAGCACCTCGAATGGTTTCTGCTACAGAAACATTCCTCTTGGGTAGCTGATCAAACTGTTTAATAATTAATGCATGAACCAATCTACATGTAATATATGTGAATTTATATTAGGAGGCGAGTTGTACAGGCAGTAGCAGGGGCTGAACCATGTTCAGTGCATGACGCTTTGCTACCACAGTCGAGCAGCTGTCTACAATCTGAATTTGTTGAGCTGGAATTTCCACTAGAACTCTGTGCCAGTATTATTCTTAAATGAGACATGATGAGCAGGAGGCAGAGGCCAGCAGAGCAATGGAAGGAAATTAACTGCTCTAGGGCAGAGCCATTCTGGGCGAGTTCATTACAATAAGAGTAAAAAACTTCAACGCTGGCTTAACTCGTTAATGTCGAGACTGCGCACTGTGCTGCGATGCCACTATTGCGGTTTTAAAGGGGCATGAATAGAATAAGGTCGACATCTAAATTAGACCTGGTGGAGATCATTTGGAGGACTTTTAGAGTCTCAATACATCGGTTTAATTTAGACTAAATCAGCTTCAGTTAGTGACACAATAACATTAACAAGGACAATAAAATGAAAGCAGAGTGAAAGTGGTGGGGGACTAGAAGGCTTGTGAAGCTACAATATGGACTTTTCTAGCTTTTTTTAACTTCTTGATATCATATTAACATTTGTATAATAACATGCATAATTAAGCTGGTTTATGTAAAGATGTTTTTTGTGGTTGTTAAATATGCATGATTGTGTATGTAGAGTATGCATGTTGTGGAGGCAAGCATGTATTTTATGTAGGGCAAGGCAGCCAAGATGTCTCATTAGCATTGGATGCAAGTGGAGCTGGCCAGAACCGTCTGGGGTGTAGCACATAAGTGTATGTGGAAGTGTGCGAACTGCTTACATGCATACATCTGCTGTGTGCGGGTGTATCGATGATGTAAAGATTACATTACTGTAAACTCACTGTGTGAATGTGTCTTTCAGCCTGTATGCTATGTGTGTGTGTGTAATTCATTACCGGTGGGCTCACTGTCTCGATGTTGCTTGGCAGGGGGCTCATCTGTATCCCAGGGTGTAAGCTGGTTGATGGGCGTCTGTCCCCACCTCACCCCTGGAGCCAGCAGCAGTCCTGGGGTCTGACTGTCTCCAGGAGACAGACCGGAGACCTGCAGCACAGCAATGAAAAACAACATCACTGATTAGAGCATCATATGAAAATAAAAATAAAACGAAAGAATTGAGCGAGTATTACAACCAAACCACTCCACACCCCCTTATCTTTAGATCCCATACTGCGTAGCTTGTCTGTAAATGACCCTGAAATCAATTTTATCAAAAACTATGGTTTAAATACAATATTTCATTGTATAGCTTGAATGAAAAATTAAAGAAATCATAGCCATCCGACTGTTTTTTTAAGGTCTTGAAGTGAGCTGTGATGATGAAGTATGGCATACAATTAGGAGTGAGTGAGTACTGATTACAGCCTATATATAATGGGAACAAGGGAAATAAAAATCTTGTTCACAGCCTTAAGTGTCTTTGCAGAAAGACCAATATTTCTCTTTTTATATACTAATAACAATTAACTTTGTAGTGTGGGCTACATCCAAATTCAGATTATTCCCCCTGAGACTGTGTATATCTTAATTTTGCAATGAATTAAACATTGTGTTCAGTCAAGTGAGATAATAGAATTCTGAACACAAATACGACAAATAGAGTAAATAGAGAGAAATCCTTTTGCAGGGATGACAGAAAAGAAAAATGTAATTTCAAAAAAGAGAATGAAAAGCTTGGTGACAATGTGTGTACGGAGGTAAAACCAATGCAACTTCACCAAACCAAACTAAGAATTCCCTGAGCCTCTCTTTGCACCCACATCTCTAATATTTTGCTCTGGTAGGGGAGTAAGAAATGTTATCAGGCAAGCCCAAGCTGATGAAAACACAGGGTCAATCACCACTGGACCCCTGAGCAATATTCGCCTGTCCCTATCTGCAGTTTGGATGCTTGGTCTGACAACCAGGCAGGGAGAGGGCAGAGCCAAGCCTGATTCCCCTGCTCGCCCCAGCCAGCCTCCTGAGTTAATAGAAAAGACCTGGTCACCAGGCCCCTCCTGTGTCCTTTCCTGGCTGATCCCCTCCATCCCTCCCTCCATCCCTCAATTCCATTATCCTCCCTGACCCGGCGTCCACTTCATCAAGCATGCCATCATGCATTCCAACAGCTGTGTCGACAAACCCTGACAAAACGCGGGGCTGACCGCATGGCGACAAAAATGCAGTCCAAACCGTGTGGTTCACAGTGAATGAATATGTAGCTTTACATCTCGGATCAATCCCATTTCAGGAAATTCACCCTCCCTGCTTTAAGATGGATTTATCACAGTTTTATAGGGCCTTAAACACTTGAAGACATTACATGGTATCGATGCAGCACAACATCTGCTCTGTAATAAACAACTTCACAATGGCAGACAAGTTCAATGAGTGTCACTTACTTGATAAATCCATACTGAAAGTTATCTGACAGTTAGTAAGTGCTGGGGGCAAAAGAGAAAAAAAACAGCGAAGGGAAACATCTGAAGGCAAAGTAGAAAACAGAGTGATGGAGTGAGAGAATGAAGCTCGGTTTAGGGGGGAGACAGGCTGTCAGGTCTTTTTGTCCAGCTCAACCTGTCGACTTCAGACAAGAGAAAACTGAAATGGTTTACTCAGAGAATGCCCTAAGCGCTCAATTTCATCTGAGAGCCCTGGAGACTTAGGGAGGGAAAATTCTGACCATTTTCAAGGTGAGGAGTTGCTTTCTATAGCCCACTATTTGTTTTAATGAGCGTTTTTCCTTCTCTGCTCTGTGTGCTTTACTGTATTCCTCTCCAGCCATGCTTTACCTTCCACTCTATACAGGCAACTCCTCATTAACTCGCAGCATTGACTCTCTTACTTTTCTTTAGCCCTGCACCTGCCTCATAATATTCTCTCATTAATACTCCCACCCATTTACCCAAAACAGAGGAGAAAAAAAAACAGGAAAAATCTCTTCTGCTGAAAGGCAATCCATCTGTCACAGTTTTAGAGCACCAGAAAAAAAAAAGGTTCTTAGTCAGCGCCATCGCATTGACAGTATATCAGCTAGGCTCAGGAACAATCCTGACTTGAAAATGATCAAGGTTAGATAGGAAATACACACACACACGCACACAGAGGAAAACACAAGCATGTATGCACACACACAGCAGGTGAAAATACATGTGCGCGCGCGCTCACACACACACACAGAGAAGCCAGGAGATATCAGACGGGATGTTTATTAAGACGGTAGACTTGCTGCAGGTAGGCAGGAAGGTACTGCAGGTTCTGGGACAGCGCCTGCCATTTTCTCTCAATTTTATTTGCTCTCCCTATTTCCAGCCCCCTCCTCCCTGGCCGCCCATTATCACTGGGCAGCAGATGGTTTCCTCTGACTCGACAAAAAACCATGCTGGAGTACAGGAGGGGAGCCAGATAAATAATTTTTGAGTCGTGCCAAGCCATTCTGTGTTTGTCGTCAAGCTGGCTGGGGAGGGGTTATTTTGTACCGTAGGTAACATCCGTGCATATGGACCACATACTGTAAATGTGGAATGTAGCACTTAAACACAGATGCACACAAAGGTGCAGTCATGTTTGAGCACACATGCATACTTATGCATACTGTATATAACTGCCTGTACACATGAAAGATGTTCTTCTTAACCAGCTGAACTTTGAGTTTTATGTCCGCACACAAGCAATTATGTGCAGAATTTTCATTATACATTAATCTGTTAAATACTTTGTCAGTTAATTGTGGTATATAAAATGTCCGAAAATAGATTAAAAGTTCCCAAAGACAAAAATGACTTATTTACAATGCTTACAATTCTACACCAAAAATATTTAGTATACATCTGCATAGATCAAATGCAGAGAGTCTGAAATAAGCAAATTATTTCTGACATTTTTCCATTAAAAATTACTAAAAACATCTAATAGATTAATTGATTGTTTCAGGTCAAGCACAAAACATAAGGTCAGTCAAGTAGACTTAAGCAGCATTTTATTTTTGCAACTTGCTTGACCCTTTTGTTATCAAAAATTGCAGTAATGTTATATATTTAACATTTAAAATAAATAAATAAGGTTGCCTGTCCATTTTCATCCGAATTGCCCTGTAAAGCCTTCCTCAGAATTTGAAGTAGCAATCCATCTGCCCCTCCTGCACAATCACACACGCAGATACACATGAGAACACACATGCATGCACAGCAAAAGCTAGAAGGATCTTCACCCATCCTCAAACTGAACTGAATGTTGCAGACATGTCAGAATCGGTGTATTGAAGAGAGGCAGATAAAATCAAGATGCATCAGGCCTAAATATATACTTGTCCTCCTCCGTCCGGGCAGCGGAGACAGCAGTCTGATTCTGGCTGGCATATCAGGTATTTTCTTGGACATGGCAAACACTGACATCTGTCATCATGCGCGCTCTACTATCTCACAATAGTAGGCAGCATTAATGTGCCTACCAGAACCTCTTGCCACTGGCCACCATCTGCTGTGGGCACATATAAAAGGGGCCTTGTGGTAAAACCAGGGCTCTGGGCTTTGATTGTTTTTGACTCATCCACAACATCCACCTCCAAATAAACAGAAAGCGTTTGCTCATGGCTTTATGTTTGCCTTTGCATTTCGTTCGAGCCAGCATTTGTTTGAGTGAGGTATTGCACCAGTTCAATCCTGTAATAACACGGGGTAGGTAGGACACCGGGCTTCCACAGAAAACTACCACCATGAACATTCTGTATAAGCTCCAGCTCTTGGTACCTATTGTGCTTGTGGTATGGGCCGGTATACCTAAGCCTCAACATATAGTGCTCCCATCCAGTTAAGAGATGGCTTTAGTTTCCCGAGAGAAATTACTTTATTGCTCGACTCGGGGAGAAATAGCAAGAGAGAGTGAGAGAGCGAGAGAGCGAGAGAGAGAGAGATGAGTATGTCTATAACACCCAGGTCCCATTGGGGTAAACAACGTTACAGCACACACTGATCAAATCAACTAACTGCTATGAGATTTAATAACAGGTCTGGATGAAAAAAAAGGTGTGCTGTTGTAAGAGCAAAGCTGGTTTTGAAGAAGAAGAAAAAAAAGAGAGGGGATGGTTGAGGGAGGGGTTGGGCCTTAAATGGAGAAAGGCGCTTACACAAACACACACGTAGCAGGTCAGTAACAATACCACAGTAAAAAGCTAATCTCATGAAATGTCATTAGCACAACTGCCAGACACAATGAGATAGCAGTGTGCAGGGTGCAGGCCAGTGCTACACCGGTTGATTATGTTCTACCTTTTAAGGTTCAGTGTTCCTCTGGTGGCAAAGCTCTTTACACACAAGAGGAAAATAACAGACCGCAGGCGAGGAGGAGGTTCACTGTTGTGTGATATCACTCAGCTGGCATGGTAATCAGGTCTGTTAATGTGCAGTTGTTATCATGATTGCTTTATCAGTTAATCTATTCCAAAAGGATTCAGGAAATGCTCCTGGATTTCTGGTGGTCCAGTATGGAGCTGCCATTATGGTTTAATTTAAATGCATCCGAGAAAATACACCTCCACAATCAGCTGGCTATCTCTGGGGAGATGCATGTACACAAATTTAATTCTAATCAAAATTTCAATAACAGCGGTCACTGCTGTGCCTTGCTATATCGTGTGCAACCCGTAAAATAATGTCACATTGTAATTCCACACCACGAACAAATCATAAAAAAACTGTATGTGTGGGCAAGGAAATGAAATTTAACTCCGACAGAATGGCTTTTTCTTCCCTTTGGCCAGGCACGGACAGATACAGCGAATTTGGCTGAAATGTGGAGGGTGATGGAAATAATGGCTTTCCTCAGAGAAAAGAAGCAGAAAGAACGACAGCGAAGGAGGGAGTGAAAGATTGAGAAGCAGAGTAAGACAAACCCATCCATCACATAGCCTTGTATCATTGCCTTTGACAGATCATTTTCAGTTTTTCTAAAATGGAGAGGGAAAAAAAAAAACTCCTTTTACTCCTCCTGCTCCGTCCGAAAGCTCCAACCAAGTGTGGTCCAAAACTGACCATGAGTGCACAAAAGCGTGCGACTCATTTCCTTTTGAACGTTATTCACTTACTGTATAGAGGTATCTCTTTTCCATGACAACGCGCTGACACCTAAATGTGCAGTGGATTTGTTCTGGGCTTCCGTCATAATGGTGCTGAACGCTGGAGCCGAACCATGGGGCAACTGTGTCCAATCTATTAGACTGGAACATAGCAGCGCATCTCACGAGTATACAAAGAGACTACTGCGCCATTTTTGGCAGCCATCTTAAAATGGAGTGGTGCTACAACATGCAGAACAGCGTGGTACCACAGACAGAGAAGGTGCGTATTCAGTATGATGGCTGCATACTGAATAGACAGAGGTAATTGAGGTAATGTTTCTTTTTACTTCAAATGATCCATTGTATCACACTAAAAAATGTGAACTGATAACAGCGACTAGACATCGTGGAAGGTATAAAATGCTTCATTTTGTTTTTTTGTTTTTTAAAAAGCAAATCTCGCGTAGATTTAAAGACCTTACTGAGAATTGGAGATGCTAATATCTTAACTGACACTTCTTAACAGTCAGAGAAATTACTATAGATAAAAATCTGTAGCACAGTTCTTATCACATCCCTCTCATAACATGGCTCCAATGGCAAAAACTGCACAATTATTTTGGACCAATACTTGCATTACATAATTGGTGCATAACCTTGTGTTTTCTCACTATTATTGTCATAATGAGAAGGAACAAAGAATTCAGAAGAATTCAGTCAAAATAAACGGATATTAAGGAGGAAGAAAATTGGCTGCTAAATGTTTTCTAACAGCCAAACAGTTCCGTTGTTAGACTCAAATTTTAAAACAATGTTTACGGTGATTTAGTTTATTTTATTCATTATGAGTCTGCTGAACAATGCTTGCCACTGTTTACAACATCTGCCTCTTTCTTAAAGAAATACAGCAGTTTTAAAACACATCCTATCTGTAGTCACCATCTGCATCGAGACACTTAATACAAGAAAAATGTCAGCCATTACATGTGGTTGACTGTTCATGACTGGCAGCTTGTGCACTAAAACTTGAAACTCCAAACAAAGCTGATCCCTCCGGGTGCCAACATTTAACACTGACCCCGGCAGCACGACAGACAAACATAATGAAAACACACAACACAAGCGCCTGTTGGGTATATATGCTATTGATGCACCACAGAAAGGGCTATGGATACAGACTCTATAATTTCAAGCCCCGGGCCAAACGACTGAAGGGGAACGGACTTCACTTCCACTGAAATTCCAGCTAAGACACTCCCGACAGCTCGGCAAAGCTCCTGGCTCAACGCACACGTTCCAGAAAAGAGAGGCGTGATCGCAGGGGCGAGGCCGACAAGCTTCAGTGGAAAAGCAGGGATGGAAACCCCGCCTAATATCCCATGAGTGCTCTGAGGTTGCAGCACTTGTCCTCCAAACCATACCTCAACACCTCCTCTTCTTGTGTTTTCTTTACACAGTGAAACAGTGAAAGTGGCTGGGGTGATACACAACATGAACATGTTTCATCTGTGGGACAAAGCAGCAGTGGTAAGGTTTATTATTTTTATTTTTTTTTACAGAGGATGACTAGTTCTTGGACATGGGAGCTGTGGAGACTTCCTTATGTCATGGTAACACCTCCCAGAGGAGCGTGTTATGGGCAATGTTGGCCTCGGTTGGCACTGGCCAGGACAGTGAGAGACATAGGTCTCCAGCAGGCCATGACCCTGCCTGATACGTGGTGAGTGTTTGGGGAACAAAATATCCACTGCCTGTCACAGCAACAGCCTTGGAGACCCAGAGATGACTGTGTAGCTCTTGTCTGTGGTTAAAACTGAGGAAAAATGACAAAATGTGTGGCATTGTGTGTGTGAGTGTGTGTAGCTGTAATAAAGGAGTGTTAACTGGGCAAACAGCCATTTAGCGCTAAAGAATAAATTGAATTTATATTGATATTGCAATACGAAGGGAAACAATATCTAGTTTGCCAAGAGTGCAGTGTGGGGAGTTTTTAAATGCATTTTACAATGCATGCAATCTGCAAGCCAAATTGCTGGGATGTTTTGGCTCATAGGCCAAAAATCAGATGACCATATGGCAAGGCTGGAAATACGGAATAAAATGCAGTGCATGTTGTTGCAGAGGTTCACATTTATATAGAGGTTCAAATTCCAAATTGACATATTGTCTCAACAAAAGAATTTCATTACTACTGCATAAATACACACTTCAATTTGTCTTTGACATACAGTGCTTCAACTTTGACAGCAGCATGTTTTGTTAATGTTTCTGTCTTTACAGGAACATTTCCGTTTCAGTCCAATTTATTTGTTTGACATTACAGAATGTACAGTATGTGGCCTTATGTTATCAGGTTGCTATTGTAGCGGCTAAATAGTTTTGAATTAAGCTTTCACTCTTTTCACTTCTTACTGCCAGGACAAATTAGCTGCTGCGTTCGACAAATTCATGGAAAACATTTACCTTCAACTTGGGAGAAGAAGCTATAAAACTCAGTTAATACAGTACTGCTTCACATTTTGTCTTCTTCAGTCCTGTATTCGGTTTGCT
This sequence comes from Morone saxatilis, assembly GCF_004916995.1. Taxonomy (NCBI): domain Eukaryota; kingdom Metazoa; phylum Chordata; class Actinopteri; family Moronidae; genus Morone; species Morone saxatilis. The sequence continues at coordinate 6,954,206 of NW_023340246.1, forward strand.
TGACTGTAGCCTCACATCTGCACACATTAATCGCAAACATCCTCTACTATATCGCAAACAGTAATGAACAAAAGGATGTGATGGGAAGGCAGTGGATGTTTCTCCTGAGACACAAACACGTCACACAGTGTTGAGAGGTTTAACCAAACTGTGTAGAGTTTAGTTGAATTACAGCAGAGTTCACATGTCCAGCAAAAAAAATGACATTGTATATCTTGATGTATATAATGAAATACAATAGCTGGACACTTGCAGGTCTGAAGTAAGCATGAAGCAAGCATAATTTGATATTCATTCAGTGATGCATGTGTACATAGAATTCATACCACATATTGGACTACTAGCAGAGCAGACAGGCAGTTAGTTGGATGCTACGATCCCATGGAGCTTCCTATGGACTTTCGCTGGGCACTGAGAGATCTGGCAGACAAAGAAGTAGCCTTTGGTCAATAGGGAGCACAAGAACAGAACAGTCAGGTTTCTGGCCAACACCCATGCTGATCTGACAAAATGCCCAAATATGAGCTCTGAAATAGTTTATTTCAAACCAGATGGTATTTAAGCAAGCAGGGCTGTATTTTGTTTAACTTCCCATCCACAGGATTTAGTCTGCTAAAACGCACTGAAGCATTTTACAGTGTTACATCACCTCAGCACCTGGAGGGCAAAATCCCTAATCAGACTACAAGTAAGAGTAATTAAACTGAAAATGCAGGCACAGCCAATGGCCAGTATTTGCTGCAAATGTGCTTAATTAATGATGCAGTGCTGCAACATTATGAGAGCACAATGAGAAAACGTATCAGTTCCACTTAGATGAACTCTGGACATTGAAATTAATATGCCAGTTGGCTACAGAGTGCCTATCACCTTTCATTGGGGTTCCTAAAAATAGAAGTATTAAGTGAGGTACAGCAGAATCTGCATTACAGCACTGTCAAATCAAAACCCCTCATGACTCCACTAAGGTATATAATTACTAGTGTGCCTAGAAGCCTTTTATTATCTGTTATTTTTGCATCCTTTTATTCACTACAGAGCATTTTCTGCTGAAATAAATAAAATGTACTGTAATAGTTGACATTTAAGTCTCACCAAAAAATGCTCAAATTCTAAATGCAGACCTATTTAATGTAAGTGGCATGACATGAGCAGGGATATGGACTTCTACCTTAGACTTTATCAGCTAAAAAGACAAGTCGACATGAAGGAGTGCACAGGCAGCCACATGTGTAACCCGTGGCAATGTTCCAACCTTTGAGGTTTCAGTCTTGGAGCTCCAGCACTGCTCCCCCAGGGTTTGAGAGGAGACTGAAAGACTGGTTTATCCCACAAGATGAAGTGGTCAGTGCAGCTCTGTGCTCCTGCAAGCACAGGGGGGAGTCCACACAGCGCACTGCTTGGGGTAAGATATACACTGGAGAGACACGCTGGGATCATTAGAGACCCAAGACTCCTAAAGAAACTGAGAAATAGCCATGAACTACACTGCGGCAGGTGGATAAACAGACCTTGGCTTGAATTATGGGGGGATCTTTTAAGCAAAAGGCTTTTCTGTCTGTTTGGAGCAGCCTTTCAACTGCCTGTGAATGAGCTTTTCTTGATTTGGTCTAATGTTGTTGGTTTTTCAAATGCTAATGCTAATCTATACAGATGGCAGAAGTAATTTCAAGGTCCATATCCTGTGTCGAAAGTTACAATTGACAAGTAAAATTAGGATCTTTTTGAAGATTGGTTGATGTCTCCATGCTTGTTTTGTTTCAAAACGGCACACAATTTGGTATTAAAAAAACCCTCAACACCCACACCAAAAAAAAAAAATCAAGACTGCATGAATATTCTTGAGGAAAAAGTCTTGTATATCATTCAGAATACCCCTCAAAAACAGAAAAGGATGGATTCTGGACTATTTTTACTACTGTAAGAATAAAAGAAATCGACTTGAAAAACATATAAAACATTGCATCCTCTACGTGCTTAGAAAGTCAGTGTTTTTAAATGCTTTTCCTTTTTATAAATACTGGAAAAGTTCTGTTCAGTCTCTAAGTACATATTTCAAGAGGTAAAATCGATGCAATGTGCCCGTCAATGCTGTAGTTCACACAAATTCTCTATTTCCTTTGTGTTCTGTTTTGAAGGTGTCAAACTTTCTTCAGAAGACTCATATACTAAAGTTATACAAACTGCAGTATTGTAGAAAATCAAACAAACAGTGAATGTGTCAAGATGAAATTCCTCTACCTAGTTGGCATCTATTTGTCCTTCCCCATTTTACATTAAACTAGTGAGAATAACAGCTTAGTATCTATTTTATCACTCCCAGTGCCAGTGAAATGGGCAGACATCCAGAGATTTGCTTTGGATCTTGGTAACATGGACATGCACACATCAACATTTGTGAAAACTAGGACTTCAAAGACAAATCAAAACAAAAGAAAAAACATTTTTGAAATACCTTCTTTAGGCCAATATTTAGTCCCTTTGGCATTTATAAAGCTATTTAATTTTGTTTTTCCATTTACTTGTTTGTTATGTGTTAATGTGAAAGATGAAAAAGTGTTTCTGCTACATGGACACAGACAGACAACATTAATATTCATGAGTTAGATGATTAATCACTTACATGGATGAGTCATGTTACTAAAAACTGCTCCTGCAGCCAAATATAAAACTAGAATACCAATGAGCATAGAAGTGGGGCTTAACACCTGAGCTGTCTCTTTCTCTCTGTCCTCTCACTTATGTAAGAAGACACATCACACACCCACTGATCAATAAAATGCAAAACCAGATATGTTAAAGTGTTCCTTGGATACAACAATGCTGGATATCTGCATTTGCTTTAGGCTACAGAAATGTTCAAAACAAGTGCTTTAGAAAAACTGGAAATGTTACAAATGTGTCTCCAAAAGGACATTTCCATGAACTGCAACATCTGAAAATATGAGTTATTTTGCAGCAGCTCCCGCAGCTGGTTTTTGAGTAAAGGTTTTTGGGGATTTTATCTAAAAGTCCCTCTTCTTGACCAGGAGTGTGCGCAGCCCCTTTACTGTATCTGAATGAGGTAATGATGCCACTGGAGGCGGGCTTTAAAGACACCTCTGTTGTCAGAGGCAGCACAAGTGCTGTACACAGATTCCTATTTCCCTTACACGACCCTGCACACTGGTTCCCTGTGCACTTGTTGACAGGAGCTTGTAATCTGAAATAGTCTGCAGGGTTGAGCTGTTAAGTCCCTTGTAGGAATGGGATACAGTTGAGGTGGGAAGGGGAGGACGAAGAGGAATAAGAGGGTACATCTTCCCTCCAAAGCTTATTGAGCTGTCAGGTTTCAGTCCCTATCAGAGAGCATTGATTTCCCGTCACATATTCGACTGTATGTGCTGTAACATCCATCTTTGACAAGAGCGCCTCACATAATGGGCCTGCTTTGGTAGTTATGGCCACATCAGGAAGCCCGTCCCCATATTGATCTGTGTTGACGCCAAGCATAGTCCTTTATTTAAATTGATCCATAACAGAGTGGCCAAGTGCTGGCTTCACACTCTGATCTTTAATGGAAACTATCAGACTGTACATCGAGAGAGACACAGCAAAGCCATCACAAGCTGTGACATTGGGGGGGGCACAGCGACAGCTGATAGGACTAATACTTCTTGAAGTGTAGACTTAATATTTCCCTTTTGCAATGTATTCTCTGTGAATTCTGAACAACTGACTTAAATTATATTTGCCTTTAGCATTTTAGTGACCTTTCCAGCACTCAATTCAGCCGTCAAAAAACTACCCTGCTGGGAAGCAATGAACCAAAATGAGCCAACGCACTAAAAACAACTGATGAAATGGATGTAGTAAACTTTTTTTTTACATTTACTAAGCACAACATTTATGTCATAAACAGTTGCATGAAAAATATATACAGCGCAAACACCTATTTGACTAAAGCACAATGTAAAATAAATTCTTTAAAACGCCCCAGAAATTCTAACCTGTAAAATGTATAACAGAGGAGCCGTTGCATTATATTAATATTAATCTTAAGCAAAGAGAGGATACAATAAATAGGTTGTGTTTTCCATAGAGACCAGACCTCATAATGGAGATATACAATGTGCATGCAGAGGACATTGCTTGAGAGAACAGTCACAATCTCTTGGCCATGCCCGGACATTAGTGAGAGTCATTAGGCTCATTTAAATGAGGTCGTTAAGCCGATGAAATGAGGCCGTATATTTGAGTGCAGAAACAAAAGAAAGAGCCCCCCATTTCTCATTGGTACGCAATCTCTTCTAAGTCAAGTGCGCCATAACTCTGACTGGAAGGAAGGGCCTGGGTGAGACATTTTGGGAGGCCAAAAGTCACCAGCTCCAGACAGTTCACAACCTCCTTGATCACTGCCAAATAAACTTTAACACCAGCAATAAAGGCAACAACAACTTTAACATGCTTTTAGTGTTGTATGTAGAACCTGATAATGCAGCCATTGGGATCCTTTAATTAGAGTGTTTTGTTTTTTCTTTAATATTGATATTATCAAACCTGTGGTGACTCATCAGTGCCACAGAAGGTCCTCTCTCACCTACAGCTATCTGGCAAACAGTGTCTCTGCTGTAAGGGGAAATTCAAATATGATACGTATAATTATGTTTAAATATCTTATTGGACATACTGTATATAATGTTTAATTTTCCTATGTTTGATCATTATGAATCTTGTATCATGTAACCTTTACCCAGGTGAACCCTGACCTGGTTGCTTTAAGTATCATAAATATAACAAGTAGGGATGTCCCGATCCGATCTCAACAACCGGTATCGGCACCAATCAATATGAAATGACTCAGCTCGGATTGGGGGCTAAAAAACCTTGATCAGACATCCCTAATAACAAGATACAACAAAGAGTTCTTAGAGTGTATGTGACTACAATTTAGTTTAAGGGTTATCAGTGCAGGGAAATAACATTTTGTTGTCATGTAGCAACACTAGAAACAATGGTGCCTCTGAGAGAGATTGTTGTTCCTGTGGGAGCGTTCACAGAAAAGACAAGGTTGGGCTTGTGGGAATATTAGAGAAAGTTGCTAATTTGCAACAGT
>NW_023340246.1:6959324-6968300 GCF_004916995.1 Morone saxatilis
TACCCACCTTTCAAGTAATTTCCCCACGGGGATTATTAAAGTATTTCTGATTCTGATTCTGATTCTGATTCTGAGACAGCCCAGCCTAGAGAAAGTATCAACAGGACAAAGAGACAAGATAGGACCCTTTAAGGTATAAAAAGGCTGAAGGATATCTCTCGGGGTGCACATTATGAACTAACTTTAGTTTTGTGTGCCATGCTCTCAGCATTATTAAAGATGTGACAATACTGTAATGGTGCACACACACAGAATCCAAAGAGGACATATTAGGAGGAAGCGTATAAATGAACGCTCTGGCAGTGATAGTTTTGGATTTTCTGCTTTCAATGTCAGCCAGCCCAGAAACCTATTATAGCTAAACAGTATAAAAAAAAATTTTTTAATATAGGCAATGCCATAAAAGAATCTTGATTCATATTTGATCAGCAGGAACTTGCTGAAACTGATGCTTTTTGTTTTTCCTGGAAACTTATTCATTTTACTCCATTTCATATTAGAAATCTGGAAGTCTGGATGGTCAAAAGAAGATTATTAATGGTAAGAGTAAAAGAGTAGACACACTCAAGTAATGCAAAGATGAGAGAAACAACAGAGACAGAAAGACAGAGGGAGAGAGAGCACATTGTTCAACATTTATTGTTACATTTCTACTGTGAGGAGCCTAAACATGTTGAGAAGTGACAACAATCACTTGGTTTGGAGACAAATCCTGCTTAAGTGCTGATCTAGGATTATGAGTCTGATTAAAAATGGTGTTCCTTTTGTTGTTCAAGTCTGATGAATCAGTCAAGGGTGATACAGCCAGAAGATGTGTCCTGGAATTAATCACATCCCACCTCTTTGTTTTGATCAAAGTGGGTCCTCTTTTCCTGTATTGCTTCATTTTCCATGCAGAGTACTAAGACTGAGGAGGAGCTCACAAAACATTCATAGCAAAGGATCTCGAAATGAGATGGATGAATTATTAATTACCGGTGCCTTTGTAAACTGCAGAAAATATAAAATGATCGTGTTTGTGGGCTATGCAAGGTTTAAATCTTTTTTTCTCTTGCAGGTTTTCTCATCCTTTTCGCCCATTTCTGCAGCCGGGTGCAGCTCCATTGAAAATCTGGCGTATGGTAAATAGCCCTTAAATTAGGTCCCTGGCCTTCCAGCTTGGTTATCTGTGATGATCGGAACAGTGTGTGCTGCTTGAAAAGACCCATTTTCCCTCTGGCACATCATTTAACATGTCTCATTTACCAGGAAAATATGCAGGTCACACACCAAGAGATTTCTGGTCACATCCTTACCTCGCTCAATACAAATTTAAAGGATTTGAATTAGAACAACTATTACATTTCTTCTTCTCCTTGTGTTTCCACCTGATAAATATTAATGTTTTCTTTTTCTTTGACCACAATAAATTTTAAGTAGGTGCCTTCAGCAGAAAGAGAAAAAAATAGCCTTTTTACTTGGTAATGATAGCTCAACCTAGATCTTTGAGGGGCACGTTAATATAAAATAAGGAACTCTGGACACGGTAGAAGGAACATTATGCCAGGAATTGAACAAAAGGAGACAGAATCACTAACTCAAGCCATTTCAATATGTCAGCTTACAACTTAAGAGAGAGATAGAGAAGAAAATAAAATACAGTGGGTTTGCATTTTAGACAACGAATAAAACGTAATTTAAAAAGTCACTCTCAAAGTCAAGAGCCAGATCACATAAAATGTATTAATGTCATGTCATGTCTGTGTTTATATTTAACTCATTTACTGTGATGAAGGTCACAATGTTCAGGTGTCAGCCATTTAGTATTAAAGGTTTTTTATATTCAGATGGGCTTGGTATTTTTTCTCATGTTAGCGTACAGTGCTGATGGTTTATTACAGTTGTAGTACATTAGACCATTAGACTTTCAATCTTGCTCAAGCACACAAAGTAAAACTGTGGCGATTTGTGTACAAAAGCATAATAAAGCAATGAAAGATTTCTGTACTATGAACTATGTCTGGCGCTATCTGATAATGTTTGAAAAATTATATACAGTACTTTTACTTAAAGCGGCTGTAAAATATATTCTTAATAACAATGTATCAAATGAAAATATGCAAACGTCACAATGTGAAAGGGGTCACTTGTAATGATGAACGTACAGAGAATTATCACCTGAATCTGCAGCTCCCCAAGGGTTTAAGGAGCTTTATAGTCGGTTTCAGCTTATTGTTTATCTGTCCAGCTTTACTGTTTTGGTTCACTCTCACAGCACACATTTCGGCCACAGCCGGCAGCTGTTTTTAGTGAAAAAGCTCTTGAAAAATGGGTTCTGTCAGTATTATATATATATATATATATATATACTTCTCATTGTATTATATATTACTACTAGATTACTGATTCATTAACATGTAAACTGAACTTAAAGATGGCTGCAGCAGAGCATAGATTTCCATTTAATAAACTGCTCATTAGAGTTTTTTTTAAATCTCTGTCTGCAAAGTAACTATAACAGCTGTCAGATAAATGTAGTGGAGTAAAAGTCTGATATTTCCCTCTGACATGGAGTGGAATAAACATATGAAGTGGCATTAAATTAAAAGACCAGAAGTACAGGTACCTCATTTAAGTACAATACTTGACTAAATGTACTTTGCAAAAGCAAACGCAGCCCTTAGTTCCTTATCAATCGACACATTGTTTGCTATTGTAAGGTTTGAAATCATTTTTTTTTTTTTTTTTTTGTGAATGAAAAATAGTTTCAATTTGTCTTTAATGCAGATTGGTTCCCAGATTGGTGGGAGTTTAATTTACCAGGGCAAATCGGCTGTATTAGAAATCTGGTACAAGATATTCACTATTTAGCCTATGGTATTTCTATTTATTTTATTTGTGTGTGTGTGTGTGGTGTGGCCTTATGGGAATCACGATTTGCTTCTCTACTAAACTTACAATCCATGTAGAATCCTGCAGTCTTGTAAGGAAGGAGATCACAAAGCGGCAGCGACCTTCGCCAATCCTAGATATTCTGCATTTTCTATTTGTGTCTTTTATTGTGTAGGCATCATGGTTCAATCAGCAGCTGTCATTCAATGAATTGCAGGAGAGTTTATTCAACTACATGTTATTCATTTTTTAAACTCATCAAGGTAATCGTTCTGCTGGGGACGCAGACAGCACCCACATCGTCTTCACTCCTGCTTTTATTCTCCTGAGAGAGAACACACACACACACACACACACACACACACACCACACACACACACACAACACACACACACACACACACACACACCCACGAAGCTCTGCTTAAAATGTTTCACTTACACGTTAGCAGACAAAATTTAAAATAACAAGACAATCACTCTCATTTTACATAATCTTCATTGCGGTTTCACAAAGCTCAACATAATAATTTAGTTGATTTTCAATTGGATTCTACGGGACTTTGTGTGATTTAACGTAAAGCAGCTTCGACTGCCCTTCAAGAAAGAATTAGGAAATATCTGCAAAGACTTTTCATGGCTGACTGCAAGTCAACAAACGGCAGAGCACAATAAACGCTGAGCTCTTTGCGCCCTTGGTAAAAGTCAGCCCATATTCTCTGTTTGAGTGGTAGCTGACATGGCTTGCTTATTGAAATATAATTAAGATTTTGCCCAGTGAGTGAACAATACAAGTCCTTGATTGTGTCAAACTCAAAATGCCCTTTCAAGCAGCGATATTAACACCCGTTTCTTGTCAAATCTCTGAGCCAAACCAAATCATGTCATGCAAGGTCTAACAGTTGAGATTTTTTTCGTGTTAATGAAGGACATGATCTTGTCAAACACAGAACGCACTCATTATTCTCTTTATTTCCCTGTCGCTGACACTATCATGTAAAGACTAGGTCATTTAAGGTGCCGGCTAGAGATGTGCATTTTCCAGGAGCAGCAGATTACACACCTGCCTGGCAGGTCTCAGCCTTCATTCAAACAGCATACATTATTTGCATTTCAATTGCTGACACATCCTGTTAAAGGTTCCTTTTACTGAAATAAAATGTTATGTTAATGACACTTTCCCATACTCCTTTTGTGATAGTTCTGAACTTACTACCAAGTTTGTGTGAGGAGGACTCATGCTGACATCCAACACAGAAAAAGAGAACACGATCAAATCATTTTGGAAGGTTGGTCATAGTTGGCAACACTTAACATTTAAACAATGCTGCACATAAGTCCACAATAAATCCCAGCTGTAAAAATAACACATGCAAGCACTGTATACTGACTGCACTTGGCTTGCATTTGACAATATTTATTGCCGCCTCAGATGCAATGCACTTCCCATAATGCCTCATGATGAAACGGTTCCAATTTCAATCTGACCTTGAAAGCGTTCTCTTTATGCAATGTTCTGACATACATCAGGAGACACTCAAGATGAGGCAGGACTGCACAAACAGTCCCCAAAATCAGTTTCTTAATTGAGATGGCAGCTGGAGAATATCCAACAACAAAAACAAACTCAACACAGAAGTAAGGCTACGCTGTGGGACAGAGGCTCTTTTTTTCCTCCTTTTTTTTGAGCAAAAGGGAATTATGACTCAAACTGGGCTGACATTTAGGCTATAGCTCACAGTAATAGCACCAGTAATGGATCAAATGAACAGGGGATGTCATAATGGAAGGGGAAGCAGGCAGCAATACAACAATCATACCTTACATTTTCATTCGTGTCAAATAACGACACACAGACACACACACACACACACGTCTCTCTTTCTAAATTACAGGCAATGACAGACATTACCCTTCCTGGCATTGCTGCCGGAGAACGACACCGAATCAGACCACCAAGTCTACTGGAACTGAGACAACAGTGCTATACTAGCAGAGATCAGTGCATCTTAAACAGGTCGCAGACAACAAAAGAAGAGTACTGTACTCCTGTATTGACGCTACAATGTTGACAGTCAGACACACAAAGTAGCTTGCACACCTGTACAGTAATTTAAGACATAATTACCCCAGTATGTAAAGAAGAAGTGTGCCACTTCAGCACCAAGCAATTATAAAGTAATTACTTGATTTAATAAAGCTGTTACACTGACAATGATTGATTATAGTAAAATTAGTTTACTTTTAGTTTGTTGAAAATAACTTTAAAGCTGATGTCACTTTTAACAGAGTTTAAAGAGTAACATTGGGAACTAAAAAACTAAACTTAAAATAATGCTAATTTTAAGTGTGACTTTATATAATACTGAGCAATATTATTTATAAAGATCATGCATTATTCCGTCACCAGTGCCAAAACATGTTACCCAGATAGAGGAAAAATGTATTCTGTTACATATTACTGATCTGTTACAGATTACCTACTTAAAATTGTCAACCAGTAGTGTAATCCACCAGATTAATCAAATTTAGTAATCATAATCTAATTGCTTTCAATTACTTTTGGATTGCTTTGCCTCTAGACTCAGTAAAATATTATGTTGAACAGACAATTTATTCCATTCTAATTTGCAGACTAATTTGAACAGGGATATTATCCTCCTCTTCAAACATTATAAACTGTTATTTCCCCGAAGTATCTAATCTGATTATGGTTGCAATACAGTTGGCACTGCTGCTATTAGAGCAGAATTACAGAGGAATACAAACTGTGTGGCCTTTGTTGAAAATTTGCATTTTTGTGCATTTTGTGGCTGCATAGACTTCAAAACGTGTCAGGGATTAGGAAGGATTTAAAGTTGTAGGAAACTCTGATGGTCAGCTCTTGATTTTAGCAGCAAAGAATGTGAAAACTGTACTCCGTGTACAGTGGAGCAGTTGTTGGAAAATAGTGTTGGATGCCAAAGAAGTCCAGAGTTGTCCAGAGTTAATCTCAAATTTAATCAGCAAGGCACAACCTAATTCATAACACAAATCATATATCCTATCTTTATAACATAATAACTTCAGTAATTCTAAGATATTTGCTATACTTATACTTACTACTTCTATATTTCTTGGATTGGTAGAATGTTTTACTGTTTTCTTTTATGGAAACACATAAACTTAAAATTTGTGTGCAAGATGCAGTAAATGTCCCCACTGTGATACACAGTCCAGATTTATTGTTTCAATTTTTTCCAAATACACAGCAGTTTTTCAAAATGTTTTTCATTGTCATGAACGTTGGCACAATAGTTACCACTGCTGCCTCACAGCAAGAAGGTCCCAGGTTTGAACTTGTATCTGCATGGGTCAAGACATGCAGGTGGGGTCTCTCTGTGTGCTAGCTCAGACACTGACTGGTGACCTGTCCAGAGTATACACCACTTCTCAGCCAGTGCATGCTGGGAAACTCCCTGCGATGTTCAACAGGTTAAACATTTATAGAGGAGAAATGGATGGACGTTGTAACGTTGGACTATTTTGTCGAATTTAAAGGTCCAGTGTGTAACATATAGGAGGATCTATCGGCGGAACTGGAATATAATATATATAGGTATGTTTTCATTAGTGTTTAATCACTTGAACATTGGAAACTTTTGCGGCCACTGTAGTTCCTCCTACACACTTTTCATCAAACAGAGATGCGAGTGGTGTTCACTTAGTTGCAATCTGCAGCTTAACTGCTAGATGCCACAAAATCCTACACACAGGTCTTTTAAAATGTCTTATATTAGTTGAAATTCACAGAGATCACATTTCATGTAAAGTGTTACTTGTGCCACAAAACACTTCATCTGTGAGGCAACAGTGCTGCCATTACATGGAGTATACAGTGGTTGTGGTTATGGCAGAGGAGTACTTGGCAGTGTGATGATGCGTGGAGCTCCTAATGAGAAACACCAAGCTCCCAGTAATTTGTAAGCCTAAGTTAAGGTCAAACCACAAATACTGCATGATTGAGTCACCCCCAAAGTCCCTATTAGAATTTGCATTTAAAATATATCTATTATTTATGTGTGTATTATTAAAATGGCTGGCTGTGGATCCCCAGAGCACAGTGCACAGGGAAGGCCCACAGCAACTGGACCACAATGCTAGGGACTGACAATCAAATAATGGACAGGGAGCAATGGAAGAATAATGAGAGACAGATAAAAAGTTTTCTGGAGTCCAAAAAGCATTTGTCATAAGGACCACATAAGATTAGAAAAAACAACACAACTTCAAACACTATGTAACATGTAAATCTTTTTTGTGAGAGAGTAAAAAAGATTTGTTTGTTACATGTGATGGGTGGAGAACATATAATAATGCAGGAAAGTGATCATAACAGTAGATCAGTTTTAATGAGCAATAAAAGTTCAACAAAGCAGTCAATGACAAAGTAACCCATAAAAAATGTGTATGTTTTTACATCATATAAAGATATCTAAATTCTGCCACTGCTATGGCTATAGTGCGAAATCGGTCAATTCAGTTCCTCTGCAGCAGCTCTGCAGACGCTGTTCTGAGGCACAGCAGTACTTTGAGCTAAATGCCTCACAATGACAATGCTAACATGCTAATTCACACTTAACACAAAGTCCAGATGAAGCTGATGGGAATTTCATTAGTTTTGCAGATACTCAGTCATAAACCAAAGTATTGGACTAGTTAAAATTTTTACCTGACTATAGTGCAGGATGAAAGGTAAATCAGTCAGTCATCAGGATAATTTGTGCACCATGTCTGTAACAAATGTTATGGGAATACAATAGTTGTTGAAATTTTTTAGTCTGAGTGTTGGACTGATCAAGAGACAATGTTATCCCTAGAGCCACACAAGAGTAAAAGCCAGGTATGTGTTCTTCAATGGGCACGCTGAAACTAAACATAACTGAGCCGAGGTACTTCTCAGCTATCAGCTCAGGAGTGAATAAGAGCACAAAGTCAATTGGCTAATGATTTTGTTTCCAAGTATTTTCAGGAAGCTTCTCTTAAGCCTTGTTTATTGTCTCTTTTGTGCATCCAACTGAAAACCTTACCAAGTCAAGCAAAGAATTTTCAAAGCAAAAGCTGTCAATGTCTATTTACAGTCAAAGAAAGTGCAAGCACTTTTGTCCACCTTTTTCAAATAAGAATGAAAGAGTAAATGTCTTTTACCAGGAGTCTAGATTCAGCCTCAGGCAGTGCAATTGTCCATAACTCCTCTTTTTGTAGCCATATTCATTTGCACAAATATACCCTGGGCAGCACACCAGCCAATCATGAAAGAAAACTAAATTTTCTTTGCTGCATGAAACTGATGCTGAGAGCACCCGCAGACCTTAATACCACAAGTGTGAGACAAAGCTGAGAAAAGTGCCAGGCATGCTGGAGAGAGATGTATTGTTTACCTGTGTATCTTAAACGATACTTTGTCTGCCTCCTCACTGATATCTGATATTCCACATGACATGACTGATGCTTTAAAAGCCTGCATTCCCCCTCACCTTTCGTTTGGACTTAACCTTAAGGTGGCAGCACTTTGAATGTCAACCCCTCCACATGTGGACCTTTTCAAATGCCACGGCTCTTTATTCTGCAATTGTAGAACAGGACAGACAAAGAGAGAGGGAGGTGGCTATGGAGGAAGGGGAAGATGCTGGCAGATTTTTACACCCCCACCAGTGGAAAACCAAATGACATACAATCAGCTAGGCTCAGCAGGGGGTTCATTTAACACTTGAAGGGGAATATGGATACTAAAGTGTGGGTCTTTGAAGGGCTAGAGAGCTGATCTGCTCATTTGATGATGTGTTCACTTACACAGATGGATGAATGGCAGCCTTGAACTAGAGAGCAGAGAGTCCTTCTTTGGGTTGACGGAATATATTTCCACTGCTTTATAAAAAGTAGTCTGAAATGTACAGCAAAGACTGAACATGATGAGTGTCAACGTTTTCCCCAACATCAATGCTGCATGACATTAGCAACTACATTGCACTTCTCTATAAATAAAGATTCCACATGTATACTGTGTTCCAAATTATTATGCATATACTGTTTTTGTTCTTTTTTTCCCTAAATAGTCAATATAATT
>NW_023340246.1:6968400-7031914 GCF_004916995.1 Morone saxatilis
TGTATTTCCTTTGAGGATGCCAGAGTCAATTCAATGGCTTTGATTTAAATCTGGTTTCCAGCTATATGTCTTAAGGTGAAAATCTTTTGCATATCAAACAATTTAAAAAAAAGTAAAAAATAAGATACTGGTCAACTAGAAATCAGTCAAATCATCATAAAAATCATAACATCGACAATGTTTTGCTAATAAATGCTTAAATAAGCTACTTTCAGAGGAGTTTCTGAGCTTTGAAGAGGTTGAAAGCTGAGACTGAAAGCTGTGAATTTACCCATATTTTTCACCATAATAATAATGACTGTTTGGTACAAAATAATTGTACTGTTTTGCTTTTGAAAACCGGCCACAATTAGAAACCAGTGACTTGAACTAAAGACACCCAAATAACTTCCTCTCAGGCCAAATGAGTGTAAGGGTTTGATAATCATGAAAAAAATTTGTGTGGTATCACTTTCCCCTTTGACACAAACCTCTCACCCTCTGATGAGGAAGTGGAGGAATGTGATGCAGTGGTGGCAGCGATGGCCAATGATAATGGCAAATCTAAGACGACAGCCACTTTAAATTGCCCAGGGATCAACCCTGACCCCTTAACACTTTAGCAAATCGAGCAAATCTGACAACCCTCCACATGCTGTGGAGTGCAATGTGCCTGTATGTTTCTGTTTGTTGTTCAGAGGTGTTCTCCTTTATGTTGTCATGAGATTTGCTAAGAGCATTTCCAGTCTTGAAGAGATGAGGACTAGGAGTCAAGCATCATCTGTGATCCGTTGGTGTCCTGTAACAGCTGTCTCTGGCACCAGAACATGCGGTTGCCGCTATCCCATATTACATCTCTGCCACTCAGCACCGACGGATCAGCAATCCAATTTCACACAAGCGCGCTCAGAGGGAGGCAATGCTGATGCAGGAATGAGGATCTATGCTTCAACAAAGACAAGAAGTTGTTTGAAGTGGCTGGAGGGGTGGTGGTCTGGGGGAAGAGATGGGCTGAAGAATTAGATAAAAATGAAGATGATGATGATAGAAATGCGATGGAGGGAGATAAAAAAGCAAGGGTGATAATGAGGGAAAGGGCTTTGTATGACTGTTACTTTCATCAATCGAGCTACCTCAGAGAGCAGAATAAGCTCCTAATTTCCCAACCCATCACTGAGCACAGAAGACCAAGCAAAGGCGAGCCTGGAAGACAGACAGAAAGAGAGAGAGAGCAAGCCTGTGAGACATTTCCACTGTGTAAACACACCTTTGTTTGTGTCGTGACGTCCAACGCGCCAGTTTCTGCTCAGTCAAAGAGCAGCGAGACAATGATCTCTATGTACTGCTGGGAGAGCAGATGTACAGTATTGGATGACAACACACTCCTTAGCCTTTTCAATATCACACACTCATATTGCATAGTCATTGTGACATAAATAGAGAAGGGG
Organism: Morone saxatilis; assembly: GCF_004916995.1. Classification (NCBI taxonomy): domain Eukaryota; kingdom Metazoa; phylum Chordata; class Actinopteri; family Moronidae; genus Morone; species Morone saxatilis. Next base: position 6,969,828 of record NW_023340246.1, read on the forward strand.
GTTGCCTCTCGTCTTTCACAGAGCAGAAAGAGATTTGAATCTGATATCCAATGACTGCTTATTAGATCGAGCCATCAGGCCGTCAGTTTGGAGCCAGACTCATAAGGCAGTCGGTGTGTTAAGGAGGCTGCTTTCCATTTCCACCCACAGACACACACACAGAAAACACAACAGAAAAAGAGGAGAGCAAGCCCCTTCTGGACTATCTTCTCTTCTCCTGCCAGAGCTGTGCATGCAGTGTTTAGTAAAGCCTGCTGTAATCAACACAAACCCACCACAAAGCCAGGACCCCAAAAGGTATCCTATTTTGGGATATCAATGGTTTTCAGAACAATAACCCATCTTTCCCTCTGTTTTAGCTCCTACAAAAGATTAAAAATTCAGCTCTGATAAAGCAGAGGAACCAAAAGCACAGACAGAGAGAATGAGGACTTGGCCAGGTTTGCAGAATTGTGATAGGAAAGACAGACGGTTGGATGGATAAATGCGGCGCTCCATTGTTGGTACAAAAGGTCAGCTGGGATCCTAGCCCTACAGACAGAAAGACGGACGCAGGGGGACCCATGAGAGGATTCAGATTGGATGAAACCTGTGGAACATCTTGTCACAGTGAGATTGACAAGACAGACACACGATAACACTTGGCTTCACCTATTCTTTGATCTGTTGCATTGTTATCGTCTCACATCTGCCAACTATTTCGTTTTTACATGGATTTTTTTTTCTTAAATCAGGAAGGCCGCTGTTTTCTGTTGACAATAAAGGATGAAGATATCTTGACTGTGTGATGAGGGTGCGAGATTTCTGATAAATCTGTCATCAGATTCATGATTCCCATTTTCCATCCATCCGATTTCAAACGCTGATAACAAAAAAATGAAGCCTGACAGTTCCCTTTTTACAGTGCCTTTCCTCTGACAGTTTGACAGTGTGCAGTCCTCGTGACTGAGGTGTCTGTCTATCTGTCTTTCAGTCTGTTTGGCTTTCCGTCTGTCTCTCTGTCCATCTGTCTGTCTATGTGTCTGGCTCTGTATCTCTGTCCTTGATTAGCAATCACTGCAGCATAGCCTGGTCTGATTCCAAGTGGAAAGCTTTAATTCTCCTCACATGGTGCCGAGACATCCAGACCCCTGGTGCAATTGCTCCTGGTAAACACACAATCACTGCTTCTCGTTAACACTCAAAAGTTTCCATACATCATCTTAAAGGAAAATCACTGCTTAATCTCTGCTTTGCTCCCTTGAGGTCCTCTGTTTTTTAATGACTCTGTTGTAGACGCCTGTCAGCGGATTTGTTTGTCCACAAACATTATGATGATGTTTGTGTTCATGGAAAAAAAAGATTATAAAGAATTAATGCATGACTAATGGAAAGTAAAACAGCGGAGCAGGAAAATTATGACACTTAGTTCATAAACTGTCAGACCAATTAAAATCAGTTGTACTCATCTAACTAGACAAGCTATGAATGTATTCTTAGAAACCGCAGGCAGACTGTATTGTGCTAGGAATTCAAAACCTGTTTTCCCAGTGAGGAAAAATCCAATCAGAGGAAGCAAACGGAGTGGCATTTTTAATAGTGGCTTGTCTAATACTTGAGGGCGGCTTTCTGCATAACCACTGAGGGCTGTCTTTATCCAAACTGACGTTTCGAACGGACGGACAAGACAGAAAGAGCTGACAGGTTCATCTCAGCTCTGTGTCAGACAAGCTGACTTTTAGCGCTAAAATCCACTCTGACACATGCACCACTTAACCACTTACAAAGAACAAAACTGTGCAACAGACCTCTGGCTCTACATATTTAAAATTGCATAACTGTTCAAACACTGAAAGTCAGATAAAGAGACACTTGACTCACCTACAAAAAGCCTTCAGGTTTTACACGATGGCGTATGGATAATAAATGAAAGCTACGGTGGAGAAATGAAGTATTTCTAATCAATCAGTTTGGTCTGCTTCTCAGAAATTGTCGTCTGAGAGCTGAATTTTGTGACATTTTCACTGTGAATGCAAATGGCACGACGCAACCTGTGATAGGATGACAACACATACAGTAGAGGCTAATAAATCAAATCCAGGCAGCAGAGTGTGAAGATTGTTTTCCTTTCTGCTCCTCAAAGAAAGATAAAAGCACGTCAGAGAGCCTGTGTTACTTAGTATTTAGGGAGAATTTTGAGTCTATACTGTGTTTGTTTTTTAAATTTAAGTTAAAATGTCAAAAATAAAAGAACACAATATCCTCAATGCTTGACAGTTATACATCAGCACTGACATTTCTGGTATGGCATAAACATTCTGAATTATATAATCAGATTGGATGCATCATCATTTTATGTCCATCTGTATGAAGTAACAAAAGGAAGGCAAGATGAGATTATTTCAAACTGTGAAGCAATATTTTTTCATCCAGCTATGTTTAGTGTTCTCGGTAGCTCTCATAAGATAAGAGCGTGGTTTTCTTTATGACCCCATGGTGAGTCTGTCTGCTTTGGAAGTGTAAAGTTTCATCTTTCCTGGGTGATAGAATTTCCCTATTTGATAGAACAATTGTAGTTTCCTCTCCTATCTGAAGCTAATTCAAAAGCAACCCTGCCGCCCCCCCTTCCCTCCCTCCCTCTCTTCCCCCCGTCTCCGTTCTTTCTCCCTCATCCAGCTCCCCCAGCGTGCACCTTCTTAAACTTTAATCATCTCATATTCAATACATTTCACAGCGACTCGTCACAAGGTTATCCCAGTTTTCAAAAGAAGTCTTCCCCTTTTCGCTTCAACCTCAATAAAGATTCAGTGATTTCAGATTCTTCCAGTGTATTCATTACCAGGCTCCCTGACACCAGAGTGATGTTGACATAGAGAGTTTTTCTTGATGCAGATTTTAAGGCTAGCAAAAATAAAAAGCTAAATAGAAAATAAAAAAGTTAAAATGCTGCTAATGCTCTACAGAGGTCATATCACACTGTCAATTCTCATGCAATTACTGCTGTTGCCTTAAAAATGTTGAATATTTAAAAGCTGACAAAATATATTTCCCTGTCATTTGTTCACCCTGTCACCGTCAGGAAAATGACACATACCTATGTGCTTGCAGCAAAAAAATAAATAAAATGAATCCTTCAGAAGAGACATACTTTTTGTGTGTTTTCTTTCTTTTTCTGATTGTGTCAGAGTGAGGCCATAACGCCTGCTGTTCTCTGGATACCCTGTTGTGTTGGCCACAGTATGGGTTCTGCTTCAATCCATTGGTTAGCTGACCTGGCTGAAATCAATGACCAAAAAGGCACAATGTGTGATTTTGTTTAAAGACAAACTCTATTGATTGGTGCTGTCAATGCTTAGAAATTGGGAATTTTGTTTTTATGACGCTTACCTGAGCTAAAAAAGAGCACTTTTTTCGCAAATATCTTCAAATCCAATTTTCAGAAATAGTATTCAATGCATGCAACATGCATACTACTTTAGCTTTTAAACACATGCATTGTATAATGGAGTAACTGCTTATTGTAAAAGAATGTCTGCCAGGTTGTGCGATCTGTCATGGGACGAGACATGCTCAGCAGAACAGAGCGCTTCATTTGGCCTTGCCAGAGAAAACCGCTTTAATGGACTGCCAACAGCAGGTATTAAATTCAATCCTTATCAGCACAAGATCAAACAGCAGTACGTATTGTAGCTGAAGCTGGAGTAACACTCCTTGTTAAGGATGACTTTTAACAAAAAGAACTAAAGGTAAATATCACATATATCCATCTTCATTATTTACCAAGCTGTTGCAGTATGTGCTTCTTTGTTTTCCTGGAAGCAGTGCTATGGTCATACTATGGTCTTTGTAAAATGAATGAAATGTACAGCTACTACTAAGAACATCGTCAATGTGAAGCCAAAAAGAGAAGTGATAACTAACATTTGTTTGAAGAGTTTGAGGTAGTCACGTTCACCAAACAAACAAAAAAGACTTGACACTATCAGACTTGCCAATGAAAAAACGAATTTCTTCTTATGATCAGTACTGCACAGACATATTCTTAAAACCATGTATTCCACATATTGGTCACATAATTAAAAAAATTGCTTTTTATTTATATAAAAATATTGTCCAAATACTACAAAATGCAGAGAGTAATCTTTTGCACTATAGTACTGCAGCTACCTGACCAGAATAACAAGACAATAACAAACAAACAAAATAGGCCCAAAGAAACTTATTTTAGAGTTTGTTTCCAACAACATTAAACTAATGAGATGGCTACAGGCTAAAGGAATAGCTCATTCTGCTGGCTTGAGACTGCTCTGTAGATCAGAAACTAAATTTGATCAGCAAACATATCAACTGAGAAATGAATGAAATGTAAACAGAGTGAATCAAAATGCCAAGGATATAGAGAATCAACGTGAATATATAACTGTCTGTTCTTTTAGTTCAACTGTGGCGCCTGCATTTGTGTTTGTTAAAGACTGGTAAAGAAATACAAATTGCAGCACTGCTGTGATATCAGGGTAGGGTGGATTAAAAATGTCATATTAAAGGGATTAAACCATGCAAAGAAATCCATATGTTTCAGTAGTATGTATCTGTGGGAAGATACTTTCTGAGTAATATTATGTGTTCAGATAAAAACTCAAGCTTTGGCACATTTTAAACCCTATAAAATCCTCCCTGACTAACACTGAATAGCAGGCTGTAACTTTAATGTGCAAACATTTAACCCAGGATAGATCTTTCACAAGTACATATGTTTTTCAAAAGCACAATAATTTTTTGGCTCATTGTTTGAATCAATCACTGTGTAAGCCAAATAACAATACTCTCTCTTTAACATGACACTTATTAGCCAAGTGCCATTTCAACACAAGGGAAGTACAAGCATTAATGCAGCTTAAACGGTGGTGATAATAATAAACAGGGTGACTGTACATAGATAGTGTTGGTGTATAGATTTTTCTAATCAAAGAATTATTTTAGGCCAGTGTTTACATTCAGTCAGACACTTCCAAGTCTCTGTCTTTATGTCTCTAATAAATTCCACATCATGGTGAAATCTTGGTTTATCACTGTAGATCTGCCTTGTTAACCTAACTTAAGTTTTCTTAGTTGCTACTATGTTTGCTAGAAAGCTGGATTGGAAGTATTGTTTATTTTTTGCCAATCCAATTAGCAACATAAGTAATAACTTAATTGAAAGTCCATTTATTATTACCTACTAAATTGATTTAGTAAAACTTTAGTACATGCACTGCCTCTATTGGTATGTGGAAGAGTCTCTGAAATCTATATTCTTTAAATTAAATAAATAAATTCAACAGATAATACTATTAAAATACTTTGATTATATACTTTCGAGTTATAGTACTTCAACTATGAGATCGCGGAAATGTAATTTAGGTTTTTAATTTTATGTAATATTTTGTTTCAATATCAGCCTGCTACTTCATCACGTTCATGCACATAATGCATGCATCCATGATCAGTTACGAGCTAAGATGTGATGGTAAGATAGTAAGCAGAGGTAACAATTAATGGTTCAAATACAATTAAATCCCCCTTTCCACCATATTAGCTGTGGCCCTTCAACTGGTTTGATTTAGGATTCAACAAGAGTCAGCAATAAATAGTTTTATGAATAAATCTCCCTCAAATAGGGCCGGCCTACATTACTGTATTTATCATAAAATGGCGTACAAAAGTGAAACTGGACTTTCTGCTGATGTGTACAAGTCCTGTTCATCAGCAGGAGACAGAAATAGTGGATATTAACAACATGGATTTGTGTCTAGTGACTATACGTCCATGTCATCGGCACAAAAATACATAGAAATTAATTAATCGTCCAGCAGGAGATTACAAAGTATAGCTCTAAATTAACTATAGTCCACTGTTCCATGTGGTTAGCTTTACATCAAGATGGACAACGTGACCAGATGGTACATTTCAACTCTCAGCATTTGTCCTACATGCACCCACACATATGCACACCTGCACATTCACACACACAGCACCATCATGTATGTTCAGCTGATATTCAATAGTGCTAAGAATAGCTTTGCTAAAGTAACATGCCTGTTAATTCCAGATTTTTAGAGTCGTTATTGTGCATTGACCACTGAAACAGGGACATGTTTTTATTTAAATCTGCACAGATTTTAATATTAAACTTCCAGTTTTTTTGACCAATGACTAGTGATTTCTTATATTCTTATTTAACTGTTGTTCAGAGGTATCCTTGTATCTTTCTGCCCTTTCAATTGTCAGTCTGGTTGAATCACTGTACACCGTTTTGTTCTCGATGTACAAGATGTTAATTCATAGTAAAATAACATCTATTTGTATAGAGGACTTTCTACAACCTACAAGCATTTGACAACCATTCAAAAATATAGAGGAGTCCTGTCAGACATCTGACTGTATCGAATCAAGCTTTTATGTCAGGTGACCCCAAACTTTTGAGCAGTATTGTATATAAATCTTTAAACCATTGAAGAATTAAATCAGTTGTAGTAAACTACATGAAGAAGGTTATTTATAACGGATAAGTACAGCTGAAACAATACACCTGTTCTGTGTCCCATTTTACATTAAGAGAAATTAATACTCCATTTACGGTTTATTTTATTATTAGAGTCAAATGTGGAGGGGTATTACTTTCAGACACACATACAAGCAGACTTCTGAACATGTCTAGCTATTGGACTGCGTCCCCACTTGGGCCACAGTGTTTATAAAGAGAGAGTCTCCAAACAGTGGAGATCAATAACGGCCTGTCAGCTTTTTAGTGTAGCCATGGACAGAGCAGAGACACAGGGACCACGGAGAGAGAGCTGCATCCGTCCATCAGACTCTTTGTGACCCCCAACAGCTTTGATCGAAGATGACAGATAGAGAGAGAAAGAGCAAGTGAGGACAGGAGACAGCTAAGAGGAAGATAGAAAGACAGGCTCCTGTGGTATTGGCCAGCTCTTGAGGCCCCTGTATCTTTTCTGGGCCATAATTAAAGCAGAGCCCAGACTCTGGGTATTTGCCTTTTAAAACGTTGCTGGTCTCTATTGCCTGCCTTACAAAGGACTGTCAAAGGCAAGACAAAGCAGAAAGGTAAATCCCTGAACAAAGCTAACAGAGAGGCATTCGGGGAAGGATCTGTATTATATCTGCTGCATATACGCACACACATTCCCACATATACTGTACCTTTAAACAATTGTGCACTCACGTGCAGGGCAATGCACCTAATGGCTCTGGCAGCCATTGAATGATGACAATGGCCACGGTGGGAGTTGGCAAGACTTTGTCGGGATGTATGTAATTATTCAGCCACACAAAAGGAGGGGCCGACGCGGTGCCAGAGCAGATTTACTGTGTCTGTGGTCAGTGCATTCAGCAGGGTATCTAATGATGTGCACTTATGGGCTAAATTACCAGAGCATTGTTTACCTCTGCTGCAGGCCCCACCGAGAGCAAGAGTCTGAGAAGGTGCCGGAGAGAAAGAAAAAAAAAAAAAAAGCTCAGATGGATCTGCTGAAGTTCAAATTAAAGCAAATGATCTGATAGTGAGGAGGAGTGTTGAGAGAAGATGAATGGTATCCATGGAAGCAGAGGCAGGGGAGAGGCTGAAATGTCTAACTCTTTTTTGGTAAAGGCCCCTCTCTTCACACACTGCTGACAGCCAGCTAGCCAGCAAATCCCTGGACGAGGGGGTGGAAACACAAAAAAGTACTGCTCTTGACTATACCACTCAGACATCTCCAAGCTGCAGTTTTCTGTATCAGGTCTTAACACAATATGCAATATATAGTCAAATGAGGAATATATACACATGCACCATACTTGTGCTATCCGTTTCCCTTGAGGCCTCATTAAAAGTTTTGGATCAAATATCATGGTCATTATATGGCCTGGTGATCATTTATACCTAAGCTTAACCTATATTAAGCAGAAATGTGCAGCTGTGAGTAGGTTTATTTTTTTAGATCTATGATATTAACTCTTATTAATGGTCCTTTTTTTATTTGTTTGCTCGTTAAGAAATACACCACCTCTAACCATCACTTCTGACAGCAGCACCCATCTGAGCCACTGTCAGAGGTCATTTACATAATGAAAGAAGAAAATTACCAAGGAGGCAAAGGCAGGACAAGCCTGCCATTTGGCAGAGAGAGAAAATGAAGATGGAAGGAAAATGGTTTGGCAAGAAGGGGGCATTGGACAGAGAGTGCAGAGAGTGCAGAGAGAGCAGCAGAACTGGAGTGAGGGATAAGGGCAAGAGGCAGCAGAGAGAGAGTGAGAGAGAGAGAGATAGAGCGAGAGACGCTGAAACAGTTGAACCATGAAGACAGGCATGCCAGTGAGTTGGACAGTGCAGAAACATTTGGAGAAAGTGAGAGAGAGGAAAGCTGGAAAGCCTCAAAAGCATGGAGCAAGTTGGAGATTATGTCCAGCTGGGGAGTCTTCACAGATTAAAAAGTTGACAAAGGGATAGACAAAGACTGGAAAGAAACTTGACAGAGCAGGAGGAAACATGGAGAGATTTCCAAAATGAGTCAGAGGGAAGCAGGTGTTGTGGCATCCATTTGGATGAGGCTCTTACCTTGGCCGACGCTGGAGCCACTGATCCTGCTGCCGTGATGCCTCGCTTGACCGCTATGTCGCTGCTCGATGTTGTCACGGCAACTGTGACCGGGGTGGGGAGGAGGGAGGGGATGACTGGGAGGGGAAGGAGCCCCGGACGGTTGTTGCCATTGACAACGGCAGAGGCACAGCTATGATTGGCTCCTCCATTGTGGAGGCCAGAAGGCCGGATGTCTCTCCGCTCCCAGGGTCCCCGGTAGTCCCTTTCAAAGCGGTGGTGGTGGCGTGACATCACTTCCTCTTCCTCTCAGAGGGAACAACGGGGGCAGGCCTGCAGGAAATGGAAAGGTCAGGTTAAAACTCTTTTATTATATGTATGCAAATGTAGGTAAGAGATAGAGACATAAAGGCAGGGTTTCAGAGATAGAAAAAGGCCGGGGGACAAAGAAAGAGCGAGACACCATCATGTTGGCTGGAAGGTGTAAATGCTTGCAGCATCTGCTCCCAATGCACCTGACTGACACGAACACACTGCGGCTCATTTGTTGCTTCTGATTCCTATTCTCCCAGTCATTAACGAGGGCTGCGACAAGAGGGAGAGAAATGAGCACTGCTAAGCAGGTCTATAAAAAACACCATCAGTGCCAACACCATAAGGAGCTAAATTTGTCACATGAGGCACCTAGGCTCAACAATGAGAGGTTAAAACAGTGCAGCTGAGCAAGGCGCAAACAGGTACGCGCTCAGTCAGGTTTTCCTGAGGACAGCGCAGCAGTATCATGACCTTGCGGTCAAAACTCATTCATCTGAATAGATAAATACCCCTGCAATTACAGCTCATCTCATACATCTAATGGCTGGTTAATTCAATCAGATTGCCCTTGAAGTGCATTTGAGGGTTCTCCCCTTTTCAAGCACAGCAGGCTGTGATAGGCTAAGAGGCGACAGTGAGCTGGAATTACATCAGTATGGGGTATGGCGCTATTGTGTAGCATGAGCAGCGTATCACTCTATATTATATCATAAATCAAAGCTGTACAGGATCTGAGTAGAGAAATCCATCACTGAGGGGATTGTAGCGCATTGTACTCCTCCTCACCAAAGGCACGTTATGCTTCCCAAGCCCTTGATAACAGATGAAATAAATAAATAACAACCTCAAACCAGGTTCAGCAAGCCCCATGCAAAATCCCCCGGTCTGTAAGGAGAGAATGACAGCGGATGATAGGTCTTTATTCTGCACGCTGGGGTCTGTCACGCTGTCTCTTGCCTCACAGAGGAGGCATGCCTTGAAACGCCGGCTTCTCTGTGTGTATCTGTGTGTGTGTGAGTGTACAAAAAGCAATATATACTACAGTGAACTGCTGTGTTTGCACATAATCTTTTGGTAGGATTTAATGAGAACACACATGTTCAGAACTCCAGTGTAGTATGTGAGAGTCTTTGAGCAGGCTGTTAGAAATGAAAAGGATCTTCACAAAGCTTTGATGCAGGCGATACACAATGCAGCCTGTGGTGGGAGCACTGGCCCTTCTGTTTCTTTAGCTGCGGTGACCATCCATTTATTTACCCGGTAAAACATTCACTCTTTCTTCCTTTTTGTCTTTCTTTGTTGTGCTCTCTTTCATTATTTTTCTCTCTGAGTCCCCCCTTCATTTATTTTTCTCTTATACAAGGTCTGCTCTGTACAAATACAGCAAACTGATACGCGGTGATAGAGCCAGACGGAGCGACTAAAAGCTGTAGGACAACACTCTCACGCTCTCTTTCTCTTTCTCACTCACTCTGCAATAACCTTTCTCTCTCTAAGCAGTAACCCTTTTTAATAACCTCAAATTTTACAATAGAATAAGCTTGTATTATCTCTAAAAATATTTGAGACAGAGAGAGTAACAAGGTGCTAGTTCGGTGGAACAATGGCAGAGTCAGTGCCAGGTAATATTCTCTTATCACTCGAGCTCCACACCCCAGCTGAGAAATAAGAGAGCAGAAAATTCCTCCATATAAAAATAAGAGGAGAAAAAGAAATAAGAAAGGGACTTTATCTACTCAAGAGTCAGAATTGGGGGCAGAGTGCATTTGCATTCACAATTCACAATTTATTTTATCAATTCTTTTCAGATGTGAAGTGGGTACAGGCCACTGTGCATCCACTCTGCTCCCTAGTCCAGATAATTTTGTGAATTACTGGAAAAACTGTCTATTTTTTTTGTCTTCCTGTACACCTCCAAGAACAAGGGCACAATGGAGTTTGCAAGAGCCCACACAAGATAGCTTTGTTGGATAACCTTCAGTGAGGCTGTAATTTAGAGAACAGGGAGAAAGAATTAAAAGTAAGTAAAGTACATGGTATTTCCATTAGAATTTTTTAAAAATAAGGTCAGACTGGGGTGGCTTATTGGTCTAGGCTAGGGTATGTGCCATGTAGGAAAAAGGGTTATAATCAAGCAATACAATAGGTCCATATTGAAAATTGCATTACCCATATTCTCATATATAAATGCTAGAATAGGTAGTTGAAGGCCTTTTCTGATCTGTTAGTCCTACAGTTGAGGTATGGTTAAGGACAGGCAACTAAAACTAATTGTTATGGTCTGGGAAAGATCAGGGTCATAGTTACAAGTAAGTTAATAGTGGCTGTGCTTGAGATGAGATGTTAAACCCCAGAGTCCAGTGTCAAAGCCAGATATTTTGTATACTTGATACTGTAATAATTTAACAATAGGTAGGGCTTGGTTAAAATCCTTATTATATGTAATTTTATTTCATGTTGATATATATCGTAATATAGTTTGAGATTGAGATACACATTTTTGGTCATAACTCAAGGATTAATGGGTTAATCATGACAACATTTCACACAGATGTTTGAAGGGATACAACAATGAGATTATGATATTTTTTATCTTAAAGGTCAAAGGTTACCTTCACTGTAACATCTTAATGTGGAAAAATGCTCCCCCCCAACACAGAAGGGGAGATGGTGACCTGTTTAGATAATACAATCATCATACAAATCATACATATGTACCATCAGTATAGTGATGAGTTCCACTTTGTCACCGGTTATAATATTATGTTCAAAGTCTTTCCCATATATATTATATGAGTCAGGACAGACATGGATATAAACTGCAACTTGACTGACTGGTGGAGGCCTCTAATTTCTACTCTGTTTCTACACTATGTTCAGACGTTTTTTTCCCACACAGAAAATTGATCAAGAATCAACAAGGGAATCAATAAAGAATTGGACCGATAAGCAGAATCGACAATGGCATTGGTAACAATAAAATCCCATCTCTTGTCGGTTATGGATCGTTTGAGATGTAACTTTTGGATAAGAATGACCTGCCACGATGCTTTAAATCTTTAAATAAACCCTCATGCAATGTTTTCGCTGCCTCTTGGACTGGTCAGAGTTGGATTTAATTAAATGAAAACACTTAGTCAAAACTAAGGTGTTTTGCAGAGTTGGTGAACGTTGAAATTGGGATATGGTAAAACAGCTACTAAAAAATATTTAAGTAATGCAGTTCTGCTCTTTCACTCACAATACTACCCACAACAATTTAATACACAACATCAAAATAACTGCTGCCTTGGTACAAAAAGTATGCATTGCAGAATTATCACCTCATGTTATACAACATTTCATTTCCAAACCCGATGTCATGATACATCCTGCATCTTCCTTTGATACTGAGAGTAAATGTGGATTGTTTTACGTAATTTATACAAACGACAAATGTTGTTCTTCTGAAAAGGAGCCTCTCACATAATCATGCTTCAAATTCCACCACTCACTTACCCAAGCGGCATTTTCAGAATCTTGGCACTGCATTTCAATATGTGCACAATCCTGTAAGTTAATTCCTGTCATCCTTGCACTATGCATGTCAGTATGTGCTGTGTAACCGGAGGCTGGCAACTGATCCCTGCAGAACGAGTGTCACTGAGACACTACATTTATGGTCCTCGGTAAACAGAACGATTTAAGCTACTAATTGAAGACACTTCAATTCCCTTCACAACTACATTTCTGCAACTCCTTTATCACCTGTATGTGCGCGAATGTGTGGCAGTATATGAGTGCACATCATCCTGGGGCTGAGATTGTGTGCTGTGTGTTTGCAAGGGTAGGTATGGTATGTGGAGGTGATAAAAGAAATTTTGCTGTCAGAGGTGCCTGTGGAAACCAACACCCAACACACCTGTGGACTCTGCCAGACCAGATAAACACTTAAATACATCACATCTACAATGACACTTTGCTCTGCACTGCATTGCTCTAGGGAGAAGGTGCCAATAAAGATTTGCCCATTTTCTTTCACATCCAATGAAGTCACTGTCAGCCACGGACAAAAACAACGGTCTTTCAGAGGAGAGATGATAACCCCTCGCATGTTAATCCAACCTTTTTAAGAGCTTTTTCAATTTCATAAGAAACTAATGACAGCATTTCAGTCATACCCTGCAGCAATTAATGAGGCTCTTCAGCTCCTGCAATCCTGTCAGCATGTTAATAATCTTACCTGAAGGTATCAGACTTTCCCACGCCAAATGCTATTTTCTGACTCTGGCTCCTACTTAAAATAAGTGATGACTGAGAATCATTTGCAGAGAGATGAAAATCTAAACAAATGATTAAAATGACTAATCCTCTGGAAGCCCAAATAGTAACAAAAAGAATCTGGTCTCCAACGGGAACAGAATAGCCGAAAAAGAAAGTGAGAAACACCATGTCAGCAATCAAACCTAATGAGCTGACTGACTGGCTGACTGGCATCTCCATTGTGTTGTCAGTCACGTCATGAGTTAAAAGCAGTCAGCTGCAAAGGAGGCAGAGTGTGTGTGTGTGTGTGTTGGTTGCAGGGCGTTTTCGACTCCTGTTTCAACAGCCATTCTAGCCCTGCTGATGCGTCAGAATCGAAATTGCACCCAGCGTACGATGTTCCGAATGCATGTGCAACTGAGACAGAAAAGCGAGATGCTTTGGATGTCTACGTACGTAAGAAAGAGATGCTGTTGAGGAGTAAGCGTGTGGGCGTTTGTGTGTGGGAGTATGCCAATGTCGGCATGTTTGCAGGGCCAACTGTAGCTGACATCATCATGACCTCACTGATATCACCATGGAGATGCCCTGTATGTTCCTGCACGAGTTGTAAGTCCGCGCAGCACACATCAAGAGTCTTCGATTACTTCAGTTCCTGAGCAACGGCGGAGTGATTAGCCAAAATAAAAAGTTGTCTGACAGGTGGGAACGTGAAACACACACCCTAAAGAACAGCATCTGTCACTCCACGGTGGAACGCTGCATGTCGGGTGTGTGTGACAGAGCTGCGTTAACAAAGCCATGTGGGAATACGCAGGGAGCCGCAGACAGACGTGAGGAAAGAGGGAGCGTAACAGATGGACAGAATGTGGCAGCAATGGAGAGACAGCCAGACAGTGTGAGCGAGCAGCAACTGAGATGTAACAGCAGTAAAGTGAATGTGTGTGTGTGTGTGTAGCCTGAAATAGAGAGAAGGGTGTTAAGGATGGGATCAGGGAGGGGTGAGGAGGGTTGTGTGTCATACTTCTGTTCTAGGGTGTGATGTTTGCTTTGCTGGCACATTCTGCCCTGCGTTCAATACCCCCAGCTATTCCACCCGCTACAGATACTCCCCAAGAGGGAAGGCTCCATTTCCAATCTGTAGTAGTGTTTACCTCTATTGACCCAGTGACAGCCCAGCTTTCACCACACTCACACTCACACACACATAAACACCCACCTGCTACACTCACGAGTCTGTGCTAATGATCAATTCGTCCATCAGCAAGTCAGGATGGTACAAATGATGGCTGTGGAAAGTAGGTACTGTAACTTTATGAGGACAAGATATTGCTGTAAATGAGCAGCCCTGTGGGAGACGTGTACAGACAACCACTAACACACACACACACACTATAACTATCGCAGACACACACGCTTGCTCACGCACTTATAGCTTATACACCAATACAGTTGCACACCAGTAAATGTGCTGACAGTTCCTCCAGGACAACAGAGGTATTCATCCTGATATTTAAATAATGGCAGAGACTGTTGGTACAGAAATAGCCCGGAGCAACGAGAGCCAGAGTCGCAGGCTTTTAAAATTCTCCTCCTCACCTAGAGTCCGTACCGCCCAAGACACACTAGATGATGAAGACACCGTCTCAAATGATGAAGACACAAATCTCAAAGAGTGTGCATCTTTCACTCCTATACATACTTGCCTGCTTATACAAGTAAGCTTACACACACCTGTGCACCTGCAGAGACAAACGATACAGGTGTTATTAACGAAGCAATGTATTGGCACACTAAAGAATTCAAAATTGGATGGTACACAGTAAATACTTTCGATATTTTTCTTTGGATATTTATCTTTTCCAGCATATTTAGGATTTTTTTCCCCGCTTTTGTAAAGTATTGATTGATGAAGCAAACTGATCTGCCAGAGAAGAACCAGGGCTTCCTGGGTATTTTTAGCTTTCCCTCTTAAGGACGTGGCACAGGAGAAACCTAATTGATGTTCCAGAAGAAGCAAAAAACACAAGAACAACAGAGCGGAAGCTGGGGGAAAGGCAAACACAGGATAGGAAAAGTGGAGTTTTATGTCTATCTCATGAGTTCAGACACGGTGTGTGAATGTGTATGTGTGTGTGTGTGTGTTTGTGTGTGTGTGTGTGTGTACGCGCTTGTTTGTTTGGAGGCGAGGTGTGGGGGTTGCAGAGAGGAAGAGAAAGGGCCATCTTCAGGGATAAGAAACAGAGATGAATGCAGCTACCTGCTGGCATGGAAACCAACATGGCTATTGTTGGGATTGATTCTTAGCATTAATAGGTCCAATTAATCCCAGCGGTTTGATGGAAAATGTGTACTTTGCTACAAACCATGCACCTCATTAGTGGTCTGAGTGGAATCCAGAGACATCACACAGACAGCAATTTATCACAAAAAAGCAGGACGTCTCAAAACAGAGCACACCAACTAAGGCACCATTCAGTCCAAAAACTGCTTTGCAGATTATAAGAAGCATATAAACTAGCTTTATTTCTTTATCTTCTATTATCAAAAATATCACGATATTACATTTCATTATTCAGAGTATTTACATGATAACAGCTGGTTTTACTTAGCTAGAGTAAAACTAGGAAGCGTTTGACACGCAAATATGCCTGAACCATGGGGTAGTTACCAGTCATTCTGAGCAGATCTAGCACTAATCTGAATCCTCCTCCTTATCTGTCTATTAGGATTTCCACAGAGGTTGCAAAGAAAATGATAGTGAGAGATGGCAAACTGTACTATAATCTGACACCTTGATGGAAGAAACACTGGTGGGTAACATGCACACACTGCCTTATTTTGCCAGAGACAGACACTTCCTGATCATCTTCTCTTTGATAAAGCATGCAAGCAAAGGCCAAATCATTCAAAGTGGATAAGAAAAAGGGGATATGGTGAATTAGGTAGACAGACAGAGGAGAAATAAAAGGGAAGTGAGGCTGAGGGTTATTTTTTCTTAGGATTAAGAAATATCGCATATACCTGCACCACTGACAGCAAAGTTCCCCCTCAGAGTGCATCAGCACAATTCTTTTAGTGGAGAATTAATAAGTAAAACTTTCTTCCAATCTGAATAAAAAAAGGCACCTCTGTATGTGTGCGTGAGTAGTGCATGTGTGTTTTTGTGGGGGATACGACATGATGCAAGTGTTTCCAAGCCGCTTGTTTACTGTAGTTTGAACACACAGGCTCTGGTTTCACTTTTGCATGATGAAAACAACATGGGCTAACCATCATATTTCTGTCCAAAAATGTCAGCTCTCACTGGTTCACGTGTAGACAGGAACAGCCACGGCGTTATGAAATATTGCAATGACCGAGTTAGTAACACCCTGCCCATGTTTGGTTGTCAGCTTGTGATTAGCCTGAGGAACAGAGAGGCACTGCTACCTCTACCACCGCACGCTGCTGCTCAGTTAATTAAAACACAGACTTTCAACAAAACGCCACATTATCACAACGGCAAGACATAAAGCTGGAGAAAAACCCTGGGGCTAGTGTGCACACTTTTCCATCCAGCATTTCTGCATGCTTTTTCTACGGGGTGTGGGAGCGGCAGATTTCCAGACGCCAATCATGCAGCGTGTTTATGCCTGTATGTATGTATGTGTGTGTGTGTGTGTGTGTGTCTGTGTGTGTGCGTATTCTCTGTGGCCCATGGCAGCTGTCGCCTTTTCTCTCCCCGCTGCATCCTTTTTGTGAATTTCTCTGTTCTCTAAATAAAAACCAACAACGGCATCAAAACAAACAACAGCTCTCACTGCTGATGCCACACACGCGCACAGACCCATACACACACGAACACACAGGGCATTTGGAGCGACAAAAACCTGATATGTTGTAAGTGCTTTTGCATTATTGCACCTACTGTGACATGTTTCATATATATATATATATATATATATATATATATATATATCTCATCATCATCATATATATATATATATATATATATATATATACTAATATTATATTATGACTATCGATATATTATATACATACATACACACACACCGCACATATATGTATCTATATCAGAATCAGAATCAGAAATACTTTAATAATCCCCGTGGGGAAATTACTATAAAGATGGACAGTATGTGTGTAGTTTAGCTTTGGTAGCGGGACAGGAGGCAAGTGCAAGAATAGTGACTTAATTATCTAAATGGCTGCTGCGGAGATTACTGAGGGCAGTGAGCATCCGTCTCTTTCAACATCACTGGCTTAGAGTGCGCGGCCAAGCTGGAGGAGAGATCAAGAGATATAGACATCAATAACAGAGACAGAGCAGCAATGAAAGAGTGAAAAAGAGACCAAGAGAATTAAACGGGAGCAAGAGACGGGAGACAATGTGGAAGAGAGCAAGAGAAGTGGATACAGTGACAGTGATTACAATGGAGAAGTTTGCGAGCTGACTGGCCTTTACTATAAAAAGCTACCATGGCAATGTGGTTGCCTCTTGACCGGATCATGGCATCACTTCTGTCGCCATGGAGATGCCCTGCACGTCTTTGATTTCACTCTTCCCGTCGTTACAACAGCGATGCTTTGGGGCTGGATAGTATCATAACCCCCCCCGAAGCAACAGAGGCTCTGCATTTAGCTCCATTTCTGCCTTACATGAGCGTGCATGTTTGACTTTTGCACAACCAAGTGGTTACAGGGGTCATCCTTAGACTGGAGGGCCTAAGGTTTGATCCCCCTGAGTAAAAATAGTGCTCCAAGAGCCTTAAGGCAAGATATTTAACCTACCCTACCTGCTCTAGGGACCCCAGTCTTGCTGGCTGACCCTGCACCCAGACCAGAGGGCAGGAAAGAGAGTTTCCATCTAGAGGCTGTATAAAGTATAATGTATGGAAATAAAAAGATTCATACTGTGAGCATTCATGCAAAGCACCATCCATATTGTAGCACTAAAAGGCGATTTAACAAAGAACTAAATCCCACTACCATCCAAGGTTCCCTGTTCCTCAGCAGAAATTATTAAATGCCTTTATTAAATGTTCTTGTTAAGTCTACGTTTTAGAGGAAATGAGGAGGTCTGACAGCTTCTACAGCTTGTTTCCCTTTAAGCTTTGGTTCCTGACAGCGGGGACAGTGGTAAAGAAAGCCCGTTTATGACTGGAAAACTCACTGGTTTGAATCCCCAGAGTGTCTGAGGAAAGAGAGAGTGAACAAATAACACCCTCTGCTTTCAACAACTACTGCCAATGCACCACTGCACAAGATATACTGTACTACAACTTCCCTAAGTCGTACTTAGTTGTCTCTCTTAGCTTGGCCCCATCTAAGTTCAAGGCCATCTGGGGGTTTGGCAGCATGAATCTTTCTCAGTCTGGGAATAGAACCTAGGTCCTCCAGGTGAGGACATGCACACACACTGCCTTACTTTCCCCAAGTGACACCCTAGACAACAGTAATGACTTGGTTGTACTGTTCATCTCCCTGGTGAGAACATGTTGAAACTGTCGGGAAAGAAAACTAAATATCAGGTCAACCTTCAATCTGAAAAGCATCGCAGATAATATATGGACAATCTGACACTCGTAGAACGCAATTCCAATAATGATGCTGAGTTATCATGCGTGTAATTATACACAAAATCATTTAAAAAGGTATTGACTGTTAATGAGTTCTTATGTTTTTCCCCTGAGCGATGGCATTAAAAGGAGATTTTCTCTGAAATAATAATAATTTGAAAAAAAAAATTGAGGACTACTTCTCAGAGACAGTTTTAGATTAGTGAGTTTTTTGCGTACTCGTGCTGGATAAAGAGGGCCGTTTATAGATTTAAGTCAAAATGGCACAGTACAAGGAAATATCTAATAAATCAAAGACCGATGTTTCTTTCTAAGAGAGTCAATTACATTAAAGCTAAAGCTAAACAGAGTTCAGATGTGCTACGCACCAAATTCCCAGCAGAGTCAGCTCCAATACTTTCTATCATGGTTAGTGACAGAGCCTCGAGTCATGTGGTCTTTACTGCCAAGTTTTCTGTATCCATTGCTTTTTCTTACGAAGCACAAACACACAAGTATCAGCGCACACGTACATCGAGTGCTCACAAAAATTCCCTTACTCTGAGTCACACAAGCATGATCGCGAACTCAGGTACACACACAAACATACAGCCAGGACAGTGCTCTCTCCCTGATTAAGCCAGGCCATCTGCTTGAGTCCCACATCACCACTGACGGCTGCTGCGTGTCCAGGCTGGCTCCGGGCGAGCCAGAAATCCCCCAGTGTGATCCAACGGCATATTAATCTCCTTAAATCTCAACCTTTTCAAAAGGGCAGACGCCACAGTAACCTCAGTGCAGTTGTTCAGGGCAACATCATATCACTCTCTCAAATACATGATTCTGTCACTTCTGCCTTAGATGACATGAAAAGTGAAGGAGGGGCGAGTGCATTTCCCTTTCTCCTCGTTTCCCTCTCTTTCCCTCCACTTATCTAATGTCTCTGGGTGCTTTCTCTAAAAGCCATTCTCTGTCTCTGTCCATCGTCTCATATCTGTATGAACACAGTGGCCTTTCAGAGCGCACAGTGAGTGGCGCCGCAGCCCGGTCTGGCCCAGAGGAGCAGTTGAAGCGCTATAGATTAATGGCCCAGGAGACAGCCTAGGCAAGTGGAATGAACAAATAAAGAGGCCACTGAAATGACCAAAAATAAAAAAGAGGGAAAAAGAGGTAACGATAAGGAGAATGAGGCGTACACTAAATTGAAGGAGAGGTACCGACTGAGAGAATGTGTTCTGTCACAGTATAGTTTCATACCTCTGTCACATTGACAGAGTGAATTAAAACTGAATGGGTCGAAGTGCATCATCCAACGTGGATTTGACCCTCTTCCCACTTAGGTTGGATGAAGGTTGGACACTAGGCAGATTTAGTGAGAAGTCGTCTCTATTAGGAATGGAAACTTAATTTAACGCTACCATGGTTAAAATGACATTTTATAAAGGCATTTACTTTCAGCTTGACTAGTCATAAAAAGTGACATAAAGGAAGTAATAAAGATAAAAAAAAAACATTAGAGAAGGAGATTCAGAGTGGGCAGGTAAGAGGGAAACTTTTTTTTGTAATGCATAATTTTAAGTAATTCTGTGGATTAGCAGTTGTGACAATCTGTGACAGCAGTCTCATATGGATGGGGTCAAATGTGACTACAGCTACAGCAGTTCATCAATTATTCAAGTGGCAGAAAATTAATTCACAAAGATTTTTATGAGCAATTAATAATATATATTTTTTAAGAAGAATAGTACAGCCATTCCAGCAACTCTGTAAAGCTGTGCTGTGCTTTAACATCAACATCCACGCTCACTTCTTTATCAGCTGCCACTATGTTTTCAAGCAAACAGTCACTTCTCACACACACCTAGCATTAAACCACACCCGCATGCCATAGGTGCTGGTAGTTCCTTATAGGATGCTGACTGGTCCGGACCACAGTGGTTTGGTCACAGTTTAAGATGGATTCTCCTGTGGGTTTCTGCTCTTGCAAGTCCAGATGCCTAACAAGGTTAATGATAAAAATGCTCACAATGACGACGCACATATAATTTTTTAAGTAAGTTTTCATATCATCTTAGCAGGATAATCTTTTCTAATTAGCAAATAAACATAAAGTAGAGTTAATTATAATAGGAGTGTCATTAGTTTTTCCCTTATTTGGTCATAAGCCAAATATTTGGTAATATTATTTGCATGCTTACATGCTTGCAATAACAATGCTAACATGCTGATGATAGCAGGTATAATGTTTGCCATGTTCATCATCTTATCGTCTAATGCTATGTTTAGTGCTAATTAGTTTGCTAATATGAAGCAAATTTCATGGCAATCAATCCAAAATTTGTCGAGACATTTCAAATGTGATCAAATGAGATCCATCAAATAGTCCTACTACTACTACTACTACTACTACTACTGACTGACCACTCCACATATCAACTGATCGACAATGCCATTCCTAGAATAGCACCACTATGTGGTTAAACATTGACAACATTCTCTGGTAAAATGTGAAGATTTGCTTCTTTTGTCAGTATGTAACTAGAATTTCAAGATGTCATCTTGGGCTCTGAGAACTCGTGATAGGCAAGTTTTCTTTTTTAGTTTTATATAGTAAATAATTAATTGATTGATCAAAAAAATAATAATGAAAATAAAGGTTCATACAAGGCTCCACAGTATGATAGGGGTATTGCAGGGTGTATGTGCTGCCTTATTTCTGAATTATCCTTAAGCATATGGAAAAAACATGTGTAGGAAGGCAACTGAAGAATTTTAAATGTGACACAAACCTGTAATGCCTGCATTTTTTGCTTGAGATTATCTGAATGAATGAATTGTGCTGCAGCTACAGTAGATAGAATTACAGTGAGAAAGGTTTTTTCTTTTCTTGCCCTCTCTTTGTCTCGCTTATTTTCACTCTTCTGCTCCCTCCCTCCCACCCTTCCTTACCCATGCCTCAGCTGTACTCTCACACACAATCAGTCACATGAGTCTCGGGCCAACGTAGATGAGAGAGAGAGAGAGAGAGAGAGAGAGAGAGAGAGAGACGGGGAAGTGGTGGAGGTTGTTGGGCAACATCAGAGATAGTGGAGGTGAAGTGAGAGATAAAAGGAGGAGAGAAAGGAGAGAAGGAGAGCCAAGAGGAGGAGGAAAGGCAATGACAGAGAGGGAAAATGAGAAAGCCCAGGGAGATGGAGAAAAGGTGAAACACACACACACACACACACACACACGTTCTTTAATCAATATGGTGGGAATGTGGCCCCATGGTAAATCACTTTCCCGTCCATAACAGAGAGCAGCCACTATCCCTCTTTTTAATATGTTGCCAGAGTGTCAGTGGGTGATACACAGTTAATATATAGCGTGGACGAAGGGAGGGAGAAGACAGAAAGTGGGGGAATCATGGGTGTGTGTGTATTGGGGGAGCTGTGATGTATAGGCCTGGACAGTTGGACTGCACTCAGATAAAAGAGGGGAATCATGATTAGGTTGGGTAAAGTGTCCGTGCTGGCCTATCCACACATGAAAAGAAAAGCCAGGCTGGTTGGAGAGCCTCTCCTCTTTCCCAAACTCTCTCTCTTTCCCACAACCCCCTTATCGTGTGTCCTTTCCCATGAGCTCTCAATGCATCAAAACCTGCCCTCCTCGGAACAAGGATCCACTATAATATGAGAATTTCATTACAAGGGTACAAACTATCCCTCTCCTCTTCTGGTCACATCGATTTAGGGGATACTGAAGGCCAGGGAACTTTTCCACCTTGGCCTTACGAATCTGTCTGCCTGTCACCATCCAGAGAGCCACCAGATTACACAGTGCCCCGGCAGGTTGACCTTCACTTAACTATCTGACCGCGGGGCACATCATCCTCCATGTCTTTATTGACTTGATTCCATCTCGCTCAATCTCATCTTTGCCCACTGTGTTTGAGACAGCTCGGCAAATGTTGTTACCGTAAACGAGAGCAGCTTCTCAATTGACTTGGGTCCCCTTTAAAGTGGTGCTAAATAAGTAATGGGGCGTCTCATCTGCTTTGGCTAGCCAGTAGCTGGATGGGTTACAGTAAAGAGAGATTAATGGATGGGCAAATGGAGATAAATGTATGAGCTAAATGGAAGCGCCCGACCGGCCTATGATGAGACCCAGTGACATATAGTGTCAATGCACAGCTGGACGGCCGTCAAAGTGCATGTCGATTCCACATGGGATGCCAAGATACAGGTAGACCGATTATCCTTTTACTGATAATCATAGACTTTAACACTTGGCAGATGACACAGTATCAGCGAAATCTTAGCCTGAAAACAATTGTAGAAGTGACAATGAAATGAGTAATGACTGTCTGGAAAAACAGTTTCTCAAAAGGAATGGCCTGTTACTGTACTGTAGGTAGCTAAAATGTAGAGGGTCTGAAATTCAACACCCGAGCCCTGGCTCCAGTTTCATGGTCAGTACGAAGTGATGAGAAAGGCTGGATATGTTTCCAACTTGTAGGATACATTTTGTTATCCCAAATACAACAGAATGCGTCTCTCTGGATTAAATATGGCTAAGATTTACATTAATAATAATTATTTCAGTCATCTTTCAGGCAAAAATACCAAACATTCTCTAGTTTCAGCTTCTTAATATTCGGAGTGTTTTTGTTGCCACGTATGATTAAATCCTAAATCTCTTTGAGAGAGTTTTGTAATGCTTTTGGACAAAACAAGCAATTTGAAGGCTTGGACTGGGAAATTATGGTCATATTATACTATTTTGACGATGAAAGAAAAAAACAGTATAATATATTAAAATAACTATGGTGTTGTGGTTTGTGAGTCCGGCTGAATAATGACAAGTGAGGAAAAACACAGTTGCCTTGAGATGGATACATCACCATACATTTTGGTTTACACAGAGCAGCTCACTTAAGATTTGCTGTAGTGGAAAGCAAGACTTCCTTAACTTCAGCATAATCAATACTAGGCATTTGATTCTCTGCAAACCTTTTGTTATTTACCCAGCCTATCATTACGCCAGTCAGTCTTTCAATCATCCCGGTATCTCATACAGTACCGATACTTCCACTACAACCTGATTTTACTTTTGCAAATAGTTTTATTCATTTTGAATAAGAAAACACATACACACACTTGGCATGCTTCCTTGTCACACCCATTGGTCAGGTTTGAGATACCTGCCTACCTGGATGGTAAATACAACTGCACATACTGTAATTAATGGAAATGCAGGAAGCTGTGGTCTGCATCTGACTACAGAACAAGCAATTGATGAGTTGTCCTTTCACTGACAGACCAAAGATGCTCTCATCTCTTCTATGGTTCTACAGTCCTACATCTCCTCCGACCGTGGCGTTGCCAAAGCAAACGCAGCACAAACCCTGCTACAATCAATTCACTCAATTTAATCTTAATTAGCTGACCACAAAGAGCTGCACATTACTACTGATGCGTCTCGCTCTCTCTCAATCTGCGCCTCTCTTTTTTATGCTACTTGGATTTCACACTACATATTTTAATGACATGTGGGTCTAATGATCTGTGTTAAGTCCTAGCCTGACAAACCCATGACACACAGCCAAGACTAACCATTCTGCTTCTGTTTCATCGCCATCAAATGAGACACGGCTTATCTTCTGATTGGCATCAAAGGAATTGACATGGACAGCACAGGATGTGTCAATGCTCCCTTGTAAGCAGGCCTTTTAGCCAGCCATCTCTCATTTCCAATGCAAGATATGAACTGTTTGAACCATGCTTTTTCATATTCCCCCACTGAAATATGAGCTACGGTATAGTTCTGGTGTAATCCACAATACCCTTGGGTCCTGTATGAAGAAATGTGCTTAAATAAGATGGGCTCACGGGTAAAAACAGTTTGGGATTCTGTATAACACTCCCCTACCAGTTTCTACACTGGGGCTTTATAAAAACTAAAGATAATGGATGTCTCCACAGGCACATGTTCATAAATAAAACAAGCTGAGCTACTCGCCTGGTATTAACTGCACTTTTCACGTGGAATGGGGATTCGATGCTAATGGAACACATGCAAAGAAAATAGGGACAGTTGTGTGGCCTTTTGACCTCTGGTGGCAACAAACATGGCTGTGCATGTAGAGTGCAAATTTGGAGAGAAACCTGCATCCAGAGAGGAATAAATATGTGGATAATATTCCCCGCACTCAGCAGTGTTGGTAAAAAAAAAAAGCTGTGAAATGTAGAATTTGATATGCTGTAAGGGTCAGCCCTAGGTTCTCTGGGAGAGGTGAAAAAGCAGATGAGCCAAAAATGGTAGGGGATGGAGTAAGAAAACAAAAGTAAAAAAAACACCAGCCACTACTATGAATAAACACACTATGTATGGATGGAGACCAGAGCAGCAGCATGAAAAAACATATTAACGTGTAAAAGATACACCCGCTGCTCCTGTGGTTGTATACTGTAAAGCTAAATGTTAGGGCTGCCGGAAGACAGGTATGTGATTTGTGTGGGAGGTCTAAAGGAAGAAAGTTAAGGAAACAAAGAGGGATGAGACAGAGGAGGAAAAAAAGTGGCAAGGGTGGGGGCTTCAGAGCAGAGCAATAATTTACAGGTATTGTAAAACCAGGGCTGGCAGGGACGTCAGTAAAACAAAAATGCCAAACCGCTCTCTGGAGGGAGTGCGGCTTTATACATTTCTACAGACATTTTTCATCAGAGGAGAGTGGAACACTTTCTCAAGTAGTCCCTCCAGAACATTCAAGTAGGGCAAAGTGCTTTCTTTGGAGCCATTTTTTAATTGCCCTGTAAAGTTGAATTCAAAAGATAACAAGGAGCGGTGATGGAAATATCTAAATTGTGAAGACATGTAATCTTTGAAATGTATTAGTATGCACAGTTCAACGTTTCGCCTGTAATGATGATCCATTAATTGAACAAGACTGTTAGCATTTTGCATCTGTTCCTTTTTTTCGTAGTCTTCCATTGATACAGCTGACATTGGTTCATACTTTCCACCCCTCTACGCCTCGTTCCCTGTGAAGCCCGAGCACAGAGCGATGGGTTAGGGTCTGCTATTTCATGCACTCCCCCAGGCCCCTTCACTTTGATAAAGGTTGCATACCTCCGGGCATTTTTGAGAACATTTCCCCCTCTTTCCTGACACTTCCACCTTGCAACCCCTGTCCCCTCTCAGCACGCCCTTTCCCTCCGGCACAGTGCAGTTTACCGACCGTGACACAGCGTGCCGGCTGGATAATCCCAGCGAGACCGAAGCGCCATTAGGAAAAGGAGGCCGCTAAAATGCCAAACCATATTACCAACCCCTCCTCCACTGGTTTCCCCTCATTGTCTCTTTCTCACAGAGGGCAGTTGGTACCGCATCTCTTCATTAATGCATGGAGGTGGTGGGGGAGTGTGTCACAGGCACACAACTTCTCATTCCCTCACACAGCCACTTATCTATAGTGAAAAGCATGACTACATTGCGGGTGCCCTCTGACAATGGGGGCCAGGGTGGGAGGAAGGGAAGGGAAGGAGGTGCGTGAGTGTGTGTGTGAGACCTCAAAGCAACAGTCTCGTTTAGAGCTAATCATGCTGAAGGTAATGAAGCTACCTAGAGACACTGTCAGCCTGCAAGGTTAATGGAACACCTGTATGCATGCTGTGTAAAAAAAATAAGAGAGAGGCATGATCTGTGTGAATCAGTGCAAGTCAATGTGTGTGTTTTTGCAAGGCTCATGTGGCTTGTGCATGTGACTGTGCATGTGTACATTATTCACTGGAAGTGCTGTGAGCCTTGAGACACCGCAGCTCAAAAGTGAAACAGTAAAGGAGATGCCACCGAGCGCCGCCACCGCTCATATCTGTCAGCATCACAGAAGAAGAAGAAACCCTTCTCCTTCCAACACATGAGCACATTTTTCGAGGGAAAGAGTAGGAGTGTGTGAATACTGCAGAAAACCCTGAAGGTGAGGCAAATCAGAGAGGTACAAAAACTGTAAAAAGAATTAGGTTAACTTGTTAGAAGAAAAAATAAAACATTTAACTTTCTGTGTAGCGGATTATTTAGTTTCTTTGAGATCAATGGCATTTTAGACGCATATTTCTGTAATTCTTACACGAATCTCTAAACAAATATTCAAATCTGATCAAACAAACCATTATGTTGACAGCTTTCAATTCCATTCAATGACAGAAGCGTCTGCAGGCAACCTTTGAGGAGGAGAAAGCAGGCAGCTAAATTATGCAAATGTCTGTCAATTTAACGAATCAGAGGCAGAGAATTAGCAGGCTGTTAGTCTCTCTTAGACCCGCAAATGCCGCTAATACAGATGAAGGGCTGGAGCCTGATTTCATTATCGCTACTCTGAAAAAGAGAGGAAGGGGGAAGAGAAAGGGAGAGAGGGAATTAGAGAGAAATGAGAGATCCCGCACCACTCGCCACGACAACCGCAGTGTATCGTGAAACAGCACAGGGCCTGCTACTTTCTCAGCACTACCTCACCCTCCCAATACATTCAACCTGAATGGTCAGACGAAGACCATAAAAGAAGGAGCAGCAGCGGAAGCCCACCCAGCGAAGCAGCACAGGGCAAGAGGGCAAATCACAAGCGGGCCAGCACGAGAGACGCAGAGACGCAGGAGGAGAACAGGGACGCGAGACGGGAACGCGAGGAGACGCGCGAGGAGCGGAGGAGGCGAGACAGCGCTGCACGCCGGGGGGCGTGGCGTTACGCGCACCGCAACGACAGGAGGGAGGGATACCGCGCAGTTCACGTTCTTCACACAGCTACTCCGCGACGAGGAGGATGAACGACTCCGGCGCAGAAGACCAGGGAAACAGCACTGTGCTCATTCTACAGCGGTCACTCGGTTGCGACTGTCGCCTGCAAATCTACCTGGCTAAGCAGAAAGATTGTCACTGGGTCTTAATCAGATGAGAAACGATGGAATGCCAGTCGTTAATTCCAACAGCATTATAGCGTCTATTGTCTGCCTCTGAAGGGGCTTATCGCAATCTCTCTACCTCCGACTGCCGCTGCTCCTCCTGCTGCCTCGCCAGCAAACAAGCTGCCAGCCAACTCACCAGGGAAACTCTAAAGAGCTGGGGAGAAACTAAACTCTCCCTTTCTGCAAAGTCTCACTCTCTCATACTCTTTTTCTCTCACAACTCCTGTCTCCCTCCGTGCACTCTCCACACACAGACACACACGCACACGCACACACACACACACACACACACACGCACACAGGAACTAAAAAACATGTAATGCTACAGTAGCCCTTGGTGCTACACGGAAGCATCTCTGAGGCAGAAACCAGGAAATCAATTCTCTCTTTTTAAGCAACCCATTAAAAGGCGCCAAGGAGAGTTAAAGCACTTGCTCAAGACATACCATTACAGTATATTATATATTCTGTTCCAAGGCAAACCCTAATGAACACACACCATTACACACTGCTGCAGAGAAGCTACTGTATGCATGCACACACACACATACAAACAAAAGTATGCAGTTCAATTTCATGCATACGGTACACTAACAAAATATGCAAACACACAAAGATAATAAAATGTCATATTCTCTCTCTTCTTCCTGCTTTCGCTTGTACACAGACACAAATAAATACTGCAACATCCTCCTTAAAATGCACATCTCCACCATGTTTTCCTCTCCCAGGGTCTGTTCCTGTCAGAACCATGGCCCAAAACTCTCAGTCAGCTGGCTCAGCTGGGGACGGCCTCTCCGACTCAAACAACTTCCCTGCCTGGCTGGAAATGTGTTTACTGTATTTGTACCACTACGCTGCACTGCCTGCCTCATTCACCACAACCAAACAAAAACTACGGCAGTCATGCTACAGTATGTGAGCATTGTGTAAATTCTGTCTGCAGCTCCGTTTGGGGTGTGTGCTGGTGTGCATCCTTCTGTGTGTCGCTGTACAGGGGGTAGAAGAAAAGCAACTGTTTTCGTACAAGAGGAGTAACTTTACCGGCATAGGAAAAGGTGAAGTCACGTAAGGTCCCATGGTAACTCTCAGTCAACCCTTCTACATACAGTGTGTTTCTTCCTTGATCATCAACTTGAAATAATTTTGCAGGTTGTTTTTGACGACTGCATCTGTAACATGGCTGCTTTGAAGACATACAACAGAGACCTGTTATTAAACCATTAATGACAAAGGCTGCTTACTGACATTTAAGTGTGTTTGTAGTTGTGATTAAGCTTTGTCTGTTTGCATCATGTGTTTACTGCTGGACACGAGTGCCTCCTAGCCCTGAAGTGTACACAACTTTCAAGTGTATTTGTCACTAGTAGGCGATTTCGAGGGGGGGGGGGGTGAATCCCATCCCCTTTGTTAGTAAAATGACCAAAATATATCTTTTTAAAACCTGACCATCCAGCCCTCCTTGGTTTTCAAATCCCGCCCCTTATGGGTTTCAAAAAAAAAAAAAAAAAAAAAGGGCAGAGAGTGTGGCCAGACAGACACCGTTGTTTAGTTGGATAAATGGTTAGCTCGTCTGCGCAGCAACCTCAGTGTGATGCTTTATCTGACGGAGGTTTTTGCAAGTTATAATCTATGACCCCGACCATGGCTCTGAAATATCAGTAGCTCAACTGCGTTGTGTATTGATGAATCCATGGCACTGTCCGTGGTGCTGAAGGTGCCGATGGCTTCATACGGGCTTGCGCCTTCTTCTCTCATTGCAGCCTTCTTTCAGCTTTATACTGGATGCAAAATCTTCCTTACTTATATAATATAAATACTCAATTCTGTCATCTATTGTAGCCTATATACTCTATGGAGTAATGTCACCTTCATGATCAAAGTGAAAAGTAGCAACGTGTAGGCACAGAAGAGCTAGAGAATCACAAAGACGCACTGCTGCCTGTAGTATTCCTATATAATATTCCTATAATACTTCTTTGATCATTCAGTAGAAAAATACAAAAATACACCCAAACCCTAACCCTCCCATTGGGCCACCCCCCTGAAAATGAACAAATCACTGACTGTCACTCAACATAACTTCGCATCATAAAGTGAAACGCTCCATTGCCCCCTTTGGTACTGCGCTTGTCATAATAGAAAGTATCAGCAATGCAAAAATGAAATGTATACAACATTAGATACAAAAGCAATATATACAGCAAAGAGACAGAAAGAACAGATTAAAAAAAAATGTATATGAACAACAAGACATATACAGATACAATTTTGTAAAATGTGTAAAAATTTATGGTGCATGGTGTACATGACTACTGGTGGATTTTATCTCCATGTGTGCTTTCCTGTCTGGCAGTTTAAGAGAGAGTGAGAGACAGTTTGAGATTGTATGACTTCATGTGACAATGCAATTCTGTGCTTGACTGTGTATGACTTTGTAGATTATATGTGTATGTACTTTTGCTGCATGTGTGTGCTAGTGTGTGTAGACTATAGTATGTGTGAAACTGCGATATAGTGTGACTGTTTGTGACAAAGTGACTGTGTGTGTGTGCAGAGAGAAGTTTGTCAATGAGTGAGAGAGACTAAGAGAGAGAGAGCTTCTGCTTCAGTTATTTGTCAGGAGTGCTGGTGTTTCACTTGGCTGAAAAGGCCAGTCAGGAGGGACCAAAGTACCTCCTCCCTGATGACACACTGTTCTCACTGCACTCTGACTGACCTCACACCACACACACACACACAAACACATACAAAAGCACATGGAGGTAAACACATACACGCATGAAAGCACAAACACTCAAACGCACAGACAAGGACACTATTAAACACACATACCCTGTACATGCAAACGTGTATGGAAACACAAATACAGTATAAACATATATACACGTCCAAGGCCATCCAAACGTGAACACATTTTAGCACACATTGCATGTATGAATGCATGGATGCATGTGGAAGTACACAAGGATACGCATGGATGCAGAACACACACAGGGTAGGTATAGCTGTGTGTTTCTGTACCTTAAGCTGCTGCAGCCACTGTATCCAAGGAGCTGAAGTAAGTTTGATCTGGTTGGATTCACAGTGAGCATTAGTGTTCAACAAACCATAATAAATGGCCACAGCTGTGGACCCCTGAGCTTGTGTGTGTTGGAGAGTGTGCGTGTGGTGTGTGTGTGTGGTGTGTGTTGGTATGGAGAGGGTCACACACCAAAAGAAGTGTTCTTTGTCTCTGGAGACAATTAAGCGCCCCCCCCCCCCTCCGCCATTGCAGCCTTTCTTTTTCAAAGGCAAAACGACCCCATCTCCTCTCCTTTCGACCCCTGCACCCTCTCCTCCTCATCCTTCCTCACNNTGTGTGTGTGTGTGTGTTGGCATGACTTTGTGTGGTCTTCCATAGGTCTTTGTGTTTGCTCATCCTTCATCCTAGTATAATACCAGCCTACTCACTATTACCCAACTCCATCTAGATTTATTTATTCTCTTATTCTCCAGCCTTTCCCTTTCCCTTTTGTCCTCTTTAGTCCTAATTTTCTCTCTCATTCTTTCTCTTTATCGATTGTACAAAAAAAAGTGAATGTATGCCTCAGCAATTATTCCGAACCAGGTCTTTGGAGTTCAAGGTAGGATTGTATACTCAGCATTGGAAAAGAAATCCACTCTGGGAGCATATTGTAATTTTATTTTATCTTTGGTCAGTACCCACATGTGTTAAAGTACAAAGTCATGGCAGCACACTTTTTCATTTCAAAATACTATATAGGTGTTTTAGAGACAAATTCCTTTTTTTTTTTGCACAGTTACAGTTTACAATAATAACACTGTCAGATTTACCATTTTAATTCCATTTGGTATTTTTGAAACAATGGGTCCTTGATTTCAAACTGTAGTAGAGAAAAACAGGCTTCTCATTTCTAGCTGGCCAGCATTGATTTTGTCAACTGAAATGAGGACTGTCGCTGGAAGACTGTAGCAAGCTAATTAAATTAATAATAGCTACATGAGTTGGTTAAAAAATATCAGATGCAGATGGTTTTTAATGTTTTTAGCTTACTCATTTTAAAATTGAAAATCCTGTAAAAGTTGTACAAATATTCACTTGATGGCTACTTAAGTGAAATCCTGTTAAAAGAATGAGGCTAAAGTCAGCAACCTCAACAGTTTATGATCAATGTAAAAAAATAAAGCAATAGTATGTTCTTGTATTGGAGTAGCGGTTGGTACTCACAGTATTATAAGAGTCTGGTTATTTTTTTCTTTGATGGGGGTCACATATGGCTATTGATGCGCATAAAAAATCTGATTAGAGAAACATGCATTTACAGGTATGTAAGTAAATAAGGGAGGCTAGCTGTTATATTCAAAGCTTTACAAAGGTTATGGAAAGGTCAGGAAGTCAAAGTAGTACACTTTAAAATTACTTATCCAGTATTTGTAATGTGAATAAACTTCTGGCTGGGTAGCCGCAGTAATCACACTTTAACATAGTAATGATAGTAATAATCATAATGATAATAATATATTCAGCACTTTTAACAGGGGGAGGAAATAATACAAACAGACAAAGTTATCTGTTAGACAAATCCATCGGCATCAGCAGCTTTGAAATTGGTTTTATCTCCAAAATTACTAATGTGCATTTGGATGAGAAGGCCTGTACAATCAGGAATACGTGTTAAATTTATTAATATATGCACCAAACAAAGTCTCCCATCAAAAACAAGGGGGAGATTGAACTGGCAACGTTTTCCCCGAGAGCAAAATGCAATTACCAAAGCTGTGTATGAGAAAATAAATAAATAAGGAAGTAAAAAGAATGTATGCTTGACAAGATGAATAATTTCCTCCCTGGGTTATGGCATCAACTTACTGTCTATTCACTGGACTTCACTAAATACCTTTCTTATTTCCAGAGAGGGCCCCATTCTGTCCAGAAACAACTCATGGCCACAGCTGAAAAGGTCACCCTCAGTGCCACTATGGAGTCTAATTACCATGTATTAAATGGCTCAACCCTTCTTCATTTGCATCCAACTTTTTTCTTCCCTTGCCATCATTTTCTCAGACGTTTTGGGGTTTTCTGGGCAGATATCGCACTTAGCAACGCATGTGTCTCCAATGTAAGGTGAGCTCATTAGAGATTGTTTTGCCACTGTGTAATATTGCACCAAAAATGTATAATGTCATACAAATAAAAAACATATCTCAGATGGCTTTATGTTTTGTTGTAACTGACGACCTCTGACTAAGTGACGTATTTAATGGATATTTCATATTATATTAAAAACTGTACAATTAACCCAAATAGTAACTGCAAGAAGTTTGTGTAAAGCAAATGATCTGGATGAATTTCAAGCAGATTATTTCCAGTTTAAGGAACTTTTTATACAATTCTGTGCCTCTGGTATGTATTATTTAACAATCATACATACTTAATAGGCTTCTTTTCTGACAAATTCAGCGTCCTCTTGTCCCTGATGCATGGCCATTTTTCTATTAGCTAATTTACTTAACATTTACTTGTCTTCACAGAAGTGAACCAAATGCTGAAATAATGGCCTGCTGTGTATATTTTCATTTAGTTTTCTTACAAGTCTTAAAATCAAGAAGTACTCGCGACCCCCCGTAAAGCTCTGGCGACCCCCCAGGTCAGGAACCACATTTTCACAGCAACATAAAAATACGATTAAGTACGATTTCCTATCAGCTTAATATCACAGCAATGATTCCTGTATTGGGGTTTAAGGGCCAACCATTTAACTGTAGGGAGGGCATGTCAAAATCTCAAATAGTTTTCCACTTTGTCTGAGTCAGCTGCTCTGTGTGAATTGGATGTGTCAGTCAAAATAATGAACATCCTCATAATAGCTTAGCTAACTTGTCACTAAATTGTAATGGATACCCTGGCATCACTTATTATGAGCTATGTTGCACTGCCAATCCCTCCTAAGCACCTGCAATAGGAGTAAGTAGAATAATATGGTGAAGGCTACCGAGATTGATAGAAAGTTGGTTGTT
Source organism: Morone saxatilis (assembly GCF_004916995.1). NCBI lineage: Eukaryota > Metazoa > Chordata > Actinopteri > Moronidae > Morone > Morone saxatilis. The sequence goes on from NW_023340246.1 coordinate 7,003,460, forward strand.
TTAAGGTTAATGATCTGTTTGGAGTTGATTCGCAAATAGATCAGTCTGACATGTGATTGATCTGTTTGCGACTTCACTTTACTGTAATATTGCCAAACACAGACCATAGACAAAGCAAGCTGCGTCAGCACCATCAGCTACTAAAACAATTAGTTTATTCAACCAATTATATCCAAACTGCTGAGACAGGTTAAAACATGGTGAGGGGTGGAGCCATGGGGACAAGGTGGAGGTGGAGGGGGTTAGCTAGTCTAATAAAGTGCATATTCACACAACAGCACAAAGCCAAGAGCCAGCTTCAGGGAAATAATGCAATAATGAGGAAATTCAATCAGCAGTACTGGCAGTGTCTGGACTATATGACTGTTGCTCATCTGATACGTTAAGGGAGCCTTTTAGTGACAATTTTTTCCTCATTTATTACTGTAAATGAAAATAAAGAATTTAGCACAGCTTGCACAGCCTGCATAAGAAATCAAAACCTAGCCCCAAACTACAGTAAATATGAATTTGAAAGTATTGATTGCTGCACTGCACAGCACCGCTCTGTCGAGGCCACTTGAGCGGTCCAGTGTCTCTTATTGTTCAGAGAGCTGAATATGGGCTTTGATCGAGCAAAACTAAGAGACTGGCACTGACACCAGAGCAGCAGAGTGGAAATTTGAAGGTATCCCTTTAAAATCCCAGAATTACAGCAACCAAATGAAAATACACATACTGTTCTACATTATTACTTGTCGCACGGAAGCAATAAGTGGGAGAGATTTACAATAGGCAGAGTAATATCTGCTAATATGCTTGCGTTCCATGGGGTCTTTAGTCTGGAAATCTTCCTGTAAAAGAGCCCCTACATTTCCAAATGACTGCAGTATGAGCAGTTAGTGGAGCATATTGGATTTAATCAACCATAGAGCAGAGGTGTGTGGGAAACAGTGACAATTCGGCGTTTGAATATAAGTGAGAAAGACATACAAGTTTGAGATTTCACAACCCGGTGTTGGTTTTGTTTTAATGACATTCTGATGTTCATTCTCTGTTAGGGAAACCCTGATGTTCAAAGGGTTTTTTTCTTATAATCAAAGAACATAATCCTCAGGTAGTGCAAGCCTGATCGGAAAAATGCACAGTGGGTGTTAGGCTACACTTGCAGGTTGGATACCCTCAGGTTTCTCATGGACATTTCTCTAAATGACAGTGAAATATTATCATGGGCCCAGGGATTGACGTTCTCTCTGAATACTGAACCCTATCAGCTCTTTGCAGTTATAGCTTGGCTCTCCAGCGTGTTCCTGTGAAACACTCATTTTCCCTCACTGAGTTGAACCCCTGCAACATACTGACATTTAAAAGCTGCACATCTTAGCGTTGCTTTGCACGCTCATTATTTTTCCCACACAATTTACATGCGTAAGCAAAAAATGTTAAAATACTAGAAAATACTAACATTTTTCTTTCACGTCTGTTGAGTCTCAAAGGGATTCTTTTGTTAATTAAAACTGTTATGGTGGCTTCTCTGTGGCTGGACAGCAACTATTGTGGCTGCTTCGCGGCCACAGAGATGGCAAATGCAGAAGAGGGGATATTTTTGTGCACTGCACAAAAAAAGCCAGTCTGATGAACAGTGGTTCACAGTGTCCATTATTTTTGTTACGGTTTATGAATATCTCAGTAGATGAAAGAAATAAGGCTTGAGGGAGCAGCAGATGGAAAGAAAACTCCATCATATCTCAAGAGGTACAAACACTGTCTCTCTCTTGCACACTCACACACACTGAAGTACACAAGCCGTGCACAGGCGCAGATACACACAGGATTTTCAATTTGCAATCAGACCCAGCGTGGTGAACTCTCCATGTTCGCCTCCACTGTCCTTTGTATTTGGCATCAAAGTTCCGCCCTGCCATAAAAGCCAAATTCTCTATGACATAGTGGAGATTGCTCTGTCGAAAATGCAATCAGCCAAAGCCGCCTCAAGTGCTGATGAATTACTATGGCTTAGGAAAAGACAATGACTTGTCAGTTTTGCACCGATTGGCTCCGTCGAGGGACAAGCACCTAGGGGACCTGAAGAAGTCACAACGCAACTCTGCATCCTCCAAATCTGAATGGATCAACATTTTTGAATGTCAAGTTAGCTGTGCAGTATGACTCATGAGAAAACCAACTTTATGCTCAGGTAATGATGTCAGTCCATATATGAATTCATATTTCAGTTTTATTTACATTGAGGAATGTGATTTACTCATGAAAACATTTGTTTTATTACAGTTTTATAACCACTACAGCTGCCACTTCATGCTCTAATGTTGTTTTGATTTTATCTTAAAAGGACAATTTCTTTGTGGAAAAACTATTATTACCTCAATGTCCTTACTGCTGCAGACTGTCATTTCCTCACTGTGTTGGTCCCCTTTGCCCTAGTTGTTGTCAGTTTTACAGAAACTAGTAAGTAAAAGCTTCTTCTTTTGGTTTGTCTGTTGCTTCTATGGGTTGTGCATGATGGCAGATGTGTCCTTAAAGGCTTATACATATTAAGTCATGTATATTGATACAGAATGGAGATGAAAATGTATTTTAAACTGTGAAACTTTACTATCATGAATGGAACTTTGGAAAACATAAAACACTTTTGATGTTTCAATGTGAAAGAGAATGAGTTAATTTGCTTAAGAAAATGGCTTATGGCACTGGTTCTCAAACTATGGTACATGTACCCACTGGTGGTACACAAGCTACTAGCAAAATACTACAAAATTACAAATGACAATACTTAAAACTATGAGATTGCTGAGATGTAATTTAAAATAAGTTTTGCTATAATATTTTGTTTCATTATCAGCCTACAGCGTAGTCACGTACATGAATGTAGCACATGCAGACATTCATGATTATTTATGAGGTAAAATGTGTTGGTAAGATGGTAAGTGGTGGTAAAATGAATGGTTCAAGAACAATCTTGGCTCCAAACCAGAACTACCAATTCAAAATAAGATGGCAATAGCCTTTTTTGAATGCAGTATATTCTTTATTATGCAAGTAAACAAGCGATAAATCTATGCTTGTTTGTTTACAATCAAAACTTGGCTATGATGCCATTCACTGACTCACCCCATCCTACTCATCACTTCCCTATCCACTAACTCCATCCTTCTCTCATCACTTTCTCATCTCTGGTTTTCCTCAGTCACCTAAAAAAATGTTGCTGCAGGCAAAGGTAATTGTGTAGTAGTGTGTAGTTTCCCACATAAAATGCAGCTTGAAGACAGAGCAACAAAGGGGCCACATGAAAATATGGTGCGTTAACTGTCACAGAGTGGGTTGAGTCAGCCTAAAGCATGAAACACTTGTCCTACTGCTGCATCAGCTGTGAGTACTGTTCACTCTCTGCAAATGTACTGTCAATATTGGTCATGGATTTGACTGACTGTGGGGAGCTTTCTAAAAATGTTTTCAAAATAGAAAATATAATGATAACAGGAAATTGCCCCTGCAGACTGAGGCAGAGGTAGATTAACACAGCACCACAGTTTGTCAGTTTATCAATTTTCTGCAACTAAAAAAAAAATGTAATCAGAGTGATTGAGGTACACATCTTCATCCAAGCTAAGTGTTAACCTACATTTAGAAATCCAAGACCACAAAGAAATATCTTTTTTCTTTCTTTTTTTTTCAAAAATGTATTTAATTATTCACATAATAAAGAAACCCAATAGTGGACTGAGGCGGTTTCAAAAGGGGGCGCCATACAACAAGTACAGACTGGACATTGTTTGAGAGAAAACATTAAGCATATTACCACACTCATTGCCATGGAAACATTAATAAACCATGTTGGCAATATTTTTGTGCTAAAGGACATAATTGTGAAAAGCCTTCCTTACTGTTCAACTTCTGTGATTACAACAGACAACCTGCCCTGGTGAACACACAGCTTCATAAATAGAAACGCTGCTAGCAATGCACAAGTCATTTTAAAAATGGATCTTTTGCTGTTACGTCCCATTAAAAATGGACGAGGGAGGAGGTCACCTAGAGTTGGCTTTGTTTCAAAGCGCCATTCAACATCAGCTGTAAAACGAAAATAGGCTAAATCTACTCAGAGCAATAGAAGAAACCTGAGTGTTTTGTGACCTCCCATTTCCCCTCAGTTAAGAAGAGCACAATCACATATCATACTCCAGCAGTAAATGCTGACTTTCCCATGTTGCCTCTGTCAACATTCATCCATGTTAATTCACAAGGGTGTGGGTTCATTCTCTGTGACTGAAGAAAACACACACTAGCTAAGAGGAGGCATGTTGCCAGGCCTCAGCCCTGGCTATGGTCATTAAATAGTCATGGGTCCCTTTGCTGAGCTGTGCCGTGCCCGGCTGGGCTGGGCCTGGGCTGCTTCAGCCTTAGTGCTCATGTTATGCTCATCACTGCAGGGGTCAGGTAGAGTGCAAGGCTGCTCTTCAGTTACAGGTCCAGTTCATCGTCGCCACATGTGAGGCTCAGCACACACCTCACTAAAAACACGCACGGACACAAACACACATGCACATTCACCTCACTATAACCCCTGCTGACTGGTCTGCATGGAATAAGGTCACATCACGGTCATTGAACGGTTTGACACGTCACAGAAACACAGGGTGGGCTCTTCTTATTTTTTGGGCAGGCTCACTGTCTAGTCTTTTCCTGTAAGCACACGTGTCTTTACATGTTTCTGTCTGAGTGACTGTATGTAGGCTGGTTATGTGAAGGTCACCAAGCAAAGCACATGAAAGAGGAAGCAGCGTTTAAGCTCTTATCGGGATGATAAGAGTGTGATGTGTGTTTGGTCAGTCACAATGAAGCAGTCCTTTACAGTGCTCAACCATGGAAGCCAATGAGACATGTTTGTGAAGTGGCATGGCTTAAGAGATCTGTTCTTGATGTTTGCTTTCCTCCCACACTATTTTTTATTTTTTCTAAAGAGTTTACAATGGAAAGCACACATTTTATAGCAAGTCATGAAATGGTACATTTTTCCTCCACAGTGTGGGGGTGGGAATAGTTCAGCTCTTTCAGTCACATATCAAAATAGCAAAAAATCCCAGCAAGCCAACTGTTCTTATAACACATCTTGTCGATCTATAACCATATTTGGTGAAATACTGAAAATCCAATGATGAATATTTCTGGCCTTGATGAGGATGATAAATTACTTGGTTAGTTGGTTATTCTTAATGGCGTTGTGTTGTTAATCTGGCTACAATTAATATCTATTGCTTTAATCTATGGCAATAGATTATGGTGGTGCAGACTGAAATATCTCAACAAATACTGGATGGAATGCTTTGATATTTGTCAGGATGAATTATACATTCTTTTGTAATTCCCCGTTCCCTGTGTTTTATCCAACATAATTAGGTCAAATTTTTATTTGTACAATACTTTTTATGACCAACTACATTGTCATCCACCTCATCCATACTTTGTATTGGGTGCTAATTAGCAATGTTAGCATACTAACATGCTAAACTAAGATTGTGAACATGCTAAACCTGCTAAGCATCCACATGTCAGCATTGTCTTGTGAGCAAGAGTTTGATCAATGAAATGTCAAAAATGGTAAATTGTATCATTCATTGTTAGTACAGGTGACATCTTTAACTTGCTTCTTTTGTTTGTCCTACACTCCAAACCCAAATATAGTCAATCTCCAAATTCCTACAGCCAGCAGATCCTGGACCATCAATTAAATTCCCTTATTACCCTGGTGTTTTTCTTTACACTAAACGCACCATTCTAGCACCGCCCTCGGGCCCCATGGCAGGCATCTTGCACACTCAACATATAACTGGCGAGAACTGAATCACTGGAGTGATGAATGACTTCAAACTCACTGTGGACTCAGCAAATGTTAAATATTCTCATTAACTGGTTGAGAGATCACACACACTCCGACAGCACTGCTACCGCCCATAACCGTCTGAGCCAGAGGCGGTCCAAAACAACCCCTCCTGTCTTCGTCACCCTTCTCTTTTTCTGAGGGGCTTCAGGCGCTGGAGCGACAGGCAATACCGGCGTCTTGAGCTGTCATACACATCTCTGTCAGAGCAAAAGAAGCCGGGCACTGGAGATGGACAGACACCTGATCTGTTGTAACTTGTGCACCGCTTTGGGGCGACTGATCCGGGTTGTTAGCACGAGAATCAAGATTAACAGAACCAGCTGTCCTTACAAACTGCTGCGACTTGACTTCTGCTCTGTCCTTGACTCCTTCTGGATCAGCTATCCCTACAAGAGGATAATATTTCTAATAACTCAATAAAGCCTTTATTGACTTATTAGCTTTATTTTGGTCTTAAATTTGTTTCCTCTCCCACTCTAAAGAGAAACAGATAACAAGACATATTTGGCTCTATTTTCTGCAGTACCAAGCTGCCAACAGTGGGTCTGTTTAGGAGGAGGGTCTGGGATAAAGAGTGGAGAGGAGCAGGAGAGACGAGCAAAGCACAGAGCTCAGGGCAGAGGTGGCTCCCGGCCATCCATCTCTGGTTTCAGGATTCAGAGAGTGCTGACAGGTCTGGGTCCCCCGGCGCAGGCCTCTGGGCTGTACCCATGGATACCCAGACAAACCAAGAGCTGTCACTCAAGCAGTACTAGCTAGACAGAGTCACAGGAGATGGGAAAAGAGGATAGCGAAACACCAGGGGTGTGTGTACGTGCTCATACCTATGTGTGTGTGTGTATGTACCGAATACAAGACAGGAAATGCAGAAGCTGCGAGGGCAGACAGTCGTGGGTCTAGTGCGATATCATCAGTCACTCTGGAGACACACACACATACAGGAGACACACGAAAAACAAATTCTTGGATACTGGAGAAGGTTTGGGGAAACTCCAGGCTTAGACAAACAGACATGCTGGTAATAGCAAACTGCCACCTCATGAATTTTGCAGCTGTCTAAATCTCCTTGACATTTTTATAAAAGCGTGGTCTTCCTTTGGCAAGCACCTTCTTTTAATATAAATAGAGAAGATTGTGAAGTGAGCGCAGTAAAACAAAAAGACGTGATAATAGAGGCTAGTTTAAAAGTGTGAATGATCAGGTTCAATATCAGGGCAGGCAACTATTTTTAAATGAATAAATGAACACGCAGTGCAATATGAGAGCATACGAACACAATTAATGGTTAAAAATCTGCCTCTCCATTAACAGTTCTGTTTGCATCTCTTTCTAAGAAACTTTTCTAACAGCCTTTTCCACAGGCAATTATGGATTTGTATGACTTCTCCAAGGTTTTAATAGTACACTTATCACAAAATCTTATCTAGCGGATAAGAACATAAAAAAGCAACACTTTTTTTTAAAAGGCCAAGAAAAAGCCTTGTGTACCCCCATAATGTCTGCACAACATTGATGAATTGTCTACTGCAGAAGAATAACAAATAAATTATTCAAATCTCTACCTTGGTAAAGTCAGAGGGGGTTTTCTCTTTGTTCTACACCCTGCCATTGATTTCTCCCAGTGGCAAAGAGTGGGATGCCTGAAGGTTAGACACACACACTATGTAGATAAATGACTCCTGAGCTCTGGAGTTTGATCCAAATGAAGCAATGATGTAGCTCACTGGCCCGGGCCCACATTCAAGTAAAGAGTGTGCTCTAGTAAAATGTGCTCTCAGTGAGTCAGTGTGTGGATACATGCAAGTGTTATACTCCCATCAGTACGGTAGCCTTGAGGTAGAGAGAAAACAAGATATAGGCATATGTTGTATTGACAGATCTTTGACACTTTAATTCACAGCAACACTAAGGCAGCATGTGAGTCCGCAATTACAGGCATCACGTGTATGCATTTTTGTATTTGTGTCACGATGTGCCTCTGTATCCATCTGTACCCATGTGTGTAATTATGTTGTTGTTCATACTTTCCTCACTCTTAACCTAATGCTAAATAATGTTTCTAAATGCATGTGTGACTGCCTGTGTGCTAGTGTGTGTGGTAACGTGTGTGATGGTAGTAATGTGTATGTTTTCCTCTTCTCTGAATCCAATGCCCAACGGTGTTCCGGGCTGTGCAGCGCTGCAAAATTGGCCTGAGAGGTTTGGGAACATTTCCCCCTTACAAACAGGGGCAAATCAATAACGTCTCGGTTGAGGGAGCCACTCTCCATATGAAGGTGAGCTGACTCAGCAGTCCCAGCAGCCGAAGGGGGAAGAGGAAGAGAGAGGGGAGGTGGGGATGGAAATGATTGCTTTACAAGCGGTAAAATGCACGGTGGTGTTGAGAACCCTCTGTGGACGCTGCGCTACACGCCTTCTCAATCCTCCAGTGGAGGAGCGGGATGGAGGGGAGCGTAGAGCGCACACATATACACGCTTGGCTTGTAAATACAACAGGCTGCTCTCTCTTGAGCTGTGAGTGCAATTGAGCTCTATTGGTTTCTCTTTTTCTTACTCATACTTGCTCTCTGTCTGTTCAGTAGCCTGGCAAGCCCTGATTTAGCTTTTTGCCAAGTCAATCATAGCTCTACGTAGCCCAATCGAGCCAGAGTCCGTAGGAAAATTCCTATCTCTACCTTCTCTCTAGTCTATTTATTCTTCCAGGTCTCAGCAGCTATCACTGTGCTGATTAAATGTGGGAGTTCGCTAATTACAGGGTGATCAGGCAGGAGGATGGGTAAAGAGAGGGCGGACATCGCAGGGTGCTCCGACGTCCTTCAGGCGCGGCAAGGAATCTGCAGCAGCAGCAGTTGTTGGCAGTGGAGAGGAGAACACAGTATTATCTCTCATCAGACGTGTTGAAGGGCTGAATCATCTCTCAACATCACCTACAAGACTCATCTATTTTCTTTTCTTTTTTCTCTTTGTTTCTTGTGGCCTCATTCAAGTTTCAATTCACCAACTATAGTTTACACAAGAGCATATAACAATGAGTGTATATGTATAAACTAAGACTAAAATATTTATTTTCAAATGCAAAGGTAGTCTGTATTCACATGTATCTCACATCTGGTTTACATTTACTTCAACTCACAACCAAAATCTAACTTCAGAGCCCTGAACCTTGCTTGAGATGGGTCATTCATCACAGCCAACATCTTTCTTTTGTCCAAAGCTATGCTATTGTTCTGCGGTGACACAGTTAAGAGCAAGGAGCATTTTGGAAAACTCCTCTTGTTGGTGTGTGGTCAAGGGTACATGTCATCTGACATTTAAAATTTGCCTGCTAAAAAAACCACTGTATTCATGAGATATGTTGACAGAAAATCTAACCGAGACGAGAAATGAGCATTGGACATGGTGAAAAATGCAATGTGAATTTGGTTATTTCTTACAATAAAAAAAGGCTGTTGTTAAACAGGCGACACACCTGACAGACTCCATCTTCAGCATTCAACATAAACCCGTTGACCACTAGCATACTGTGGTTGGTGGTGGGCAGAGAAGGTGGTGGTTGGATGTTGGCATCAGTGTCAGGACCAGTACATTAAATATACAGATAACTGGGCTAATAAAAATAATTGGCTCCCATATAAGTAAGTGAGAGGAGTGGCAGCTTAAGTATCTCAGATTTTAGGCTGATATAATAATAATAATAATAATAGAGCGAAGCAGGAATGCATATGAATGGGTATAGTCCTGAGGCATTGCTGAGAGGGAGTAATAAATGAAGGAGCAGGGCAGAGCGAGTGAAGTTGTAACTTTGACGAAAACTAAAGGCGATGAAATGTTCACTCTGATGGATTACTTATTTCCAACAAAGTTTTTTCAAATCTGAAACGAATGGAAACCAATGGCTCCCCAGAAGAAGAAAAACTTGAAGTATGTTATGTTTAAGGTATGATTATTTAAGAATGCATTCCTGAAAACATGAAGGCTATGCAGCAGCAGTGAGAATCCACTACATCTCAGGGGCTGAAGGTGAGCGGGTGTTTTCCTCTTCCACGGTTGTAAGGGGGTGGCTGTGTGGTGAAAGTAAATAAAATTTCTGGTATCGGGCTTCCACATCAGCACTGCGAGAATGGCAGCAGTTGCCATTTTGTCATCTAATACAGCGTGAGGAACAGAAGATATTAAGGAACGCTCTTTGTGACAAGCTGAATGTGGTAACGCGTCCTTGTCCATCATTTGAATGAAATGTTAAATGACATGTGCATTGCAATATGTCAGAAAGTAATAGCCTACTGCCACATCTTCACTGCATTCTGGTGTGGGTTTAAGCAGGTCTACCATGGTGCAGTGCAATAAAAAAAGAAGAAAAAACACCACATAAATAAAATAGTGTGAAATTATTTCTTTGTGTATATTACGTATGTGAGATAAAAAAAACAAAAAACAGACATATAGCAACAGATCTAAATAAAGCACGAGCACTGTATCGTTGGCTTTTCACTTCTTTCTGGGTGATAAAATCATGCAGCCCAGTTATAGTAAGTAGTTGACAATGTGAGAATACTTGGTGCACATAGCCTTTATAGCAGCTGTCTGCTCTGGTGAGGGGCTAGATGAGCCAACTTGAGGTGAATTTATTACTCTCACGCAGTGAATGTCACAAATGCCATTTCCAACTGCTGAATGTCACAGAGACTGTTGGGGTGACTACTAACGCTGCGGAGCACCATGACATCTGTATTCCCACTGTTAACATCCTGTATCCCTGCTTTTTAAATATCAAACAAAATCACACTTGCTATGAGCTAAATAAATATCATTAAGCCAGAAAGACTGAAGGCGATCGGTTGGTGTGATCATGCTGATTACTGCTGAAACTTTTGGGCATCGCCACTGGACTACATGTAGTGGTTTTTTCAATGGAATAAGAAGCTTTGATATTGATTTTTTTCCTTCCAAGCCGAGCACAAATAATATTAGCGTAGGAATCAAATGCTTTATTACTGTAAACAAACAAACATTACAGGAACAGCTTTAGTCTGGGATGTTATTTGGTGGTGGAGAGGCGGCCATTTTTAATGAGCGACTCCTTCGGGCTGGCATAGCCTTGCAGGCTCTGGGAATGTACTCAGGAAACAAAAAAAGCAAAACAAAAAGAGAAGAAACTGAAGCACATCTCTCGAACACACGCCTGCGTCAGTGAAGCTCATTGTTTGCAGCGCAGTCATCAGGGGCACGCTGCTGCTGAGTGCTGGGAGCCGACGCTGATTATTTCCCACATCTTCAGATATGAATGTTTGACGCCAAGGTCATTCTCCCCCAGCTATCCATACCTCTAATTCTGCCATCAGTCATTATCACTAAACATCATCTTTCTCACATTCTCCACCTCTCTTGATTTAATAAGATGAACCCAGAGGTACCAGGGGATGGAAGTGCTAAAACTGCAGCCTCATTTTATTGCAAAATGATATGGTTATAATTAGGAAATATCTTAAACCTGACAGAGGGAGCAAGCTCCAGATTAAACTCATCATTGTTTGTTTGGATTCAAAATGGGTTTAATTATTTTTTTCCATAAAGTTCTTTTTAATTAAAGGTTCTTATCAAATCTGAATAACCTGCATAATTGGCTGAAGCATTCCTGGTGTTAAAATCTCACCGTTAATACCTTCTTCTTGCAGCAAATACAGCAGCTAAAAACAAGAGTAGTGTATAGTGAAAATATTTCAGTTTTTTCAGGCTCTGAAAATATGTATTCCTCATGACAACTCGTTGTGTTCCACCGCAAACCATAAATATAAACAATAATTATTCTTTTAGAAGGTTTGAAGATTATACCCAGTAACGACAACTACATTCATGTCAACACGTTTGACTGTATTTACTCATAAACCACCTATCAATCTTTGTGCTTGCTAAGTCAAATCATGCTCGTCTTCAAGCTTTGTGCATCTGTCAAGTCGAAAAACAGGACACTACTTTTCAAGAAGAAAAGGGGCACTGTGCCGACCAGCTTGTACAACAAAAGAAAAACAATCTCCAGTAATTGCCTGCCATCAAACAGAGAACAGTGATTCAAAATGCAGGATAGAGGGAGGGTATGGCAGCGCATATTGCAAACCCGTCAAGGACGTTAGAACCATCCATCTTCCAAGAAATCTCAGAGCAAATCAAAAGGGAGAAGCAGGGCTGGTGGTGGTGAGGTGTTTCCAGCCAGACACAGATTCATTAGAGCTGGACATGACACACACTAAACAATGAGGAGTTGAAAGACTAGGCTGCCTCTGACCTTTTGAAGGTAAAAGGTGGGGAAGTACACACGGGCAGAATGGCGCAGAAGCTTATTGATTTCAGACAGTTTATCTGTATCACAGGCAACAGCCCACACAGACTGCATGAACAACACTTTCACCTGTCAGGATTAGGTCTGTAAAGCCGAGCTGACAGAGACAAGACGAGCATGATGTAAACATGGATGCACAGATCTGATATCCATCCATCCATCTATATACAGGTGGATTAAGGCAACTCAAGCTATTGATTAATAAATACTCAATTTCCTGTGGCTGTGCACATGTACTGTTCACTAAAGAAAAAGGTTTGTATGCAACGCAAGTATCCATTAATAACACATACTGTATACCTTAGTGCAATTTTATTTATTCCTCGTTGCCAATGTGTACCACACTTCTGGTCAATACTGAAGCTAGACATTTTATATTGATTAGTTGGTTTCCAGTGCACCGATACATAATTCATCAACTCTTTGTGTATATGTGGATGCATGTGTATGTGTGTGTGTGTGTGCGTGCGTCTGAGTCTAGGAAGGGTAAACCATCAGTCAAAGTCAACACCTTGCTTTGCACAATTACCAGAAGTGTTATGGTAAAACAAAAGTGTCCTCTAAAAAGGCAATGTGTTGCCAAGATTCTGGGGACCAAAGCGGCAATCACAACTCTCTTATCTCCCCGCTCTTCATGAAAGGTTAAAAAAGGGTCTGAGACTAGTTCATGAAATAATTAAAAGCCTGATGCGATTAAAAGACAAGAAGAGGAAAGAAAGAGAGTTCAGCGCCTTGCCCAGAGCACGTTAGCCTCCTCAATCTTTCAGTGGAAATTGGGTTTGGGGCCGAAGAATGTTTTCCCCACAGGCACATCACTGCCTTCTCCACAGATCAGGGATCATCACACCCATGCGCTCAATCCAAACCTCAGCCAATACCAGAAAAGAAACACAACATCATCACAGCAGTCCTGGATCACTGGTCTGGGGCAGTTTTCTGTAAAGTGTTGCTCATATCACAAGGGCACTGTACAGCCCTGGTGAACAATCCTGGATATACACGTTCAGCCGCTGACCGGCGCCTCAAATACTCTCCAGCAATGATTCATAGACATTGGTTAATCTTATCAGGGACTACCTGGACACAGCAGTAATAAACTGGAAATTGTCTAGTGATTCTCATATCAAATCACAACCATGGGGAAACTAAAGCAACACAGCTGCTCAAAGCAAGAACAGACAAGTCTATGAACTGTTCTTGTCAAGACAAGCTATAATGTGATGGTGGTAATTAATTATGTAATAAAAAAACATATTTTAGTAGAATCACTCATTAGTATAAACAGCGAGTTCCTGGCTCGCTGTTTTCCTCATTATGTATCCTTTATCTAATATTTGTCCCAAATCTATAAAGGCTGTAAGAATGATATACTGTAGGCCCAAGGCTTTAAACAACAGTAAATGGCATGGTGTTTGATTCAACCTTGAGGTTAATCAGACACAAATGTAATATCTTCATTCTCCGCCCCTAACTTATTAAAAACTGCCAGTGAGTCCTGAAACTTAACGGAATCTAAAGGCTGTTTGACTGTTCGCAGGTAGAAAATGCGATTATGGTGAGGACTTGAGTAATGAAGGAAGCTGCTTGTCCTTGTCCATGAAGGGACTGTCACCCCCTTTGCCTCAAAGGAGGTAGTAAAGCCGCCTGCCACAGACATAAAAAATGACTGGCCACTTCAATTAGCCCAATCATAAAATATAATTTGAGACACATCTATCTAACATGACCTGAAGACTTTGGAAAAAGAACTGTCCTGTTGTTCATTTATTAAATATCACATTCACTCAAGTTCTCTGTCTGAGTCGCAAGTGACATTGAAATGTAAAAATTAGGGGTCACCGGATGTACTTTTGTTGCAATATTTAACAGGCACAATAAATCCAATCTGAAGGATGCAAGGTGAAACTAAAAATATTTATACAAAGCCTTATTAATTCAGGAACTCTTTTCTATGATACGTGAAACATAATAATGCAGAGATGTGAGATTTTCAATGCTAATATACTTGTGGTGTTATATTTTCTCTTAATGCTGTATTCAGGCTAACTGAGGTTTCTATTTAAGCGAAATACCTCAATAGTTTAGTGATGATGCAGAAAAAAAACTAAAAATCGAATAAAACAAAATAAAAAAATCACATTAAACATAGGTAAATGCCTATATTTCAAGACGGACCTGCATACCAGCTACCATCCTTCAAAATGACTGAACAGTTTGATGTCCTGAGTGAAACCGTTTTTATGTCCATTATCCAGCATGAACTAAATAGCATCTCACCTCCGGCTGTGCAGTGTTTTGTGGATTATTACAATGGTTCAAGAGGGTTTACACCACACAGGCAGCTGTGCCAGCAATGAAACCAACTTTGGGTTTTTATTTTAACAGATTACATTTAGAGATGATGAATGGTAATACTGATGTCACTCTAGGTGTCAGGACTGATCTAATGTAAACTATTCCATCTTATCTACTGTTTCCCTGTCTTGTAAACTTAATAATCTGTCCTTGTCTACTGCAGATGAGAGCTGGCAATCGAATAGGTCGCACAATATTGAAATCCTCAATAGATCGTCATTGCAAGCAAGATGTCGTCATCATCAGCATTACACAGACATGACCGAAAAAAGGCAGTCTCTCATCAGCTTTTAAAGAAATTTGGAATAATGCACATGAATTCTTGTAGTAGCATAAAGAACAATTTCACCTTCAAAATATGGTCAAAACATCTTTTACACTTTTCACTTACTGTTTATCCTCCCATCTTCCATCCACCAGCTGCATCTACTCCTTCAACTTCACACATATCTTGATGTTGGGTGAAGATACATTATTAACTCAGGGAGAGGGGGGGTCTCAACCTCCCGTCCACGTTGAACTCTTTTACAATGGGGCGCCTGTATAGCTCACCTGGTTGAGCTGGTGCACCATGTACCAGGGCTCAGTCCTTGTTGCAGCGGCCCAGAGTCCAAATTTAGTTCCTTTGCTGCTTGTCATCCACACAAAAAATCTTTTACAACAGTCTCTCCTATTCAGTTCCACAATAACTTTAACACTGTATTATTATAACATCATACACATCTATGTGCATTGCAAACACGTAACAGCAATTTACCTTACACGGCACACAGCTCTCTATATAAAATGATCAAGGTTTGATTGAAGCTATTTCATTTTGCCTCTTTGCTTTGAATATTTTAGAGCACATCATGAATTTGACGTGAGCCAGGAAAGAGAACTGCATGAATAAGCACAAAATCTTTAAAAGGTGTTGTTGGGTTTGTGTTTTTTGCAAGAAAAATATGCCTCTTTCATTCCCACAATTTTGTTGGTGAAGCGACTGATGGGAGTCAATTGGCAATGTCAAACGTGATAACTGGCAGTTTGCTGCAGGTACGTATACTACCCACACACCAATCCATGCTCAAAAAAAATAAATGAAGCTATTTGAAAAAGAAATGGAAAGATCATCCTAATATAGCCTTGTCATCATCTTCACTCCTAGATACCGCTGTTTATTTTCCCCTGTGAGGCTGTGGCCTTGCATAGTGAAGAAGACGCCACTCAACAAGCTCATCTTCAAAATCTGTTTACCAGGATGCAGGGTAGCAAAGGGGGAAATTTGACTCACAAATTCAGCCTCAGAGTGTTCATGTCAATGTCTTCCTATCTGATTGTTTTGGCATTCACATCTGAATAGGACTGGGAGTATGAGGCAAACACTGAGGCAGCGAGCTGCAGATGGTGCTCCAGCGAGAAAGTGAGTGGCAAAAGTGCTGCCACCAGACAAGCTTTGGCTAATCAACATGAGACCACAGCCGAGCCGAGCCTGTGTGCTGGCTGGGCAGAGTAGACAGTGATAAAACAATGTGTTGGAAGGACCTGCACAATTTCCTGGACTTACTGCAGTCTTCTGGGTGCAAGACTGTCTCAGTAAGACAAGTTTCATTATTGTTTTATTTTTCCTGAAAAAGATTTATTTTTTCTATAGCAGAGCTGTAGACATGAGACATGATTTAAACTTGACTGCTGTGACACTTGTTTTACTTGACATCTGACCGCCTAAAGACTTGACCTAAAGGCAAAGTGTCAAGCGTCGACCAAGCATTTTTATAAATAATACACATCACTCGACAGGCATAGCCACATAGCTTGAATTTGAATTAAAAAGGCTTGGTCTATACAATGATGCTTTGCACTACATGCTAACATGCTCACAATGACAATGCCAGTCAATGCTGATTAGCGATGCTGATGTTAATTTTGTTTAAAATGTACCATGTTTACCATCTTAGTTTAGTGTATCAGCATCCTGATTAGCACTAAACAGTTGAGGCTGATAGGATGTCATCAGTTCTGCAGGTATTTGGTGCTAATTATCATTACTAAGGGATTGCTAAAGTCATTCTTAGGGGGACAAGAATGTCTGTGCCATAATTATACATTTCACTCAAAATTAGAGGAAAAGTCAGTGGAAAAAAAAGCCTCTGGGGACCATGAATGTTTGTACAAAATTCCATTGCAGTCTAACCAATAATTGTTAAAATATTTGAGTCTAACGTCTTCAAAAGGAAAATGCTGAAGTGACATGTCCTTTAAATGGTCAGTATTCAGAGATCTGAAAGGTTTGCTCACAATTTGCTTATGTAGCCCTGAGACTTGAACTGGTCTTGTCTATAAAAGGCTGAAGAACAGCTCTGTTCAATAGTTTTACTGAATGTGTAGAATTCCATTATGGCCTCCAAAAGTGCTCCAACACTTTTACCACAGAGTTGACAAAAAAGGACACACAACTGACAAAAAAGGACACACAACTGAAAACAAAGTCCCTGGACCAACATAGCTAAGAAGTCCTTCAAATGCTTCATACTCTGACTTACTTGGAATGGTGTCATAGTTCAGCATATTTAAATAGATAATAAACTTGGTATTTGTAATGAAGTCAAAATTCTGATAATATGAGGGCAGTGGGGCGTGCAGTGAACAATAATGAAATTCAGTGAAAAGGAAGCAGTTTTAGAGAAAATGCAGGCGCAGAGAAACTGTGAATGAGAAATGTGTCTTTCTGAGTCAAAAACTCATTAGTACCAAGCCTGGATGTGGTCTGAACAGTGATACCACAGATCTGTGAAATCTGGGCATTATTCCCACCAATAGCAGTTCCAAAACAACAGGCCTTGTGCTACCCAGAGGGTCTGCTTCTATTCAGTTCCCAAGATCCTCCAAACCAAACAGTTTGGGTGACAGCTGGACTTTCACTCTTTACCATGAAGGGGAACTTCGTTTCGACTTGTGTTTGGAATCTGCGACTGTGGGCCAATAGACACAAGATTACAGCCCACCAGGGGATGGAGATGTTGTAAAAAACCTTTGCTTGGTCTCACGGGGAGGGATCAGGAGACTGTCGGTAACAGCTTCCAAATGCTCATTCAGACCTGAAGCTGTGAATACTACACCTATGCATCAACTGTATATTTATAGGGAATTTCAACAGTACAACTTGAGGCACAAAACAGAGTTATTGCTATTGTTATAGGTCATGAAAGGAGGTGTCTTATTGTGGAAGCAAACAGAGGGCAATGAGGCCAAAATGGTAACCTGCAGGAGGGGTCTCACACTAATGCTTTCTCCAGCTGCTCCACCTTAGGCTTATTGTTCCACTGTGCCTATCAGAGAAGGACGGGAGGCCATTTGAACAGAGCCTAGGCTGGGGCCGGGGCAGCACACCTTGGCCCTCACATGCTCCATTAAACCAGGAGCAGGGGAAAGTATGAAGTCTCGACAGTTCCTGGCTCAGAGCCCTGCCGCTGACACAATTACTAGCCCCCTGTCCCTCGTCTGCGCTTTGCTACCTTGTTTAAAATGGCTGCCTGTAGCCACGACTGTGGATGTAAACAACAATGAAGCTGCAGCCAGAGGACCAAGCTTTCAAACACCCCAATGACAAGAATTGCTGCTTTTTCCTACGGATCTCTCTCTTATTAATTTATTTGTTTGTTGCATCAAGTGTGACAGTATGAGGTTGGATTTAAGGTTGCAGGATCCCAATACTACTGTCCTACTATAGTATTAAGTTTTATATTATAACAAAATTGTAAATAAATAAGTTTTAGTGCTATGTGTAAGGTGAAACAGGTATGCAGAAATACAAGCTACCCTGGACAAATAGAAAAAAAACCCGCCTTGAACTATATCAGACTCACAAAATCACATTGAGAATATTGCTATTTTCCCTGAGGCAGAAAACAGCTGGTCTGTGCTTCATCCCCAACACTCACATAATATTCTCCCTCACCCTCAGAAACACCAACTCCACTGTGCCTACTTTCTTTAGCCAGCAGACAGTTTGCCAAGTAAAGCTGCAAGGGAAAATTAAGTTTCATCTCAGAAAATGTTCTGTTATGCAAACTCACTTGATATTAAAAAAAAACAAAATAACAATTGAAGCATTGACTGATTTGAGACAGACCACCGTGTTGTGTTTGGAACAATAACTAGGATACGGTTAGCTTTCTAGACTTCATTAAGCTGCTTAATATGAGCTGAGGAGAAATAAGATAACATCTCAAAAATTCACACCTTGTTGTTACACCTTGTATTTATCTAAGCTGTGACCCCCTTTGGTTTTATTTAAGATTGACTGACCCAACAGTGATAGCAGTCTGTCTCAGACCTCTCATCAATCAAATGGTTTCCATACATATATACTAATAATACATCACTTTCAAAAAGGAGCAGCAAACCACTTCAGGCTGCTGCTGATTCTACATTTCAGACATATCATACTGCCCATCCTTGGCCCCCAAACAGGCAATTTATTTTTATTGCTTCTAAATAAATGGTTATGCATAAAAGTTACAGATTGCAACACACAATTTCACCCCTTTAAATAACAGCAGTAATAGCTAATTCCTACTGTGTCAGCTGCATTCAATTTATAGGTCTGTCATGCTAAGCCTTGTTTTAATGAAAGCACTGAGCAGGATGCAATTCTGTAACAAATGCATTATTCTACTATTTTAATGATTCAAACTTACATATAAAACAAACAGCAGACAGGTTATTTACTGAAGTTTTCAATGTTAAGTCTCTCAGTTACTAAGAAGCTTTGTGGTCTGACCTGAAGGTGTAAACGGCAGAAAGATGGCAGACAAAGAAAATGCAGATATTGCATCACCTGAGGGAAATTTAAAGGTTAATTCTGGCGAGCCTATTTCCCATCCCAGAATAGAGCAGAGTGCATAAATGATTATCTACTTCTGGGAGAAAAAAAAATGTTTCTGATTGGATTAATCCAAACCCGGGTCATCTCGGAACAAGGAACAACACATTCTTCTCATATTGCTACTGTATGTTTTTATTCTAATTGAGATGAACCTGAAGGGGAAAGAAGGGAAAAAAAGGCAGGGAGAGGGAGAGATCATGGAGAAGGACAGCCTCCAGTCAGCTCCAGCAGAGGGGCCTTGCTGACCTAGATCCAGGCTGAGTGGGGATGATATTAGCAAAGCAATTAAGGGAGATGACAGCCGTCAGGCAGGGTCAGACTGACAGGGATAGCAGCCCGTCTCCCTCCCTCTTGAGCTTGTTCTCCCTCTCTCTCTCTCTCTCTCTCTTACTCCCTCTTGTAATGGCTATTGATTTTTCACAACCAAAACAAGAGGCCCTCTCAGCACAGAAGCGACTGAATTGGTAAACATTTTTTTTTTACTTTTAAAAGAATACTGGGTAGAAGACAGAAGAAAGTGTGCATGGCACGGGGTCTATGTGAGGGGAAGGGACCGAGGCTCACAGGTTGGTGACCCTGTCAGCTCTTTGCTTGGATGTGCTGAAATCACTCCAGGCATTTCAAAAACTTCATTCCCCAGAGATGATAGGGAAGTGTAACTTTTCCCTCAAAAAGTTCCATGTTTTTGCCATGGGGATGAAAAAATGATAATATTTGGTCTAAAGTAAGGCAAACTAAACTTTTTTCCCCTGGTGTGACGAAAATCTGTGACGGTTGGACATGTAAGTTAATTTACTAAATTAAGATGTT
This sequence comes from Morone saxatilis, assembly GCF_004916995.1. Lineage (NCBI taxonomy): Eukaryota > Metazoa > Chordata > Actinopteri > Moronidae > Morone > Morone saxatilis. The sequence continues at coordinate 7,023,707 of NW_023340246.1, forward strand.
AAGTAATATGCTTTATACATCAAAAACTAATTTGGTAGATTATTTTACCATTTCTTTGTTCACATATATACATCTCTATACATGCACAGAAGAAACTTAAAGTACTTTATATGCTTGATAATTCTTCCTAATTTAATATAAATCATCAATTATTATTATTATTATATCCAGTATTTTCTTTTCTTGAAATGATTTTAATAATTTTTTGTTAAAACAGCAAAACAAATAAGTTTACTAATATACTAACACTGCCTGAAAAGTTGTTAAGTTGTATTATTCCCAAGAGAATTGGCTCTTCGCCTACTACCACAAACTGTAAGTAATGTCCGTTTACACCAGAAACACGAGAGACAGAGAGATACAGTGGGCTGAAACGAACAAAGGATCAGACTTTGACTGGACTTTCGGGAAATAATGAAACCACTGATCCTTAACTGGCTCTGATGTGATCTTTCAGTCTGCCTTAAAACATCCTGGAACGAAAAATGCAGAGAAAATAGAGAACTACACATGTGCAACAACAATCTCAGCAAAAACAACATTAGAGGAAATCTCATAAAATCATATTACAGTAAGGTTGTAGTACAATGCCCCACCAACCATACATCCAAATCACATTTACAGCAATTACAGGAGACAGCACCACTTAAATCACCGGCCTGTTCAGCTGTCACAGAGCAGCACGCTGTATGTGTTGCGCAATCCCAGCATGCTTTGCTCCAGGCGTGCGACTCACTGGTGTTGTGTTTGACATTTCTGCTTTAATCTGATCTCCGCGGGTGGTTGTATGTTTGACAAAAGCAGAAGAGATAGACATACAAGACCAAATTCAACACAAAAACAGCTAGGTGGAACATAAAGTGACATGAGATAAAATGGCAGAGAAAAAGATTTGTGACAAGACTCAAGTGAATGAATACTGGATGCTTTTAAATTCCACACTATGTTGTCAACAGTCACAAATCAGTACATTAGATAAAACCTGTAGGTGGCATCTCTGAAGTAACACCTGTGAAACAACTGCATAGAGAGGCGCAGTATTTTGATAGACTGTTCACTGACATATTTGCTTTTCTTTCATCAGCTTGTCTAGCTACAGAAGGTCAGTATATATGGAAGAGGCCTGCCTTTTTCAATGGCTCTCAAAAGCCAAGAACACCTGCTCAAACTGATACCTCAAGTACACTTCAGAAAACATGCCAAGCTGGGCACTGCTCAGATTCTCTATGCTATAGTGTCAAGTTTTTGTTTTTTTTATCAACACGAATTTCTGCTTCAATCTCAAAATCAATTTTACAAGCAGCACTTTCATTTTTCAGTTTACAACTTGAAGGGAAAGACTGTTGAGTTGTGTGAGTGGCTAAGGCTGTGTGTGAATTCTGATTATTTTAGTAAGCAGCAGGAGTTAAAACTTAAAGTCGATTTGTTTTCCCTGAGTGATATGCAGAGTTTGGAAGAAGCTTTGGGGGCAGAGTTGAGAAAAAACACATATGGTGCAGGAATGCACATTTACAAGTATGGGGTAACCTCTGCTGAGCCCCTATGGAATTGTTTTGACATCTGCACTACATATGTGTCCCACCCATAAAACTGCTCAAGAATCTTTTTTAATAGCCTTACATGTGCACCAAATCCACAACCTGCGGATCAAGAGGTGCGATTACTGATAGAGCCTCCTGACTATATCATTAAGGCCATGTAGAAGCGGAAGAACAAATCTTTATTTTCAACAGCCTGACAAAATGTAGAACTGCAAATGACCTAGCATATAGCATGCCAGTGATCGCTCAGCGACTTAATGTCTGTATTAGCTCTCTCATATCTGCTGAAAGACTTCAGCAATAACCATTCAGATAAATGGCAGCAGCCTCTCAAGTCCCTGTTTAAGTGGAAAATGCAGTTTAAGTTTTTCTCTGCCTCAAGCAGAGCAAGCGTGCACGCTAACCTTGGCACCTTATTCACGCTTGTGAACAGCAGTGGAAAATGTCTGGATATGAGACGTCCCCACATATGTAGGGATAGAGATATGTGCCATAATGAGTTGCACTCTGCAGATGGCCATTAAGGCTTATGTCAACATTAGGGAGATATCCAAATAAAAATTTGGCAGATGATACACGCAATTAATTCAGAGTAAATTTTCACGCAGACCCATTGACCACAGATGATAAGAAGGTATGTCTGAATTCTTTGATAAGAGTCCCTGTTGGGAAATTAATTTCAGCAGAGAACATTTGGTCCTTACAGAGTGGCGATGTAATTAAGGTTAAAAAGGAGTTTTCATACCAGGCATGGAAATTGCTTCCTTTCAAATGTATCTTTGTAAATCTGACAGGGGCCGGAGCGGGTGGACTGTGGCTATTCACAATGTCAATGTGTTTTTAAACTGATGCTGGACAGGAAGCCGTCGCACTGGGCAACAGCTCGACCCAGAAGGCGAAAGGAGAGGAAATAATTTTTTTTTTTCCACCAAACAGCTTGAGTCAGCTGCAAGTTTTAAAATGATCAGTCAAGTTCAGCCAGCAACAAAGGGGAAGGAACAGCAATAAGTGATAGTGTTTATCTGAATATCATATACTGCGTAATACTGTAGGCTCTGTTTTTATATGTGCATTGTGTCAGCATTATCGTGGAGCTTAAAAAAACAGTAAGACCAAAAAAAAGGTTTCTGTAGGGTGTGAGGAGGAAAGAGTAATGTAATATAATATAATAGTGTTCTGCAAAGATGAAATTACCTATAACTCTAAAGCACACACTGTTACACATCCAAGCGCAAGCTGAGAGCTGCTGTAGACATTAAGAGAAACAATATACCTTATCTGCTGTGATACTGATCTTACAGTAGCATGGCAACACACTATGCTTTGATATGTGGGTCATGCCATAACGCCTCTCCATAGCCAGAGTGCAGATACCCAGTAAAAAAATCAATATGGCATCACTTGCATGGAGGCCAAGCACATGGGGGGACGTTCAGGTGTAGATATTCTTAAATAAGACAGCTGACATGACAGGCACACTGTATGCCCTGAAATGGCAAAGCACGCTGCTTGATATCATCGGGCTGTAGGACATCTTCACCAAAGGGGAAGTGAAGGTTTGGCAACAGAGGGTTCAGGCAAACCATGGCTGACAGGATGTCATGGATGAATAGATGGACGGATGGACAGCTGGTAATGCTCAACACTTTTCAACGTTCTCTTTGCGTTATGTCACCTTGTTTTACTTGCATTCCTCCACTGAATTGCCAATTTTCAACAGGAATAAAATTAGATATTTTGGGGGCCTTTCAATAAATGAATACAGCCCTGTAAAGCTTGTTTGTCGATGTCTGACTGTTGAATTTAATGATTTTTCATCACAGGTGTGCTTTTGTAAAGTCCAGTATTTCTTCAGCTCACGGTTCTATCAATAAATTGCAGCTGGCAGTGTTAAAAATATGAGATGCCTGATGTTTTTTATTTTGGATGGATTTTTCATATATTGTTTGTCTTTAGCTCAATGTCACTGCTGCCCATCCTGGACTGACACTGACTGCAATAAAGATATTTTTAATTTCAGTTTTCTGGTTTTAACAAAAGTTTAAACAAAATGAAACAAAAAGTACTTTTCAGTGGAAGGCCAGGGTACATTTTCAAACCAGTTAACAATTTTGGTTTTCATTCCACCTTATAATCAAGCTGTAATGAATGAAATGGGCTTTTCGTAGCCTATTCAATCTACAATGTGCTATTTGAAATACTGCACAAAAGAGCTGGTTATTTAAACATCACTAGGAACACATGACGGTGACATCATAGAGCCAAAGCAGGTAAAGTTGTGCCTTTATAACTGCAAAGTGGAGAAGTTTTATCTTCCGAGGAAAACATGATGTGACAGCTGGACTTAAATGGCTTTAAACGTAGGAGTATTGTCCTTATTCCACTTCTCTACTCCTTCGTGAGGACACTAAAGATAAAGTAGTTGCATACTTCTCCACTCCTGTATGATGCGTTTATGCTGTGCATTCCCTGAGGGCACTTTAAGGAAAAGAGACAACACTGATAGCACTTCTAAAAGTGCCAGCATGCCCCATTCACAGATATTAGCCTCAATGGCCTGGATAAGATGCCATGCTAAAACCCCTGCTGTGTATATGTGTGTGTGTTTGTGTGTGTCAGCCTCTTAGGATTCTATGCCCCTTTAACCATGGGCCAACCCCCTGCGGTGCCTTACGTCTTAATCACTCCAGGGGCGTGCAGGAGACAATGCCTCGCTGTTTATTTGACAAGAATAAAACCGGGTACGTGTGACAGCGCGAGCCGTGGTTGGTGTTTATGCGTTTGTGTTTATGTTCCGCCTCTGTTATGGTCTGGTAACGGCATTTGAATGGGAGCCCCGTGTGTCCAGGAGAAAAAAGGAGGAAGCCACTTTTATCATTAAGGCAGTGGCTGCGCACTGTGAGGGCCGCAGGTCGTCTCATGAATGGCAGCGGGGAGGCTTGTAGAAAAACATGACCTTGCTCCCTGCCTTCTCCTCTCCCTCCTTCCTGCACACCTGATTTCACACAGCAGCAAAGACAATATCAGACACGCACTTCATGGCGGCCAGGTCAGAGGTCTTGTCATTAGTGACATCACTTTTCTGCTTAGAACATACCTTTTCCCAGAACTACCCCTATCATGTTCTGTCTCTACAGCTAAATACTTACTGCACTGTGTCCAGATAAATGCCCTTCTCAAGGCTTCTTTCCCACCTTTGTCAGCAGGTGAAGACTCCTTCTCGTCTTAATAATAGCGGTAGACGGAGGCAGGCTTTTAAAAAGAGCTTCTGCTGTACTGAAGTATGTTAAAAAAGATGTGGTAGCAGGAGATGTCACATAACAGGCTATGAGCCACAGCTAAAAATTAACAGGAGAGAGCTTTTTAAAGACTTTATCCCATCACAGCAGGGCCATCCATTAGGCAGAGGCACAATGTGAGCATAAGCACAAACTGTAATTATACATTACTGTCATTTTACAACATGGATAATGCACTCTTAAAATGCAAAACAAATATATTATTATTATTATTATTGTTATTATGTTATCAAAAATTTGTGTTATTGAAAACTAATTGCAATTATTGCCATAAGCAACGTGAATAATGGATTGTAATCCATGTAGAGTGCAAAGAATGCAAATTCCAATGGTATAAAACTAAACTGACCACATATGTTGACATGGTAAAGGGAATATAAGCGTAAATGAATGCATGTTCAAAATATGTTAATGAAGAATAATTCCCTCACTGGCAGCAGAGGCTGTCAGTCAGCCCATTAAATTCATTGATCTAAAGAAAATTACTGGCCTGGATTACCATGAAATTTTGTATGAAAGTTCAAAAACAATGATTTTTAATGCCTTTAGTGACACTCAGAGTTAGCTCTTAACCAAAATTCTGATCCATGATGTAGTGTATAGCTGCAACATTAAGTCAACTAAATGTATCTATTTTGATCAATCAATAATTTTAAATAATCCCTTAGGAGAAAAAAACTTTTTTGCAGCTTTCCAATGAGATAATAACCTTTTGATTCTGGGCTGCTGTTCGCACAAAACAGCCATATGAAAAATTTAAATAATCATTACTTGCAGCTCTGGTAGCGCCTTGAACACTGCTGACCAGATTTGAAAATCAGAATGAATTTCTGACCCTCAGAACATCTAAAACAACAATCTAAAAATTAAGGTCCATTTATTTCAGAGCATTTCATGGTCTTCATCAGTGAATACAGACAACAAGTCAAGACAACAAAGTAATTGCCAGATTTGCACAAAATTTGGTGTGCATATTCATGATTCTAACAGACCTAGTTATAGTTATGAAAAGGTAAAGGACACCATTTTTCCATTTTATCTTGGTAGGCATATGGCATGCCAGCCCTGCTCCCACTGTTCCGGAGAACGCTCCCAAACAGGTCCATAACATAATGACTACAGACAGAAATAAAAAGATCTGCATAATACATATAAAATGAATAATAAAGTCATAAATATTAAATGCTAAGTCCAAAGTCAAAGTTAGTCCTGTAGACTAGGACAAAATTAGAACTTTGTGTTCAGCTACAAAAAGGTGACCACATGGTTTTATTAGCATTCACTGACAAGAAAGGAGTCACTGCACACGTCTCACAATACTTTACTGCACTCCTGAACAGGAGAGATGTAGCTTTCTTTCTCATTAAGCGCTGCAGAGTCCCCTTGAGGCTTTTATTCTCCGCCACCCCCCAACCTTCCTCCTCAACTAGTGCAGCAGGTAGGCTGCCAGCTGATGGCACCTTTGTCTGAGAGGCTCTGCATGCAACCAGGAGACGTGTTTTCCTCCTCGCAGAAGCTTGTCATCTATCATTACTCGAGGTGGCCTTGAGAATGATTCCGGCAGACAGCTCCATCTTACCGTCTGGGGGCCCAACGTAAACAGCACACTGCTGGGCAAACAAGGGTGATGATGACCATTACTTCCCAAGGTATGTGGTAAAAAAAGAAAACTTATTGTGTTGTATTGCAGCTTAAATTCAGCAGGCAACGGGGTGTGTTTGATCATTTGTTTTTTGTCATTTTCGTACATTTTTAGTGGTAATGCTTTGTTCTCACACTCTGCTGTGATAATTTAGGGTACATTCACACCAAGAATGTCTGGAGTGGTTCAAACAAACTTTGGATCACTCACTCTTCTTAGTTAAAATGAGAAGAACAGCATTCAAAATTGGCTTTGCAACAAATAACCCACACCAGGGGCTGCCTGAAAAGTCTGTGTCCCATTCCAAGCTAAATGTGGTGCAGTTTGTTTGGAGTAAGAACAGTCACGCCAACTAATGGAAAAACCCAAACCACTCTGAGCTTTATGGGTACACGGAGACGGATGGTGACACCTTACAGCCGGCAGGTAACCACTGGCCATAAGATATTCCCATAGACATTTTAGATTAGCAGTTCGAATACAGGGTATCAAATAGTGGACCATAAAAGTTTAAACAGCTTTCCTATGATATTCACAGAAAGTGCACAGAAATACCAAATCTGAGACATTACATGCTATAGTCACTTTGTTATAACCAGGCCAAAATAATAAAGTTAGACTTAGAGGTCATGATAGTGAAGTATTAAACTGGGGGGATGTGGATGTTCCGTTGTCCCAGGGAGAATAAAAATAGTACTTGGGACAGATAATACAGTGTCTGGGAAAGTACAGAAATGTATCATTACAAATAAATTATTATGTTTTTGCGTCATGGAATATAATTTTAGTTGTTAGGCGTTCAAATACGAAAATGTGAGGTGGTACCGGCAGAAGGTTTACGCTTCGTCACGCATGCTTACACACAAAAGAATCAATTAGAGAGAGACTTTCTCACTAGATTTAGTGGCTTTTCTGGCCCTCTTAACTGTATTCCTGAAAGCAACTAGCAACAAATTTAACAACTTATTTCGACCTCGAGGGAAAAGGTGAGAAATGTATTCCAATATATTATATAGTAATTCATCCCCATTCATGCTGCTCCGAGTAATCGCAGTCCACAGCCCTTCTGCCTACTGCGTCGGGGTCTCTCCCTCCCCTCTTAAGCCGTGCGCAGGCAGTCAGTAGGTGAGGCTTGTGGGGCAGGTTTGACTTTCTCTCTCACTCGTTCTCTCCGTATATACAGCCTATATGTAAACAGTTGGTTTAAGCTAGTAAATATTTCAATAGTTTGATCTTCTCCCAGCCTTTGTAAATGTTTTTATGTTTTTTGCTTTAAATATACGATGTCTGTAGTGAGTTAGTGATTAATTGGCTTAATATTAATAATGTTGTATGTACAAGTGTGTGTATGTACATTTCCATCATCGTACACCAATCAGAAACAAGTTTGCATTTGCACTGCAGTTTGCAGTGATGCATTTATTAATCAAACAGAAAAGAAGAAGAAACAGGAACTCAACCAAGGACTAAAAGAATAATGAACACTGATTGTGGCCAAATATCTAGGGTGAATTTTTTATTCAGATATGAGTCCAGGGAACAAATAGCAGAACTTCCATGGTCGACCAGAGTGAGTCGATGGAGTGATGCAAGTTACTGAAACAAAGTTATTATGCAGAATGAAAATAACAACTTTCGGGACAACAAGAATTCGGGACAGTTGCAGGACACAAAAAGGGATAAAAATTATTTAGCATTACTGCTAAGTAGGGATGGGCGATATGGA
>NW_023340246.1:7032014-7064935 GCF_004916995.1 Morone saxatilis
CACGTGTTGGGCTGCGAGTGTGTCGCGCACTTACATACGTCATCAATGGGAATTTATCGTTTTTATCGTGGGATGACATATTCTTACCGTGGGGAATGTTTTTGACGATATATCGTAAACGACAATATATCGCCCATCCCTGCTGCTAAGGTAGGATTAGTTTGTAGATACTCACAACTTGTGGGCTACGGGCCAGGGTATGCTAAAAGGACTAATTCCAACAAAGTGTCGTCAAACTACGTTAGGCTGCAAAAGGGATTATGGCTGTTCCGGACAGCCACGTTCAAACTCAGGGTGCAAACCTGGCTGTAATTTAAAGCGACAACACACAATAATCAGCTAACTTTCAGAAAGTCTCTCATGGAATCTCTCATTCGTACTGTTCCACTCTACAGCACACATAAAAAGTCATACAAAAAAACGAGAACTTGAGAAAGAAGCTCAAACGTTGCACCACACACTTAGCCAATCACATGGGTGAAGTGTGTGTGTGAATGTTGGGTTGTCGCTTTTAGAAAGTTACAGAATTTTTTGGATGCAGCCTCAATCATCAAAAAGATGTTCGATTGTCTGAGAAGCCCTTCTGTTGGAGTATACTGGTGCCTTAATGACCGAGGTAGAGAAAGCCTGGTGCACAAGGCCTAATGTTAAGCTCAAGTGGTTCTCATCAACTCGTATACTTCAGGAATTTTCAAATTTGCCACAAGAAGCTGCACTTGAACTAACAAAGTGGTAAATACCAGTGGTAAACAAATAATTCTGATTTTATGAGCTTTGTTATTTAACTCTAACACGTGACGGACTACAGCCCACAGCATCGCACGGCGACATAACACAAGCTGCAGGTGTGATTCCTGGTGAGACTTTCAAAATGTATGCAGCACTACCATTAATTTGCAACTGTGAAAGCTGAACGCAGCATGAACCCCAACACAGCTCTGGACCACACAGGCCACGGTTTGAGCAGTTTTCCACAGCACACAAACCAAACAACACCGAATGATTTTCCACCTGAAGCCCCCCAGTGAGGGTTGAACCCCAGCAAAGAGCGCACATAATGAGTCCTGTTCATCAGTGATGCACTGACCCAGGACGAGCACACACGCACGCACGCACACACACAAACACACACACACACACACACACACATACTAATACACAGACACAAAGCCCAACCCCCCCTCCTCATGTGCCTGTGGCGCCCGCGCCTGGTCACCTCGCTCAGGGATCAAAGGCAGTATGTCGTTCTAATCAGTCCTCGCAGTGGGCAACCCCATTAATTCAATTCTATTTCATCAGTGGTGAGCAGACCACCAGAGGGGTCTGTACATTCCTGGGGTCCTGCGGTCCAGGAGTAATCCTATCTCTAAATGACCCAAGATCAGGCTCTAACTCCATAATTGCTTGGAGACCGACTTGGTCTTGCTTGCTGACAGAATTGCGAGATCTTTGCGGGGTGGAGAAACAAAGACAGACATAGCTCATTTTCTGGACACGGCAGGGATGTCAAGCAGAATTAATGACGCCATATATCAAATAATTCCAGACGATCAACCCCCCACTAAACCAGGCCAACACCACAGAACACATACACATACGCACAGTAAGCTGTATCAAAGAATCAAGTACTGCACATTAAGATTGGAAAAGTGGAATTTGTCAGGTTATACTGGAGTAGAATGTTTTATACTTTGGATAAACTAATTATTATGAAGTACAATATTAATAATAATGTAATAATACAATTACTAATATGACAATTATCCAAAATAGTGTCTATGGGAAAACAAAAATGTACAATAAAATGGTGAGGCAGAATATGGCCGACTAATTTTTCTATTGTGTTTTATTGTACATCATGCTGTGTGGCTTGTCTGTGGTATAATAAAATGTTTATTGGGACATAAAATAATGAGCTCTTCATATCTTACCGTACCTTTGGTCTCTGGTGGATGGGGATGCTCATCACAGACAAATTAGATCTTTTGAGTATTGCCGTCTACACCTGCAGAAACAATAACAGTTGGTGAATATGGTGAGGCTTTAAAACAGAAAATGAAATGAAAAAGTCCATAAATCTGGCCCCAGTATTCTCGTGCTTGCCATCTGTTAGTGACAAGAAACCATCATTCCTTCACTCAAAATAATGAAAAAAATAAAACAACCCAAGTGTGGAACAATCTGCATCAAGAGATTTATTAGTGTAATCTTTGGTCTGGAGAAGAGATAAATGACTCCGCAGAGAAATGCGCTCCTCTCCAACTGTCCTGAGAGAACATTAGAGGTCAACGGCGGACAATTTGGCGGTGGAAAAGGTCAAACTGAAAGCATATGGTTGCAGTTAGGAGAGCTCTCAGGGATTGGGAATTGAAAATAAAAAAGGATTCTACAATTATATGCAAAACTGAAGGCTCTGCTCTTTTTAAGATGACGACAAAGGAGAGGGATTGCATGGGAGATGGCACTTCAAAGGCCCTCATTGTCGAACATTAACAACAGCACTGGTGTTCGTAAAAACAGTGATCATCTGACTCCTCTGCGGTGGCAGCCTTTGGAAGTCACCACGTCCCGCTCTTTGTGTACGTCTGTTTGTGTATGAAAGAGTCTCTGCTTCTGTTTGGAATCCGCGTACAAGGGCATTTTATTAGTCTGAATTATGACTTGATTGCAGTACATGAAAGAAATAAAGATCGATGTAGACTGAGTCTTTAGTCTAAATAAAGTCTTCATCATTTGAATGTTTTGGTGATATCTTTTCTCATTCCAAACGTACAATAGCAAAAATGTAAATGATATTTTCATTGCAGCTGATGACCGAAAAATCAATGTAAACATCGAGTTTTTATAGAATCCCCTTACAATCAAAGAGCAAGGGGCTTTCTTTCTAGACTTAATAATCATACAAACAGAAATCCATAGATCAAGTAGAGATACAACTTTTTTTTCTCTAGAGCAGCTTTCATAAACCAGAATGCATTGCAATGTTGAACCTAAAACCTGTTTTTCTGAGCTGGAAAACCTCTCGCTCTGACTTCATCAGGATTACTGGGATTACTGCTTTTTCTCTCTCTACCTACACTTAAAGCCTACAGCTGAAATTCTCGCACACTTTTATGTACACTGTCTGGGGGCTCTCCAGAGTCATTCTGGGAAATGTAGGAAACGTCTTACTGAAGTAGAAATAGATAAGGCAGCTTGAGGGAGAACAAAAAAAGGTAAATTAGATCCACTTCATCAGAATAAAAATAACTTCTGGGACGCATCGGTTGTTACAATTCGATGGAACGCAGCAGTCAAGGGTGGAATTTTTCTTCCTTTCAAACTCCCATATGCAACTGCATGAAAACTGTCTTTGAGCAAGGCACTGACAGGCTTTGACTGTGTTGGGCAGTTAGTCACACCATTTGTTTTTGCACAGGTTTTCATGACATGCAGGTACATTTCTTTGCTCTTACTGTCTCTCCTTAAGGCATGCTGCCAAAAAATATTTTAAAAACGAGTGAAAAGTATCTGCTCTCCTTCAAAATAATAGACTGGTGTTATATACAGTTCTCGGGATGGGCTACAGAGTAGAGCCATATGTCTGAGGCAAAGCAGACAGGGAAACCTTTCCAAAAAGTGAAATGTTATTGAATGCTCATTCATCATGTTTTGCTGACTCTACTTCCAAGTCACATACATCACATCGAACTTAATAGTCTGTAGAACATGATTTTGACTGCATTTTTTCTTTTAAGATGAAAAATGGTGGATAAAGGCGTGTTTCTTTATTCCTAAAAAAAAGGGAAGTCTGATTTCCATTGTGATGATTGTGCAAGAATGGAAACAGCTACCTTGCCAAATCTTCCTCGAGAGGATGATAAAAGACAGTAGCTCGCTGATATAAGACCAATTCTTTCCGCCATCAGTTTATGGAGCTAAAAAGCGTCTGCTGTGGTACAGAGAGTCTGAAAAAAGTTATGACATATGGCTGTTTATGTAATGCTGCCAAAAAAAATACTAAGTGAAATTTCATTAAAAGTTAGTGTCCAACTGTGCATATATTAGAAATATTTAAACAAGTTGTAATGAACATTACTCCAAAATACATTATGTTCTGTTGCCACCTGTCTTTATTATACGACAAAGTATGATAATTACAACTCCAAAGACTGAAAAAAAAACACTGATAATACAACTTATAATGGCATAGAACTCTACATAAATACACAATAGAGCATGGTTTTAATGTAACACAAATTCAAAATACTGTGATACCAGTTATTACACAGAGCTAATTCACTGTTTGGCACTCGGGTGTTTAAATAACACCCGACATTTCTCTCTTTTTTACTAGAAACTGGGTTGAAACCCCATAGGAAAAATGTTTACTTTTCCATGAAATTAGAGATGTTTTCCATTAACTCCACACAAAGCAAAAATCATTAAGTACCTCATTGAGTTCTCCCTATAGATTTATATTTCCTCTTCCTCTAATTAACTACTAGCATATCCATAATGACAAACATGCAGTTTGTGTCTAAAACGTCACTACTGAATGACATTTAAAATGAGAAACTGTCACAGTATCTTATAAGTAACAGATAAATAATACATAATACATAATAAGTGATGAATAGTCCCTAAAATTGAAAATATTAATGTTCTTTAAGGATCTTGATAAATGTGTAACAATTAAATTATTTTTGGACTTTGCTACAGCGTTAATACATTATCAAAGGAGTTTTTTCAATTTATTTCACACATGAAGCCACTCTCTTATATTCGCAGGATGTAAAGAAAAAAGTTGTACCACGCCAATTATTGTAAACTTGTCAAAATGAACCCCAGCAATAAATCATCTATGTAATTATCAATTGATTGAAGGAGCTATCTAACTGTGAAAAACACTTGGAAGCATGATACATCAATTTTAATGGCATTTCTTAATCAAAATGCTCAGCAATCAGCAGAGACCAATTAGGGCCTAAGAGATAGAGACCCGCCATTAATAATAAAACTTGGCTGCTATCACATTGCCTCCATTCTAAAAGGCTGTTGGAGCCAATTTCAAGTGGACTATTCATTTCAGGCTGAAACAACTGTCTCAAAATTTAAGATAGAAGGCAAACAAAGCAAGGGCCTACTACTGAAACTGCAAAATCCTGTGTCAGTCAGACTGTCAAATGACCACTGACTGGCATAACTACAGTTTAAAGATTTCTCTCATAAAATCAAAAGGCTTCTTTTTCGAAGCGGCAATGAATTCATGTCCGGAGAGGGGGAATGGATAGGACTATCTTGCAAATGCTGAGAAATAGAAATGTCTACTCGGGAAAGCTATAAAATTACACAGAGGCCCACAGGCGCCGAGCAATGACAAAAGCTATCTTTACAATGCCACCTTCAGCCGCCGTCTTATTAACATTATGGTCAGTTTTATCGCAGCCAAATGTCTGTGTGTCTTTGAATACAAGAAACAGCCAAACTGCAACGCATAAAATATATGAGCTGCACAGAGACCGAGCAGAAACATTGCCCTTCATGTGTGTCCAAGCAGGAGTTTACCTCTCACTGATTTTCACTGTTCATTTCCTTGGCTGCAGATATGAGCGGAAATAGCCTGACTTTTAAGACCACTCCAATGAACTGTAAGGATATAAAGAGAGGTTAAGTAACCAGGGTTTTTTCATTTGAGCAGTGTGTCCCCTAATTTTTTGTAACCCTATACACTAGTCACCAATAGTCCTATTTTGATATTTAGGTGACCCACTGACCCTTTTTTATTTTAAGTCAATGTGACAACATACAATTTTCATCATTCAGTGTATCAACGGCAACATCTGGACCCCCCCTGACAGACAACAAGAGCACATTTTAGCAAACAGTCTGCAAATAAAAACAGGCTGTTTTCATTATTATTTGTTGCCAGATGTCGTGCAGTAATTACTAAATACAATTAATGACCCTGGTCATTGTGCTGCAGGTATTTATACTGGGAAAATCGACTGCCAACATGAATTAATCAACACTGGAGTACATGCATCACAGCATTAGGTGGTTGGGATGGGGCCAATATTTTATAAGCTGTTCTAGTCCTTAGAAGAATACATTCAGGCTGAGGCAAACAGGCTGTAAATAGGGTGTTATTACAGATGCACATCACACCTCCTGCAAACACATGATTTATGTATCCTCTTAACTCAAAAGCCACCTTTCAACTTGCACTGTTGGGGTATGCAAATCAGACATGGCTGCAAGTCGCAGTTATGTATACTTCTATTAATGGTGAACCATTTACATCTTCATTCCTTACAGGAGACAAATGATTTAGAGCTTTTCAGTTGCAGAATGAGTAGAGCCCTCAACATAAAAAAACATACTAGAGGAGTAAGAAGCAGGGATATCACTAGATGCAGGCAAACAATGACCTGTCAGTTCTGGTTATTCTTTATATTGTATAATGGTCATTTAATGATTTCATAAGATTTCTTGGAAAGCCTGCTTAAGATCTTTTTTTTTTCCTTTTGAATACCAAGACAAATGATAAAATCAGGGCGAAAACACTTCACAGTGCAATTACTGCCGCACATAAACTACATACCACTGTTATGTAGTGGCACCACTCAAATGGCAGTGGCAATGCTCAAATAGTTTTATTGTAATTTCCCATGGTTCTGAGAAGAAAGGCAAAGGGGAAATGAGTTCAAGTGACTTCAGTGACCGGTGAAATTTGTTTTCCTCTTGAAGTAATTTGAAGTCTGCTTTGCCTCAAGCAGACAGAGCTGGTTTGAGTCTGACATTCCACCTCAAAACCTGTTCCAGCAGGCCTCTTTTTAAGCAGCGCTTCTCCTTAAGGCAGATTCAATTATTCAATTTCAAATAAATTATTACATAATACATCCATGTCCTTCTAAGCGCCAATGCACTCTCAAATAATGTCTGGTATATTCTGCATTTTTAACAGCCCTATACCTAGAATAGATTTGATATTTTATTAAAGATTATGTTTATGCCAAAGTAGAGATACAATAGTAAAATACATCTTATTAAAATGACTAAGGTTCATAAAAGAGATGCCAGGGGAACTGTGGCTGTCAGATATCTGCAGAGCAGAAATACTCCTGTAGCCAGGCTTAACGGGAGCCTGCATAAACAGGAGGCAGTAGATGTGGCGGTGGTGATGAGCTACAAGATAGAAAAGATTTTCCATGTCCGCCTCCCCTCCCATCTCTCCCCCCATCCATGGAGAAAACCTGCAGTGTCATCATATGGGGCTAACAGGCTTAACCTGCCCCCCATGGAGCCACTCACCACACAGCAGGCTCACAGACTGCAGGGGCCCAGAGATGAAGCCTCACAGGCCTGAGTCCAAACCAAATCCTCCACCCCCTATCCCCCAAACATGTCAAGTGAATTTAAGCCATTTGTGTTGGTATTAAAATTATGGTAATGTCTTCAATTTTTTACTCGGAGAGACTTACTGGGTTTTTTTCTTTTTCTTTCAGGAAACCAAATATTTCCAAACACCACTTGAAATGACATTGGGTTAAAGCTATGGGTAAATTTGGTAATGGGTCCTTATCTGGTAAGTATGGCCCTTGGCCCTGGCTCTCTGTGTCAGCTTGCTTGCTCAGGGCCTAATGAGTCTCAGCGTTTTGTCGGGCAGCGTAGCTTGGCTCTGCCACCTGGAAAGCATAACTGATGGACTACATAGAAAATATTAAGGCCACAATAACACTAGGGCATGGGTTAATGCACAGCTATCAACATGTATGGTATGTATGTGCACAGTATAGTGCTTGGATGTGGATGGATCCACAAAGAGGGCTGTTATCACTGACAGGTTATGTTTTTGTTCGTAGGAGATAAGCAAATGGATAATGTAAAAAATAATGGAAGATACATTTAGAAAAACTATATAAACACCTAAATGTGCTGTTAGTTATGTTTCCACAAACACAAGCTATAATTATTTAACAAGTGTTATTAGAACTTCTTAGCTTTACATTTAAACCCCTTATTTTAAATGACCCAAACTCATATTCGAAAGGGAGCTACAAACTCAAATCTCCACGGATGTAGGAGGTTCAGAGCTTAGTGCATTTTGAGACCATTTGGGTCCCTGAACAGGGAAACTGCAGGCTTTTTAGAAATATGATACCAGCATCACTAGCCCTTCAGCGACTGTGTTCAAGAGGGCAGCTGAAGAGACTGCCTTTCAAAGTTCACTGATCTCTAAAGAGCTTGGGAAGCACGGCGTTCGCTCATGGCCTTTTGCCCCGTGTACATTAGCAAGTAAATTATGCTTTTTAATAACCCCTGATGCTAAATATTCAGCAGCATAGTCAAGTAAAGTTATCACTGCCACCCATTAAAAAAACAGCATAAAGATTGCAGTGGGAATAGCAGAAGACTGATTGTGTACTGTTAGTAAAGATGTTTGAACTACAAACAAATCAATCTTTGTTGTCCTTAGAAAAAGGTGTCACACCTTTCAGGATTGAGGGATAACTCCTTCATTTGTGCCGCAAAAAATAAACACCGGCATCTATTTGTCCAGATGGTAGCAATGTTTATCAATAGCTCACTGAATAACTTGGCTGCAGAAATAAAATTAGAAATCAGTATTAATAGAAACGCCAAAATTTACAGTTACAAATTATTTACAGGTGTTACTTTGAAAGCCCCTGGTGGCAAAAAAAAGATGGCCTCAATCTGTTTTGTCTTAGATATCCTATCCTCCTCCTCCTTTCACTGAAAACTCCTTCATCATCTTGATATCAAAGCTGCACACAGTCAACCAACCCAAGACAGATCAAGCATTCTCTCAACTCGTTTGCTATCAAGCCTGTTACCTTTGATACGCTAATAAACATCGGTAGCTCCAGTGTCAGAACAATTAACCAACTGCAGGCCACGGTAAAGCCTGGATGTGGCTGTTGTTTCAAACAAGACAATCTAAGTTTGGCCTTGCTGTCATTGAACTGCTGCTCTCACCACTTCAACATTAGTACTTGAAAAGGGAAAAAAACAAAACAAGATGCTACCGCCTTGATAAGCATACTGCACTCAGCTACCTGCGTGCACCACTTATGTGGCTGTAGCAATTTATCTATGATAGGCTCCATTTCTTAATGCAATGCTTACTGGGAGAATTCAAATGACAGTCTCAAGTGGAAACCAAAGCCAAGTATAGAACAAGTATATATTGTGAATAGGTTAAAGTGGATTTAAAGAGTACAAAGATTCAAACCCAAGAGTCCTGTTAACACAGTGTCTAAGAACTATGTTATACTGGCAAACATAATTTGGGCTCTGTGGTAAGAGCAATATACACATCAAAAGAACCTCTTTAGCATTAAAAGGAATAGTTTGACATTTTGGGACAAGTGCTTTCTTGCTGAGCATTAGGCCCTGTTTACACCTGGCATTAATATGCTTCTTTCTTGATCGGATCACAAATCGAGAGCTCTAAGTATGTCAGTTCACACCTGGCATTAACATGCATCTCCACATACGTCTCAAGTGACCACTTGGGATCCAATCTCACTTCCCCGCTCTATATGCAAATAAACACGTACATCATTTCCGTTTGCAAAGACCAAACCCATTGTTGTTTTTAACTGGCAGGAGGCTGCAATGCACTTCCCGTGCCTAATCTGCTGGAAATTAAAAGAAAAAGCAGTTTAATAGAAACCATCCAGTTTCATTGCACTCATTCATTCATTGACTCTTCAGTCCAAATGGAAATCAGATGGCATTTTGTGTGTACTCCTTCCACGAGAATCCATTTTGCCTGTTGCTATGGCTTCTTCTTACACTTAAATATGATGCCATTGGCGCGTGAATGAGTACGTGGTTCTGCTTACGCAGGAAGCAGGACGTCAGTGGCCCAGGACACATTCACGTACAAACGGCTAAAAGGATGTGGCCATATGTGGCCCATAACACCTCAGACATGATCTTTACGATCAGATCTTAATGTGTCCTCAAAGTGTCTTGGGTGCATTTACACCTGAACATTGAGCTTTCGGCTTGTGCGATTGGATCACCCAAGACACATGTTAATGCCAAACAGGGCCAAGATAATACCACTCTTGTGTACGGTATAAACATAAGCTGCTACTACTGCCACAAAGACTGGAAACAGCTAGCCTGACTCTGTCTAAAGGTTAAAACATCTGCCTCAAATGACCTGTAAAGCTCCCTAATTAACACGTTATAACTCGTTTGATTGCTGTGCAAAATGTGTGACAACGACATTTTTCTTTAGAGGGGTTTGTGTGCCAGACTTAGTTAAGCTAAGCTAACCGACTGGCACTAGCTTCATGTCTACCATAGATATAAGTAGACATGGGAAGATATGATAATTTTATGTCACTATTATAGTGGCCAAAATAATTGCAGTATATAATATTATAACGATAATCATGAAAATATACTTTTTGCACTAAAACATACTGTAATCACTTTACCTTGCATTTTGTTAAGAAACATATTTATCGCATCACAGATAGGCACTTCATCTCCCTGTGATTCTTTATTTTGGAATCTTCATCATACTATTTCCACACATCTCTCTTCTTAAGTTCTTAGCTAACTCTCAGCAAGAAAGCAAAAAAAAAAAATTCCAAACTATTCTTTTCATTTTAACGTAACGTAAGTTTGATTAAAATTACACTTATGTATCATAACACCATTTGGCTGCTCTTGCTAATATTAAGTAACTTATTATTTCACCAACAGTTATGAAATATGCTGCAAGTGTTCCAACCCCTTTACTGCATTTAGTTTTAGCTCTGGTTAAATTTTGCTTCATATTTTTGTGCTAAGTGCATTTGCAACTACATAATGCACTCCAGATTCAAGAGGCTCTTACAGTTTAAAATTACAACGAAAAACTTCTATGGCTAAGTGCCTTCTGAAAATCATAAAAAATGTTTGTTATTATTCCTGAAGACAGTTAAGTTACTCAGATTTAGTGAAAGATGCAAACGAGCCGTGTGTGCACCATGCATGATTTATGTTCTGGAAAAATGAGATAACACCTTGGTCATTTTGGTATTAAAATTATTTTCACAATGTCACCTCATTGCCACCTGGCTACCAGAATCTGATCACAACAATACGTCTTTTCAACTGCAGACATACAGATATTAAAGTGATGCAAATTACTACTGCATTTTTTCCTCAATCCATTGAAAATTTTCCAACCAAAAATACAAAGAACAGCTTCCACACAGTAGGATCTCACTCTGTTTTAATTGAGTGTGGATGCTCTTCTTTGTATGTGCGATAATTGTCTTTCCAGCTTCTAAAAAAAGACTTTTAGCAAGGTGAGCTGTGGACAACAAAGAAATGACTTGTTGTCCACATTTTATAATTTACCTCTGCATTTGTACTACAAGTTAATCATACAAAGACTAAATGTACAACTCAAAGTAGCCTATGAAAGATGTTTTAATTACTGAAAATTTGGTAAAAATCTGCTAGAGCATCTTTGAAATCTGATTACAAAAAAAGGACACCCTTTTTATACTTAGAAAATGGAGTTCATTGTCTAGCAAAGGCATAAAAACACACACAATTGCTCTCCGTTTTCTTTTTGATTGGGGGCGGGTTTGTCCAGATTGGCCTTCTAATACCCACTGCTCCACCAGAATCAGCGTAATTGCCAGCTACATTCACACATTATTATTTTGCTTTGGTGACGGGTTGGAAGATAAACAGAATTATATACGTACATTCTTGAAAGGAGACAGTGGGAATGGCTCCATCTCATCCGAGCTCCTGCCTTACAGCAGCCGAGGCACCATTATGTTTATCTGATTGTTGTTACATGAAAAACACTCAGAACCTGGCTTTCTGCGGTCATGTTTGTTGGGAGAGCCTGGCACAGCTTCTGTTCTCTGGACTCCTTTAAACTGCAGTCCATCACCAGAGGCAATAGCAGTGGATCATAACTTCATCCAAGTAGAGGAATGTACTGTACAGTATTTGTTCCTACCTTCTTTGCCTATATTTACAGCCCACACATCAGTCAAATTATGAACCCCTTACTCTGCAAAAAAGAGCCCTCCTTCTTGGTCAAATACAAGCATAAAATAAATGGCCTTGAGCTACAGTCTTGTAATCTGCTGACCATAACAACATGAGTTTTTTTTTTTTTTTTTTGCTTGGCCTTTACTAATAGGATGAATGCCTCTGGGTAATTTCTAAATGAATTCCTCGGGCCAGCCTAAATCACGTTTGATATAGAAGGATTATCCCTGATTGAGTTTATGGCAAAGAAGCTTTTGACAAACTGGAGAAACCACAATACTTCTACAGAGGTAAAGCTTGCCTGACAATGAGCCTGTGTGCTGTAGCTGAACACACACATACACACACCTCTGTATATTGCTGCTGCGTAATCATCCACCTACGTTGACTGATTATTGTAAATAGACAATTCTCTGTCATAGGCAGCAGTTGAGGCGAAAAGAGCCCCTGCTAAATGGCCCCAGCTCTGAGGCAAATGCATTGTCTTACCTCATCGAGTGCAGGGCTCCCTGCCTGTCCAGGGAGGACTAGGACTAAAGCCCTTAATCCCTGCCTTGATTCACGATAGCCTGCTAGGTTTTCAAATGTCACCAGTGGGTAAGGGTGTCCTGCTCCTGCCCCACATGTTTGCCCCATTAATACAATAATAACACCGGGGTGCATCAATTTAGGAATAGGAGCACATACAGGCAAGCCGGGTAGCTGTACATCTATTTATATATAGCAACACGCTCGTAAACAGGCATCAGTGCCAAGACAAGTGAGGATTGACAAGTGTTCTGTTGGTTGATATGAGAGTTAGATAGAGATTATAAATCATGCTGAACTTGGACAACAGATTCAATGTGATAATACTATGATTAGTACCAACCTCATTCTTTCATAAACACTTTCCCACTTGCCAGAAAATAAATGAAACACGGCTCGTCATGGACGAGTGGCAGCATTTCGAAATGGATGGACTCAGTATCCATCAGAAACTTTCTGAGTCGAAAAAAGGCTCAGTGGTGTCCCTTACAAGCGGTGCTCTACTTCACATCCAAAGGTACAGCCCTCCACTGTAACAACACATGGGACCTGTGATGAGTAATGCTTTGTTGTCTGGAGGATGAGTCTTACGTAGTGTTGGCTACAAGTTATATACATCTGTAGAATATAATAATAGGATATTATAAATACACTCAGACACCCTGCAGAGTGTGCACAACTAGAATAAAAAAAGATTATTTGTATGCAATCTGTGCACATATTGTGCCTATTAATGGAATTGTTTATTTTGTGAATGCATGCAAACATTAATTCAAAGATGTATCCGTAAACATTTATATTAGTTTAAAAACTGCATAATTATTAGAATAGTTTACTCATTATAATTTACCTCATAAAGCCTTTATGAGGTAAATTCTAATATTTTTCATACTATATTTAACTGATTTAAGTCGCATTAGAAAATGCAGCTGTGGCATTCTCCATCCGTTCGTCCTAGGCTGCTGACCTTTACAACGAACACTTCTTCCCTATTTTCCTAAACCTTTCAGTTTTCTGTCACAAGCTCTGAGACGTGAAGTTAGTTTTTTCTTTCTTGCAGGAGCGCTTGCGCACAACGTGAGCGCCGCACACACCATTTGGTAGGCTATGGTCCTCAGCAAAGGGGTGGCTGTGAAACTGATGATCCTCCTCTCATTCATTCATGATAGGACAAGTACCCGTGTGCCTTCTAAAAAAACTCCTGCCTCACACAAAGCACGTCAAAATGAAGCCCTACATAGAGTCAGCGTGGCGACTGTTTCTACCTACGCTGACTGGAGCGCTTACCTCCCCGGCCGCTCGCTGCTCCTGTCCCCCGGCGTTTGTCCTTGTTTCGCTACGACGCTGCTTATGTATGAATGCTGTCTTTATCCCGCAAAGACTGCTGTTGCATTTTACTGCAAAAGGAACAACACTGTGCACCGGTAGCGGCTGTGTGGAGGTCGGTGAGTGGCCTGTCTGTGCACCGCTCTGCACGTCACCAAGTGGAGTGGACAGGACTTGGCAGACGCGTCTTGCTGTGCTCCCTGCGCCACGGCGGATCTGAGATGTAAGCGACTGCTTGGACGGGCTGGCACACCGTGTGGCCACTTTTCTCCCGATGCTGCTCCTCCCCTTTCACTTTGTTTTGTTCACACAAGCCCTACAGCGCCTCCCACCCGTCGCTGTGCGCAATTGCAAGCACCCGCAGAGCTGTATGTGGCACCAGAGCATCAGTGAGGACAATGAAGTCGTTCTCGTAAAGAGGGTCCTGGGATCAGCAAGGGGCCACTGAGGGAGTTCCAGAGGTTCGCGCAGGTCTCGATTTGGTGACAGTTTTCTTTCATTCCCTAGATGGACAATGAGAGAGTGAACAATTACAGTCCACTTACAGTGAAACTCATTTCCATGTCCATTTTTATGAAAAAGTGCTTTCCACAGGTCAAATTCTCAACATAAGGACCATAACGCTGGTTGTTTTTCTTTCTTTGGTCCTTCAGTACCCAGAGCACTGCTGCTTTTCCATCCTACCTGGTAGTTAAATGCTGGTAATTACATTCACTTTGCATCCTGGTTGTAAATCAGCCCCTGATTAGATGGCTGGAATGAAAATCAACAGGGCTCTCTCTCTGGCTGGATCCAAATCGTATAAAATCAATGTCCTTTTTTTTTTTTTTGCTTTCCTAACCACTTTTTCCAGGAACACAAAGAGAAATGTCATGCGGTCAAGCAAAGATGGGAAAAAGGATTTATATGAAGTTGGCAAAAGACGACTGCAGTGATAAGCGAGGTTGGCCTTTTTCACAGAATCCATTTTGACGTGAGACTATAGGAAAAGCCCAGGTGTAAATGATAAAACTGATGATGGCTGACTTACATTTATCAGCTTTGGTTTCAGCATCTGGTTTTTCTTAAACATTTAGACAATTTGAACAGCTCTTATCTTGGCTGCCTCTCAGATAGGCTACTGGCAGGGCAATTAACTCAGGAATGAATGCAGGAACCTTCTAATCCACAGTTTTTGACCACATAGGACTTTTAAATACTATTTATATCTTTGCAACCCCTTCTAAAGCTTTCCAGTCGCTGCTCAACAGCGCTATTTGTGCTTACGATGGATTATCACCCTGTCAGTGACACATGATCCATTAGAGTCTATTGGTTGTGATGCCCCTTTACTGCCCTACCCATAGCACACCCACACTGGTGTTTTCACTTATTTGTCTTGATGAGTCCTTCTCTCGGGACTGCGTGGGAGTGTGCAGGCAGTTTGATTGACATCTCTATCGCTTACTTGTTGGGGTGGAACAGCTTTATTATTTGTATCAGTGCGTACATCACGTTTTTACTTGTATACCTCCACCCATCTTCAACCGATCAGCCTTAAGTGAAAGCACCTGTGTTAATCCTTATAGCATGAGTATAATACAGTAGACAGTATACTAAGTAGGCTACACATGTACAGTAACAGGCACAGGGGTAAATAATAAAAGAAATGGTGGCTGACTTCTGTGAAGCTGCATCAGTTTCAGCGTCCTGGTATTGCATGCTGACTCACTGTCAGACTGTCATGGCTGACTGAGACACTGAAACAGAAGTAAACATTTTCAACATTATTAGTAATACCTGTGCTTTTCCTACTGTGAAAAGTCAAAATGTTGGCATGCCTATGGTATGTTAATTGTTAAAGTAAAAGCTGTAAATTTGTTTGCGAAACAAATCCAATGCTGAGTTAATTAATTTTGTGTTATGATGATATACAAGCATCTAAATTCTTGCAATGGCCACTGTTACAGGCTGTACAGGAAGTATCCCACTTGGAAAATACATTCCCTTAATTAGAAATAGAGTCATTTACAGCTCTTTGCACATTGTCCTTTTACAGGACATGACATGAGAAATTACTTCGGCAAAGCACAGGCAGGAATACCCAGCAGTAAAAAGTAATAAATGGTAATGTAATAATACGATAAAGTGGCAATCTACAGTATAAAAATACTCACAAATCCTAAATTGAAATGAAACATAAATACAATTACGTAAGTATCATGAGAAAATGTAATTATCAGTACTGAGGATGGACCATGTCAGTGTTTATATATCACTGATTTATTACCACTAATGTGTTAAAATATAGCTTGTGTGGGTTTTGGTCAATGTAAAGAAATAATGCATCATGTTTTGAAATATTAAAGCCCCTGCACACCTACAGTCCAGGGCAGACTAGAGGTCTAATTAGCAAATTGGAGCAATTGAAAACACCTATGTGGATGTGGAGAGCTTTGAATTTGTGAACTAAAATAAAAGTAAAAAGAGAAAAAAAAAGAGTATTTTCCTTCCCCCTCTCTCCTGTAGTGAAGTAAAAGCGCATAGAAATACTGAAATAAAGTACTTCAAAAAAGTACAGTACTTGACAATGTTTATAATAGTACATTTCTCATGAATATGAGTATAGATATCATGTTCACCAGCATACAAGTTAAGTATATGCACTCCAAACTGCTTGGGTAAAATACTTGAGTGCTCTCCAGTCCCGAGACATCCAGCGTTTCATCAAAATGTCACAGTTGGCAGACTCGATAGTGGGCCTTATCAGGGGTCAAATTCTATTTTGCAGTAATTTCAGAAGTCTCCCAGCTGTGCCTTTTAGCCATGGCAGCATGTGAAATGGTGTGCGACGGCGTGTACTAATTTGTCATAGAGCCCAGTGAGCCAAATCTGAACCAGCAGGTATTAGTTTAAATTAAAAAAGGACTTTTACATTGTACAAATAAAGCTTCCTATCTGGAATCTTGGTTTTATGGAATGACTCACCCAAAGGAAAATGAGTATCATGTTCAGTGATAGAGCAGCTCTGTGGGACCATCTGATGACGTTCTGCTATTGATGTTCAATAGCATGACCCAGAAATCAGGACGAGGGAAAAACAGGGATTAGGAGGGCGTGCAGTACAACTCAGCAGTTAATGGCAGATTTGATGAAGATGCAATACAAGGTCTGTAAGAAGCAGGGAACAACAATGGGCCATTGTTGTTTGATAATTAACAAAATTGTAGTGTATCAGCGTCTCCGGTGACAGGAAAGAAATAATCTAAAAGTGTTTTGCAATATGAGAGCTTTGGTATTGGGACAGATGAGGATCTCCAAAAATGTTATAACCTTATCCCTCTTATGTGTAGCAGTGTGTTGAATTTATAAAGGAAAAAACAGGGAATATAAAATGTACTTGTGAAAAATAAACTGAACAACAACCATTTTGGAAAATAAATGTGTAAGGTTTGTCTGAATAAAAATACACCTTCCCTATGATTCTCTATTTGTGTAGGCGTGTTGAAACTTGTTTTGTTATCTGTCACAGGTTATTTTGCAATTGCTTACCTCCCAGGTAAGCATCCCAGTGATTCTGCAGGGCACTGTGTTACTCATGCCCTTTACTGTACCCTATATGTGACAAAATCTGGAGCCTGTAAACAACAGTAATTGGGCTCAGGGGGCAGTGGGCAAAAACAAACTGCAGCTATGAGTTTAACTATCATTTCATTTTGCTGTTTGTGGATTTATTTTCTGTATAATGCAGAGGAACAGAATGAAAATGGACCAAAAATGCAAAACTAATGCATTCCCTGTAGGTGTTTAGAGAAGTTTACTAGGAGTAATAGAAAAACTGTAATTGCTGTGTGAAAACTGAGAAACTGGGGAAACTCCTCCATTCTTGGGTGATGGCTTCATGCACTTCCACAGACTATCACTATATCTGTTATTACCTCAGGCAATATATGAACCTTGTTGTACTTTGCACTTTGACATCAGTGCTACTTCTTTTACCAGCTGTCCCATGGCTGCTGCTCCAGTGCTTTTCTTTAACGGTCAGTGTATATCATTGTCAAAAAGGGTGGCTCGGGCTATGATCTTAGTAGTTTATACTACGCTGTGTATCAGTTCCACATTGTGTAATTGTCTTTTTATATGTGTGCCTCAGTGAAGTGTTTGTGCAATCTTTGGATTTTTAACTATGAACTGAATGGAGACATTCTTTGGATGTTCTAGGCTTCCAAAGTTCAATAAACAAACCTCAAGTTAGGTCTCTAAAAAGCATTTTTTGGACTGTATCAGATGTGTATACTGTAATAAACACTGTGATAATCAACACATCCTGCCTGAGCCCATTTCTGAATAAATTAGAGTAGAAACAATT
The DNA here is from genome assembly GCF_004916995.1 of Morone saxatilis. Classification (NCBI taxonomy): domain Eukaryota; kingdom Metazoa; phylum Chordata; class Actinopteri; family Moronidae; genus Morone; species Morone saxatilis. The sequence goes on from NW_023340246.1 coordinate 7,050,241, forward strand.
GGAACTGGAACAACTCTGGAACAACTCTGAAAGAGAAATAATTGATGAATGTATGTAAAATGTGATCAAATTTAATTAAATAAGGGACTATAATTAATTAAATCTTTCAGAACGTATATTTTGAATTAACATATTGTTTTAATTGATTAAATAACTATAGCTGAAGAATTATATGCTAATCTCCGGGCCGACCCAGTTCTTGAGTTTAAAATGCACTACAGTTGAAGATATGAGGTTTTAAATTGATAACAGTGATAGCTGTGGATATACTGTATGAGGCCTGTGCTAATTGCAGCACCCATATTTATTATAGTGAATAATAAATAGTGTATTTTCAAACACTGAGGAGGATAACAAGCAGGTTCATCTTGTTTTAATAAGGGAAAAATACATTTTCATTTTCTTTTCCATTCATGTCAGTATAAAATTTTTCATGGTAATTTTTATAAGCTTTTTCAGACATACTATAGTTTCCTAGTATAAAATAGACCCCACCCCAGTGTGGGTGACTTGTTTTAAGTCGAATTACAGAAAAGGGGAGAGTCAACACATTTATCCTATTAGAAGGAAATGAAGCAGACAGTGAGTCTGTGTTTATCCATTATGAAATCCATATCTGTCTGGAAATGAAACAGCATTAAGTTCAGTCTCCAAACCACTTCTTCTTTCCAAATCATGGTCTAACCACCAAAGAATTTGCTTTTTCAAATGATTAATTAGCTGTTATGGTTCTCTGATCAGCCTTTGAAAATCAATTAATGTTAGCATCCTCAATGTGGCACATTCAGGGCATCTTCAAAAGGGGATTCACAGCAAAAATAAGCACATCAAGTCAAGCAAAATTTATATTCAGGATGACTCTGCTCTTGTGTAGAGATTGGCGCAGCAATGCCAAGTTTTTAGAAATGCAAATGTTGTTAAAGGAGGGCCTTTGGGTGGAGGTACTTGGCCTGCGTTAAATCATAATGACATTTACGCTGCTCACCCTCTGAAATGATCAAAGTATTCCTTGACTTTGTTTAAGACAGACTTTTTGATGTAAAATATTTCTCCTGTCTAACAGGATGTTCCTTATCTTTGAGCCTGTCAATGAACACAGGTGGTTAGTATGTGGTTGAATGGCTGCCACTCTTGCAGTGATGTTCAAGTGGCTTTTTATATGGATGGAATGTGAATTCAATTGCCAGTCTTATGACAATAAACCCTGTAAATTGATCACAATGTCCCTTAATGCCAGCAGGTTCTGCAGTTTGTGGTGTAACTGGAGAGCAGCTAGAAACTGTTTTGTCACATTCCTCCTTTGCCATGGATGCCTGGAAACCAAAACAATTAACAGGGCTATTTCTGTTAGAGATGACCACAAACCCACACTCTTACTGCCGCAGGTGGTGAAAGGCTTTCTTCCAATTAACAAGTCTAATTACATCACAACTCTGCGGAGTTGTCTGGCGTTCATTGTGTCTGATTGTCGGTGTGTGCTTGTGTGTGAGTGCTTTGTGTGTGCAACTGTTCATCCCAGAGTGTGAATTTATAAACACAGTAGAATGATAAGTGGGGTCAAGGTACAAAACTTTATTTCTTACTTGGCTTGATAATTGGCATGAAGAGTTCTCAGCAGTTTAATACTGAAACTGAACACTTACCAGGCTTGTGCATTTGAAATTTAAAGGAAAACAACTGCTGTATTGTGGGCAGCTTGGTGCTCAGATAGCAATGCAGATGTATCACTAGGCCATTACAGTCAGACATACCAGTAATTAACAGGATTTTTTTGTAGCTTTTCCAAATTATATCTTTTGTAAACTGGCCAGTGGGGAAAACAAAATGACTGCTATTAACGAATCAATTTAAAGCAGCTATAATCTGCATTTTTTAAATAACAATGGGTCAAATGATTATGTGTAATGTGTAAGGAGTCGCTCATAGTGATGAACCAAGAGAGATTTAACACTAGATTTCATCCAAAATCTCACTTTGTGCTACCTGTCCGTCCCCAACAGACAGACAGATAGTTGGTCAAAATATGCTAACGTTGCTCAGTATCTCCTGAATGAGTAAATACTGTTTGCTAACATGTTAGCAATATCAATGGTGATAGAATGTCAGTGTGGACCGTTTGATCCTGCTGCCCCCAAGAGGCCAAAAGAAAACAATAATTCTTGCAGGTTAGGAAAATGTGATGGTTGGTGGAAATTGTATACTTCAACTCCAAGAAAGTGATTTCTTAAGATATTCTCAAAATATCTTCTCAGGTCATGCATGATTTATCACATTACACATTTGCTTTTTAACTTAACATGGGTTTAGACTGATCAAGGCTTGTATTTTTAATGCGTTTACCAAATTGTATCCATGTGCGAAAATAGCCCTCAGCCATTTGCAGCCATGCAGGATGTTACAGTCTCCTGCCTTACTAAAAGACCTAAACTCAGCCTGAACAAAAACTAGACACTGCACACTTCAGAGGTTTTATCTAAAATGAGAAGTCCATGTTGTTTTCTCCTTTCTCCTGCTTCTCTTGTACCTCAGTAAGGCACAAAACAACCTGTTTCTCCCAATTATCTCTCCCACAGGGCACAGTCAGGCAATTTGGCTCAGTCAAGACTCTGATTCATTGAGCCAGATGATTTAAAGCTTTTGGGGGGCCACAAGTCAGCCCACTAGGACTGAAACTGCTCCATGATTCTCAGTTGATATTTAGCAGTGCAAGTTGCTCCACTAAAGGTTGCAGAGACAAAAATAGCATGTTATTTCTAGTCTTCCTCATTTGTCACTCTGTGAAAACCATATTTCTGAGTGAGAAAGTGTTGTTATGTAAGTAAATATACTGATGTTGATCAGTGATGTGTTTTATTGTGAAACATATCATATTCTATATTTTATAGAATTAATATATGTACCCGAAAAAAGCCAGAAGATAGAGTTACATACATCTTAGCAATTAAAGGATGATCAGCAGTGTAACAAACAAATATGGAGGTAATTTTCACAAACATTAGGCACTGCAAAACCGATTCATACATGCCTGGAGCCCTAGAGGAAAACATTTCCAATAATTACAGTCTGAGATTCAGCGTTCAGGCACATAAAAAAGCCAATGCTTCATCTGATGCCTGCAGTCAATACAGCTGTCCTTACAAAAGCAACGCCTGTACCAGTCAGGACCACTGAAACTCGCTTTATTGCCACATTAAGCCATTTGTGGGGGAAAATGACAAACAAGTGCAATGACCCTGGAAGAAAATGTGTGATCTCCCTTCTGCTCTAACCCAACCTCGCCTATGCACTGGTTAAAGCCATTAATGGTTGATCAATGCGTCAAGTCACTCTGGATTGTTGCAATTAGAAAACAATGCCCCAAAAAGCTATTTTAAGTCATGCGCTATCAGTGGGAACAGCAACGGAGAGGATAATTGGGTATTGACAAAAGAGTGTGAAAAGCAAAGACAGCATGCAAGACCACTCTCCAATTTACTCTGTCATCTTGAGGCTCTGATTATGCTGTTTACTGACCACATAATTGGGGCAGCACTTGATAAAAACAAACATTTTAGGGTGAAGCGTCAAATACAAGCAACTTGCATAAAATGATTCCAAGCACTTAATTGGGATGATGCTTCTCTATTTTCTGCAACTGCTTGTGAGGTCTGACACACATGACTTTCTGGCTCCCTGGAGTTGAATGTACTGTTATTCAGTGGGCTGAGCACATTTTTAATATGCATAGGGATTTTCATGCTTGCTAGGGTTTAAACTGATACTAAACGGCTTGTTAAGAGTTAATTACCAGATTAATCATGGCTTCTGCTACACAGGCATTTAAAGGAAAGTGATCAATCCATGTTCTGTTAGAATCAAACATGGTTTAAAGCCAAGAGGGTTAAAGGCCCCGTAAACCTAATTTCTCAAACAGCTTCTTACTGTGAGTGATAAGGTCCTACATGAATGCAGAATAAGGTGATACGATTAAAGTAAGATTTTTATAATGCAGGGTTGTATAATGAAATGGAAATATTATAATAATAACACAAGAGAAATGATCTTTTTGTATTTGTGTTTTCAGGGCTTTTCTCATGACCTGCAGCCTCAATCTTGCCTCCCTCATCTCTCTAACCAGTATTACACAAAAGTTAACTGAAGTTTTTATTACAAAATGTTCTTTCTATAATGCATAATTAATTTAATTAATTAATTGTTGTGCTCATGTGTGTAAATTAGCTCCTATCCTGTATTATTTGTAATGTACTGTTTTGTAATATTTAATTTGTATGTATGTAATTGGCGTCCACTCGAAGTGAAACTTTCCTGCCTTTTTGGCCAGGAAGGCAAGAGAAGAATGCAAGAAAAAGACATTTGATCTCAGCTGTTACCTGTTTAAATAAAAGTTAAATAAATAAATAACTTCAGTGCACATTTTAGGATTTAGCAACATCTGAATCTAAATCTGACAACATGTTGTTGTTGTTTGCTTATGTTGCCAGGTCTCTGTCAGTCAGACCTGATCAAACCACACCTTAAGCTTAAAGCTTAAACCTTTGATAAAAAATAATTTATATAATAATTTTTCAAAACATATCACTTGAAGTATTGGTTATTAAGTAATTAATATTTTCTTATTATTGAGAGAGGCTTTAAAAGCTATAGATTACATAATGCCGAAAAAAGCACAATTGTAAACGGGATTGTGATATTCATTGCATGCACATTGTTTAAGCATCAAGACACATCTCTGTCAGGATTTACATTAACAGTTGGACTTCTAAAATAAAAAAGAGAGAGTATACACATCACATTTATTGTATGGATATTTATCTGTGTATGCATTTTTTAAATAATCTCCCATTCACAGAGAGTATACAGAATCTAAAAAATAAATTAAATAAATATAAATTAAATGTTCTTCATGGAATCTCTCATGAAAACTTATTAACAGCTTCCACCTCAAAAGCTTTGATGCTGAGCACCATCTAGTGTTGAAAGCAATTAGTTCTAATCCTTTTTCCAAACACTCAATAATAACATAACATGATTTTACTGTGTGTGTGTGTGTGTGTGTGTTCTAGAGAGCTGTTTGATACCTTCATAATGTTTTTTATAAGATGAGATGTTACCTCAATGTAATTGTAACATGTTTCTATTTCACATATACAAATCCAATACGTGGGACCTACCCAGAAAATTGATTACATGCTGTAAATAATGTATACATAATGTATACATGCAAACTACAGCATATTGCATAAAGCATAAATAGAAACTGAAATAAAATGTTGATTTAAAAGTAAAGCTGTTTGCTGATGATTTGCAGCAGGAGGATGCTTCACATATGACTCACATAGCCACCTGACTGAGTCTCAGGCTTCTCTCAGTCTCTGTTGCTCAGTGGGTTTTGTAACCCAGAGCCGGCAGAAGCCTCATGGCTGGGTGAAAGACAACAGAGGCCATCTGTTGTCTGTGTGTTGTCTTTGGTGCCCTGCCACAAAACTCTGCTGCCAGAACACCCAAGGGTACCCATGCGCACTGCGCTGCGCCTGGGGACCAGCTCACTAAAGCACCTTTATAGCCTACTGGCTCCGTTGGGGGACACCTGTATTCTGCCAAAGCCCAGACACAATAGCAGCGGTGTTTGAAAAGGGCTTAGTAGTAGCAGGATCGTTACACAACCATGCCATTAACATTAATTGGAGCAGCTTGGTGGAACACAGAAAAACTTTCAGCGCTCCGAGACAGCAGTGTTGTTCCCCTGAGTTACATAAAATCGAAACTGATCTCAGGCTGAGTTTATTGAATTTCAGAATACTGAGGAGTAACTGAGGAGTAAGTGCTATACAGTAGGCCATCATTCTCTGGTTCTATGCTCTGACAGAAAACTAAGACCATTACATAAGCACAGAAACATGACAAAGTGAAAATGCTCTTTTTCTGGGTAAACTACTGACACTACTGAATTTCCCATATGAGTGGTGTAGCCCAGGAAACACACATACATACAGTAATAGGAGGGCATAAGGGGACATAGGGATTGCTACCTTTAAAACAGCTCTCAGAATAAGCTTGTTTGTTTTAAGGATGCTAATTTAGCCTCAAGGCTGAATAAACATCTTGATATAGGCTTTTAACTGTTTAAGAACAAACATTAAAATTGCTACATCATCCTAGGGCAAACAGCTGACTCTCTAAACTGTCTGCCTATTCAACACTTATCTGTCCTCAAATATTGGGAAAATAACAGTAAATATCCTAAATGTCATTGTTGCTTTCCATTAGTCCGCTTTGAGACAATTTGATCTATCTGTCTCCCACAGTAGGAAGATAGTAGAGTATTATTGATATTTCCCATTTATCAGAGAACATAGGCCACAGTACTTCCTCCCTAAATCCGTTATCTCATACTCATGTTAATCGCCATAGAGATTGGATTGCAAAAGAAGATTACTGTGACAGCAGGATTTTCCAGGGCAGCAGGTCACTGCATGTGTCTTGGAACCAGCAGCACTACCATAACTTATTTGGATTTTAAAGTAAAGACAGAAAATGATGTTTGTCCCCAAAGTTAATCTCCCAGTTACTGTAAATGGAGCACTAGGCTGTATGTTGGTTTGTCTTTTGGACAGAAAGCCGAGGACATTAGATATACACACACCAAAGAGGAAAAATAAACTCATGATGGTTTTCTCCTTTAACTGCATGTCAGTGTCCTGGTGTTACAATAAACTGCAAACACACATTAATTATTTAGCTCAAACAGAGTCTGATGTTTATAGTGTGTTTTCTAAGTCTTGAAAAAGTTTGTGAGTGTCAACAGCTTTCACCGTCAGCTTGACAGATTGTAGAAATGCACAGCACTGAATTGATAGTGTAAACATGAGATGAATCATTCCTGTCAACAGGCAATACAAGCAAGCAGGGAAGGAAATATGGCTCTCTACAGTTCTGGTCTTGGCTTGCACCAGCCTTTAAATCTCTATCTTTGCAAGCAGTAATGACTTTTATAACTAGAATTTTTTTTATTTTATTTATATACCCAGTCAGATTCTGTCAAACCCAGAAATAGTAATACAGTTGCCTAGGAAGTGTTGTTTACACTGTGAAGCTGCTACTGCCACATTGTGTAGTCAGCAGAAGCTCTTTAATTAATCAAAGTCCTAATTGCATGGTATAGAGATTGAAACAGCTTGAACTAATTCAAGTATAAGTCTAGCCCAGGCATTAAACATACATAGCTTGAACACACATTTGCAACACATTATTAACTGTCACCAGTTTTTTTTTTTACAGTAGAAATCACTTGTCATCTGTTTGATTAAGAATTTTCATGCAAAACATTTGATAAGCTAATAAAATATCATGTCTAATATAGTTTTAACTACCCCACAGTATAGTGGGTAGTTCCAATCAGTTCCACCTCAATCAGCTATAACATTTAAACACCTCTTACACATTTTTTTTTACCAAGAAGAAGATATTTCGTAGGCAGATCGTTGTGTAAGGAAAGAGTCTGTCCAGTTGCATTTTGGGAAATGTAGTATCCAACATTTTTGGAGCTTGAGCCATATTAAGCACTATAACTCTCTGCTGCTTTGACCTTTAACCCTTTAATAAAAACAACTCTTATTAAGTCACTTTCTAAAAAGCCATCAGCAAAAGTTTGTAAGTAATCACTAGAGAATATCTTGCAATAAGATCACACCAGCTGTGTTACCCGTCAACATGTTGACCTTCCAGCCCGCACCCAGTAGTCATTATTAAATTATGACACGAGTCTTCAGTACTCATGGGTCGAAGCACACCCATCTTTGAACTCTGCCTCCACACCAGTATTCAGTTTCATGACAGAATGTTACACAGACAGACAGGCAGACATATAAACACATGCTTTTGTCTCTGTGGTAGTTCCCACTACAGTAGCTATCTTCACATTTTTTCATGATGACACACACAGACACACAAGGTGAAAACATTGGCAGCCACACGCTGTGGAATTAAATGTTCACAAGTCCTTAATAAGTGTTTCTTCGTAATCATCAAGTCTCCAGTTGTAAATGTTACTGTGTTACTGTTAATAAATTAATTCTGGTCTAGATGGCCCACATTCCTTTTCCAGAAGGTCAGAGTTCAAATGGTTAATTGAATTAAAAATACAAAACACAGGATAAACACAAACACCTGGCAAACCCAAAGCTGTTCTTATCACTGGCTAATACTGCCTACAGCCACTAGAGGTCAGGCTAACATTCACAAGCTCAAGTTTATGAAGGCAATTGCCTGTCCACTGAGCTGTGAGAGCACCACTCTTTTTCTTGCATCCTTTATTTGCATGATAGGAAGCTGCCATTTTCAGACGTGCTCTGCTTATAATCTGAAAACAGTGCCACAGTGATCCATCTATTTCACATTTGATTACAAAGGAACTGGGAACCATATGGCCTTGAAAGCTCACAGTACCTTATTTGCAAAATAATTTTCAGTCTTCAATAATGTCATATCTTTTGTCAGCTCAGGGGAATTCAAAACAATAGCAGGTGTTGTTGAGCATCGACCCACAACTTGAAATTGTCAATGTATGCCAAAGGATGTTCATTCATCCTCTTTTTCAAACAGGGAGAAAGCAACCATTTGGGCTATTGCAACAGCTTCTACCCTGTCTGAAAGATACAACCTAATCAGGATTACTCTGCATGAACAGGGCGAACAGCTCTGGGCACACACATGTTGATCCACATAAATGAACAAAATAGAATCTGAAGTGATTTTCTTCCACAGACTGACTCAAAGACAGGATGAGGTCAGCAGAGCAGGGCAGCTAGCTTTGCAGAACTACAATGCTGTCAAACTGAACAGAAAAAGAAAAGACTGTCGTTAAGCGTCTCTCACAAGAGTGCGACCAGGAAAATGATTCAACTAAAGAGCTTTTTCCAAGTGCCTCATGTGTGCAATCATTTAGATGAAGTGGGGCAGACAGAGAGGTTCACATGGAGCAAAAGCCTTTTTCTCCTCGCTCATTTGGAATCCATTCAAGTTCTGTCGGTGATTGCAATCTCATGATGAACTGGGAAGTGCTTTTGTTAGGGCATACAGGCACAGAGAGTGTACTAGAAGTGAAAAATAATTATTTTTTCTGTATGGATGTATGAAATGGGACTGCAAAATCTCCACATCACGGAGCTGAAATCACTTAGATGTGGGCTTTGGGATGAATAGCTGCCTATCACCTTCTAGTCAAATATCAAAGAAAATGTGTCCTTTGCTATGAAAATGTTTTACATTATCCCACTGAAATGTCAGTGACCATGTTCGACTGGGGATTTGCATTTCATAATTCAATCAATATTTGTAATATATGGGCATAATAACAGATTTTTTATGATGCGTGTTCTTATTGCGCAGTATGGACTAAACAAACACACCACACCTTTGTTTAGGTAACAGGATACAGTATGGCATTGTGTAATGCTGCATGTGTTGATCAAGTGTATGGAAAAGAACAACAAAGTCAAATAGCAGTTCACAATTTATTTACTGAATAAATTTGGACAAAACACCAGAATCTGTTACGATACAATCAGAACATCTGAGGCAGATATCCCACCATGCACCACCCCCCTCCATGAAACAAAAGGACTAAACATTAGCACCAAATCAGCACCAACTTAAATAAAAGGTAGCTCAGTCTACAAAAACAATGAAAGCAATAGTTGTTTTTTTATTTGAAAAGCAACTCAGAAAAGTAGCAAATTGAGAATTTTCATGTTTTTAACTTTTCTTAAAAAACAAGCACCCTCCTCCCTCCCACCCCTCCCCCCTGCTAGGCAGGCTATAGCATTCATGGGGCACATGCCAATGACTAGATAAAAACACAAATTCAAGTAACATTGAGATACGACAAAACATGTCCACTGGTACCCATTCCGAGCATGATCGTTTCACAGAACCTACGCAGGCAGTAGAAAACTAACATGAGGTCCTGGAGTGAGCATGTCATAGCAATACTATCACTGAATATCTCGTATCAAGTTTTTAAAAAGAAATGAGGGAGACAAGGTGGCATGGGCTGTCGGGGCACCAGAATACTGGCACAGAAGATGTTGTGTATTCTAAAACTTCAGACAGACATTTTCCTCTTTGTGCCTGTCCTGTGTCAAGATATTGCCTACATCATACATGAAAAAGGAATCTCTGAATAAAGAAAAACCCTGCAATGTAGTTTTAAATATATATATTTATTTATATATATTTATATATTTATATATATAGCTGTTACAATTTAAATAAATGTTACGTTCTCGTTCCTACAACTGAAGAATCAATTTAAATAAGGAGGAAGCTAATTTTAAAAGGTGGAATCGTCCATTCACCTAACACAACAAATGCATGACGCCATGTCTGGAGGCTTACCAGGAAAAAACTGTTTAGGATTGAGGTTTAGGGAGTGATGTTAAAGCAGCAGTAACAAGAGTGGAATAGCTTAAAAACAACCAAAAAATAATAAATGACTGTGGTGAATAAAATGTGGTAAAGGCTTAAGAGACTGAGGATGCAGAAACATACAAATCACTGAAAACAAGGCTGTCAAGGAGTTTAGTGACTGTCAGACTGATCAATAATGTAAAACTGAGACAAATGAGAGAGGATGAAAAACTAAACTTAATGAAACAAAGACGAGGTCAACCATGTTGTTGATGATAATGATGAGGAAAAAGCCAAAGCTGCTCCATTTATTAACCAATGGTCCCAGGTCAGGGAGAATCACCTTTTATTTGTTTAAAAACAGAACTTGGGGTTGTGATTTCCGACCCTGGGTCTGTGGTTTAAATTGGTACCACCTAAAGCTATGACAAAACAAAAACAAAAACAAAAACAAAACGTAAGAAAAGGTGTGGTGTTGCAGTTTGTCAGTTCATTTTGAATTGTTCTCCTTGGTTTCCTGTGTTCTTACGTCCCTTCATGCTTTCCATAGTGTCAAAAATGGTGAATGTGTCTACTTTTATGAGCACCACATTAAACCAAACAGATCCAAAAAGAACATTTGCTACATTGTTTGCAACTTGCATGTCTGGCGGCAACATCCCCGAACGGGAGGTGCAACGCCAGGTGACGTATAGATGCCATTTGTCATGCCAGGCTCAAGGTTTTCCATGAAATGATGGAAAAGGAAACAGGATGGAAATACCTTTATTATGAGTGACAAATGTTCACCTATTAATCTCTAAACTACTGTTTTTGGCTCTGCTGTGAGCGTGGCGAGCCGACCGTGGCGGAGTCGTCCGTTTGTGCTTGGTGTTTGCTCAGCTGAAGAACTGCTCCAGCTCCTCTTCCATGTTCACCTCAGGCACCATCTGCTCCTGCTCTCTTTCTCCTCTGCCGTGTACCACAGCGCCCCCCAGTGCCCCGGAGGAGGCAAACCAGGGGTGCTCCAGAATCTCCCGAGAGGTGAGGCGCTCTGCGGGTTCCCGACGGAGGATGGAGCGGATCAGGCACTTGGCCTTGGGTGTGAGCGTCTCGGGGATGTTGAAGTGGCCCCTGCGTATTTTGCTAAACAGAGAGCCGGGCTCAACGTCATGGAAAGGATAACGCCCCACGAGGATGGTATAGAGCATGACGCCCAGACTCCAGACATCAGCTGCCTTCCCCGAATAGCTGCCGTTGGCATTGAGGATCTCAGGACTGACATAGGCTGGGCAGCCATGTTTGTCTGACAGGGAGTCGTCATGACCATCCAGGATATAAGTGTCCTCAAGGCTCTCCAGCTTCACGAGGCTTCTGGAGACACACAGGAGAAACAAAACACATTAAACATGATGATATTGCTTTACCAAACAATGGACACATAGAATTATTTGATAATGTGAATGTTATTAAGTGCTAATTACTATCAGAGTTCCAATCTTTGGATGCCAACTGACAAAAAATAAAAATACAAAAGACACTCAACTGGGCTAATTTGCCCTGATGGACATTAAGTGTTTTAGATCCATCACTTTTGGATACCAGAGGAAGTAAGGCACATAATGCTCCAGGCTTAAGTTTGACATTTCCTTTCACTTAGATAAAAGCCTTGCCAAAAAGCATCGACGTAAAATAGGCGTTCCAGAAGACCAACAATTTAAAAGAAACACAATTACGGGTCACTGATCATCTTAGATTTCATGAATTGAACTGTTTCGCTCAGAGAATTAATGTGGATTTTTTTTCTCCTGCCCCCCCATAGCAGCTATGATACCCTTAAGTGCCGATATAATGGCTGGTTGTTCAGAAGCCTCGTCACTAAAAAATCTTGAGAGGCTCGGGCAAGAAAATCTTCCACGTGCATGGTAAGAGACACTTCTGCTGCCATCTGTGTGTGAGGTCCATGAGACATGATGCACCAGACAAAGAGACAGGGTGTGTGATCGTATCTAATGGGAGCCACTAGGAAAAAGGAAACCAAGAAGTACGGGCTTAGACGAATGAATGTATTTTTGGCCAATCTCTTACATGTGCCTGCACTTCCACATCAGCCCACTCACTAGTTCATTGTCAGTGATAGTAATTTGCTTTCATTTATATGCTGTAGAGCGCTTCCACATTTTCAAATTAGGAAAATTCTATTGTTTCCTTGAGCCAAATGCCCATTGTTCCTCTGTGATAAAAGCTTTTTTAAATACAGAATATCACTGCCTGGATAACAGCTCATTTGGAGGACATGTGCAAACCTGCAATTACAGTTAATAGGGCTTAGAAATACAAAAAAAGGGCTTAGCCCATTTTCTTTATTTAAGCTATATGGGATTCAATGTGTGCTGATCCTCTAATGTCTCATGAGTTTGGGGTAGGAGGAAGAGATCAACGGGGCCTGTTTAAGTAGTTGCTGAATTACTAGAGGCCAACTTTTGACCAGTGCTCTTTAAATAGGCTGCTGTTTGGTCAAAGGCTAACGGCAGTATGACAAAATCGGGTCAGGAAGCTCACACATGCTGAGGAAGCTTGCTTAGATATCATTTTATATTTAGTCTTGTTCTTTTGCTTCTCTGGCACTCTCCATAGCCTTTTGTCACACACTTGGGTTCAAGCCAGAGCAGATCTCTGTCTCTAAAAAGCAGCTTTGTCGTCTCTGTACAGAGCCAAGAGGACTGAAAAGGTGAAAGAGGATTCTTGCCAGGCCATATAGTAAATGTGACCCAATACTGTCCCGCACCATCACTCTTAAAATGCACCTGACATCAATCATTTAATGGGAGAGGGGAGGGGGCGCTCGGCATCCCAGCTCATGAGCAGTCTGGTGTAACATTCAAGGTCACTGGACCCGCACTGAATATGTGAGGCAGCTCAACTTCCCTTTTCCACAGTTAGCGCCAAAGAATGACGGCACACCTTCAGATAGAGGGCATTGAGGAGCAGTCTGTGCCATGGCTGTCAGATAAGAACTGCCTGTAAAGAAGTTACTCTAAGAAACTTTAGCATTAGCATTGACATAAGTAAAAACTAATACATTTTTTTTTTTAAGTCTGACATCTATTAAAATAAAATTAAAATAATGTTCATTCATTAAAAAAAAGTGCTCTCAGGTTGCTGTGGCAACAGATGCCTGAATTTTATGCATGTAGTTTTGAAATGCTGCCACCAGGGGTCAGTAAATCTGTGTCGGTTAAGTGTGATTCTATCGATTTCTCCTGCTGAAGGGCACTAGTGGTAGAAGAGCTTGTCTTATCGGATCACCTGTCATGCAAAAGCTAGTCCTAGTAACTTCTCTGTTCCTGCTTTTCAGTTCAGTCGCTGCTGGAATAACTGCACTGCAATGATCCTCCCCAAGTGTGATTCCATATGCCATACTGTATATGCTGTATGTTCCATATCCACTACCAAAAATAGCTAGGGGAGACACAAAGGGCTCATGTTTCCTGTACTCTGCATAACATCTGGGAGAGGAATGTCATGTCTTGCATTGTGTCAGTTTACACTATCCTCGCTGTAAGCTGAGATATGACACAGATGATACTGACTTGGTTGTTATATCACATACGACGTGTACAGACGAAACAGAGAAGTAGTCCACAGTGATCGTCAGAGATCAACAGAGACCACGGTGTCCGCAGAACTCACCTGTCCTCATTTTTGAAGACAAACTTCCTCAGTTTGAGGTCACGGAGGACCAGTCCGTTGTCGTGGCAATGTGCCACTGCCGAGGCTATCTGATAGAAGAGTCTGGCAGCCTCGTCCTCCCGCAACTTCTTGCAGGTGCGGACAAAAGAGTGCATGTCCCCATAGCTTCTCTCAAAGAACACATAGGCTCGAGTCTCCCCAAGCAAGATCTCCAGGATTTGGTTGATATGCTGGTGCTGGCCCAGGGCAAAGTAGGCCGCCAGTGACTCCTGGTATCGGCCAATGTCAAAGACCTGCAATAATAAGAGAGGAAGGCATTTATATTTACAGTCTACGGCTATTTTTCTGTTAATCTAGGGTGAATTCTGAGTGCAGCTGTCTCATTAGGTGGTTGTTTTGTTTTTGTGCCTGAGTTTTAAATCTTCTTGTAATTAAGCAAAATAGGAGCAATCGACCACATTCCTGTGACACCTAACTTGTGTTTACTCTGTTGGCAGAGGGAGTAAGGTTTCACAGAGGCAAAGTGAAAGCATCATGTTAGTGAACGGTATTGTACTGCAGCCCGGGGTTGCAGTGTCTCTTTTGTTTCCATAGTAACCCCCCCCCCCCCCCCCCC
>NW_023340246.1:7065035-7110285 GCF_004916995.1 Morone saxatilis
GTTACTCTAAAAGAAACTTTAGCATTAGCATTGACATAAGTAAAAAGCTAATACCCATTTTTTTTAAGTCTTGACATCTATTAAATAAAATTAAATAATGTTCATTCATTAAAAAAAGTCTCTCCCAGGTTGGCTGTGGCACCAGATGCCTGAATTTTAATGCATTATTTTGAAATGCGCCCACCAGGGGTCAGTAAATCTGTGTCCCGGTTAAGTGTGATTCTATCGATTTCTCCTGCTGAAGGGCGACTAGTGGTAGAAGAGCCTTGTCTTATGGATCACCTGTCCATGCAAAAGCTAGTCCTAGTAACTTCTCCTGTTCTGCTTTTCAGTTCAGTCGCTGCTGGAATAACTGCACTGGCAATGATCCTCCCCAA
This sequence comes from Morone saxatilis, assembly GCF_004916995.1. Lineage (NCBI taxonomy): Eukaryota > Metazoa > Chordata > Actinopteri > Moronidae > Morone > Morone saxatilis. The sequence continues at coordinate 7,065,413 of NW_023340246.1, forward strand.
GGTGTGATTCCATATGGCCAATACTGTATATGCTGTATGTTCCATATCCCACTACCAAAAAAAGTGCTAGGGGAGACCACAAAGGGCTCATGTTTCCTGTACTCTCATAACATCTGGGAGAGGAATGTCATTGTCTGGGCATTGTGTCAGTTTTAGCACTATCACTCGCTGTAAGCGAGATATGACAGCAGATGATAAACGACCTTGGTTGTTTTATATCACAATACGACCGTGTACAGACGAAACAGAGAAGTAGTCCACAAGTGATCGTACAGAGATCAACAGAGACCAACGGTGGTCGCAGAACCACCTGTCCCTCCATTTTTGAAGACAAACTTCCCTCCCCAGTTTTGAGGTGCACGGCAGGTAACCAGTCCCGTTGTCGTGGCAAATGTGCCAACTGCCGAGGCTATCTGATAGAAGAGTCTGGCAGCCTCCGTCCCCCTCACCGCAACTTCTTGCAGGTGCGGGACAAAAGAGTGCATGTCCCCATAGCTTTCCTCTCAAAGAACACATAAGGCTCGAGTCTCCCCCAAAGCAAGATCTCCCAAGGATTTGTTGATAGCTGGTGCTGGCCCAGGGCAATAGGCCCCGCCAGTGACTCCACTGGTTATGCCAATGTCAAGACACTGCAATAATAAGAGAGGAAGGCATTTATATTTACAGTCTACGGCTATTTTTTCTGTTAATCTAAGGGTGAATTCTGAGTGCAGCTGTCCTCATTGGTGGTTGTTTTGTTTTGTTGCCTGAGTTTTTAAATCTTCCTTGGTAAATTAAGCAAATGGAGCAATCGACCACAGTTCTGTGACACCTAACTTGTGTTTACTCTGTTGGCAGAGGGAGTAAGGTTTCACAGAGGCAAAGTTGAAGCATCATGTTAGTGAACGGTATTGTACTGCAGCCCGGGGTTGCAGTGTCCTATTTTGTTTCCATAAGTAACCCCCCCCCCAATTGACTTTCAGCACAACCAGTTCAGGTGAGAGGGCTCCTCTGTTCACAGTCAATACAAGAACACCCCACAGCTCTCGAGATCTTAGGTTTTGACCTAGGCTTCCAGCTTGGCAGGAATGATCAATCCGGGAAGTGGGGATTGATTGCTGCTGTATTGAAAGCGGCACAAAGCAGATGAGGTCAAAAGGCAGTTAGCTCACAGGCTGTGCCAAAGGCCGTTAATTTGTTATTGCCATGACGAAACATTATCTCGAGTCAAAAGGTACGGGTTATTGGATATGTCATGCCTCATGAGTCCAACAGTGCATGTAACTATCGTCTCAATTCATCAAGCCACTTAAGCCTGCTTAAAGCTGGAATGTACCTCAGGGACAACCCCACTGCCCCTTATAATCGGTAATACACGAAAGTCAATATGGGCTATAAATGTGGTGAGGAAAGGCCACGAGTGTGTCTTCAACCTTGAGGGGAAATGCAGTTTATTTTTTTTATGGTTAAAGGGGTCAATGCTGGAGCCAGTGTCACAGCTGCTGGCTGAACTTGCAAAGTTCCCTAGCCCTGTGTGCACAACCCTTCTCAAAAAAATGGCCAAACCCACTAATATTTGGTGCAAAAGGTGCAACATAACCATGCTCATGCACCAAATATAAAAGCAAGGGTGAAAAGAAAAGGCGATTATAGCATCGCACTGTGAAAGAGAGAAGCCACGGGTAAAGCGAGAATAGCAGGGAGAGGAGTGTGTGTGTGCGTGGTTACTCACTCCTTTGTCAACGTTACATCATGCAATCCGAACCACGCAGCTCGCCCCATTCACTTTTTCCATTAAGCTGCTGTGCCAGCTCTCTATTTACAATTCAAGCAATTATTAAGAAGTTGACGGGTGTGGGTTTGCTGCAATAGCCAGACCACTGAAACCAACTCAGTGGCTCCCTGCACAGTATGTGCATTACATTTAGGTCTTAACGTGTCGAAGTAAAGCCAGAACTATTCATGTGAGAATGAATGCAAACGGTGAGGAACTTGTAAGAACACTGTGTCCTTGTAGTGTGATTCCCACAATGCATGCCCCTGTGTGAAGTAAACCCTATTTTAAGAGAAGGTAGAGAAGCTATTCTGGGAGCAGAAAAAGGTAGGATACGTCTACCATGTTGCCTACTAACCTTACATACGAGCTCTTCCCCGCTGTGCAGGTGGGCGGCTCTGAAAACGTGGTCTCCCTCCAGTGGTTCCAACAAAAGGTAGTCCCCGATGCGGGAGATACAGTGCGAGGAGTCCGGGGTCTCCGGCGGGCTGGGGGACCCGAGGTTGGGACTGAAACTCTGGTGCAACTCTGTAGTCCTTAAGCAAGACAATTCTTCGAAATCGTGCGATTTGTGCCGCGATCTCCCATAACGTGAAATGTTAATTGGATTTGACCTCTGTATGTTCATGAGGAATAAGTGCGATAACTCCACAAAACCGGGGGCCTTCTCCTCCTCCTTGATCCTGTCCTCCTCCTCGATTATGGCACCACTTCGTTGTAAACTCAGTGCAATGTCACAAATGGTACTTTAGTAAATCTTGAATAGAAGTATAAAACGGATGAAGGATTGATTTAAATGCACCTTGCTGCTGGAGACTGTGGCAGACTGTCAACAGGAAAAGGCTGGCTCGTTGGTTTTCATACAACAAAAAGGGGTCTGTAAATTTTTTTTTTTTTTTTTTTTGGCAGAGTTCAACTGTTCATTTCCCCCCCTTTGTCTTCCATTCAAGAGGTAAGGCCAGGCTAAAATGACAGAGTTAGTGCCTGAAGCCGACTGAAAGCCCCGCTGCACAGACCTGCTGCAGTTTCATGAACGTTAGCGGCGCGAGCAGGCACAAACTGTAACAAAGGCTCAAAGTCAATGAATGAGGAGGGCTAAGTTCACCCGCAGCCTGTTTGCTAGCTTATCTCGCCGGTTAATGGTATGACACGTTTCGTAAAACGGAAACAATTACTTGGATACAGCTTGCAGGCACAGGAGAAGAACAAAAAAAAAAAAAATAGCAAAATATATAAAGCACGTTTTGCAAGGCTAATTATAGCTGCTGAATTTTAGCCGGAATTTGACAGACAAACGATGGCTAGCAGGTGCAGAGCTAACTAGTTAGCTTCCTTGGCTAACTAGTACCAGGTCAGTGCACGGCCTTGTTCCCCAGGATCATATCCATGCACGGTGATTGTCATCTACCACAACAGGAGAAAACCCCATCCGGCAAGAGAGCAAGAACACCGCTGTAGCTCTTTGTGTGCGGGAGTCGACGTCCTCTCTCTTTCTCCTGGTCTAGTCCAGTGGAAGAAAAGTGTCGTCTGTCCTGTGTGTCTGCTGCTGTTAAGCTGCTGGAAGGAAGGAAGGGACGGCCGGCCGACTTTCCCAGGCCTATCCCTTGATTCAGCAGGACATCCTCTCTCCCGTGGTGCTGCTGTGCTTCTTACGTGGCTGGGAATCTAGTCCATTCAGTGCGGAGGGAGGCCAGCCGAGCTGCACACACTGCACTCACTGCGCCTGTACAGAGCGAGAGTGCTGCCTGCCTGACGGAGGGGGGCTTCTACGCAACACACACACACACACACACACACACACACATACGTGAACATACCGACCAGCCCCCTGACGTCACTCCCACATCGAAACCCCATTGGCTCCCAACCTGAGTTATAATATGCAGTGCAGTCATGTGAGAACCATGTAGTGAGGCTACACCCCCAGGAATCTAAATGCGTCGCACGCTGGTAAATTGGATGGGGAGGGGTAGAGGGGGCGCGGTGATGCGAGTGAGAGTGTATAGCTACTGTACGTGCTGTGTTACAAATGTGTTTCCTCCTGAAATGTCATTCAAGGGAAAGCGAGGGGGATCCCTCTCTCACGATAGCGCACAGATAATCGCTCGGTGCTGCCATTATGTTAGACTTTATTATTTAAACAGTAAAATGCAGCAAATAATTGTGCTACTGATGTGATGTGATGTGTCACATATGGACTGTTGCTCTGTTTCCTCTTCTGCGAGGATATAAAGGAAAAATGACAATGAACACAGAAAAAAACATGCATTATGATATAGGATATAATGAATACATTAAAGGTAAAATACAAAAATGCACTATAGGGGCATGAAACACATGAGGACAAGAAAAAAAGGGGCTCAGAAAGGGCATGGCTGTTAGGTAGTGCGATGACATTAATCAGTGGTTAAACCTCTGTCTTGGAGAAAAAAAACCCTTATGCGCTTAGGTGTTTGAAAAGTAAAAGCAAGGTATTAGCTCTGCTATGATATGGGATCATATTCCAGATTTTTTGTGCCAAGTGTGGAAAAACCCCCACAGATCTTATTAAAAGCTGACACAGGGCTGTGTGCTTCCGAGACGCCTCTTGTAACAAATTCCTGTCTTGCGGAGCTGTCCCCCTGTAATACATTACAAAGCGAAGGATGGAAGAGGTTCATTATTCATTGTTCTTCCTAGATTACCAAGGGGTGTGACAGCAGGAGTTGTGCAATCCCATGTAGGAATCCGGGGCGGTGAGAGGAATGCTTGCAGCTGGACGCAAGACACTGACAGAAGTGTTCGATTTAACCTTTCTTTCCCTGCTTGCAGGCAGTAGCAGTGCACACACACATACACAAACATGCACTATTCTACCTCTTTGTTTCTCACCGCCTGCCCGAATAAACCCCCGCAAACATGGAAATGCATTTTTCACACAGAGGCCTCTCATCGGTGGTTCACAGTTGCAGAATGTGGCTGCACCCACAAGCTTTTATATCCCAGTCCTCAAGCTTATGTGTATGTATGTTTCTGGGTTCTGTGATATAATCTCTGTGAGCCACCCACTTTATTCTTTGTTATAATGCTGGAACATTCACCACTATACAATAGCTTTTGTCTCACCGACTCAGTTGGGAACAAGATCAACATGCTACTGAACTATGGAAATGTTGCTATAGTACATCCTGGATAACCGCAGTGATACATGCACATGTTCCACAATACATTGTACAGTATTTTATGACACTACATCTCTGCATTTGCCCATCACTCTAAACCCAAATAGGGATTCTGTTAAGCCTAAACCACAGCTGTGCATGAATCAGAATAATAATCCCCAAAGATTCCTTTTGCCCCCATTCCCCATACACTGTGTGACTCATTCGCAGTGGAAAGCAGCACTCGAGAAAATCCATTGAGGCTCATCAGCTCTCCAGACACGCCTACATGCCGAGGAGCAACGGCAGGCTGCCCCAGCAGTGCCTTCCAGCAAGAGCTTATGACTGTGTGTGCGTGTACCACTGAGGCAAGATGTCCTGGAAGGTCAATGAGGATGGGTGAGCATCTCTGAATCCCAGGAGTCATGTTAGGATGTTACCAAGTTCCTAATAGGCTGTGTTGCCCTGTAGAAGATGATTTAAGGTCAGTTTCCCCTGTGATTACACGAAGGCCTTAGGGTTTAAGTATACCAAAGTTATGTGTTTTCTAGCGTGGTTGCAATCCAATTAAGTCCATTAGAATGCATCACGAAACAGACTCAAATGAGGGTTATTTCACTTGCACTGGACATTCAGAAATATTCAAATTCCCCACTGTCACATAGCAACGCAGATAGCCAGCTCATGTTGACACCAGCGAGAATCAGTGCTGTCACATCCACACCCTGCGGGTAACTTCCACTGAGAAATTCGATCATACGCAAGAAGATAGATGCAGAGGCACAGGAGGAATGAGCTCATTGAGCGAAAGTGAGAGGAGATGTGTGGGATAGTGAGGCAGGAGGACAGAGGATGGAAAAGCAGGCAGCAGGCGAACGTGACGAGTGGTGGAGAGAGTGAAAAGAGAAGAAAGAGTCCTCCCCAACGTTGTCCTTGGAAAACAGGGGAAACACTTTGTGTCAGGCACTGAGATGCCAGCTGGAGAGTTGAGCAGAGGAACAACATGTTTAATACATAATTCTACAGAAATATGTGGGAGTAAAGGGCACCAGATCAATCCAAGTAAAGGCAAAGATGCTTCACAAGACAAACATGACAAACACGCCACAGTCATTATGAAAGCGCTGACATCAAGTTGATATCAGAGGTATTCTCAGTTCTGTTTTGACTGCAGACCCCGCTCCCATGGATTCTTTAGCTTTATTTTTATATTTACTGGTGAGAATTATACAAATTCCCAGGACACTCATTCTTTTTATGACCCATGGTGTGCATGTTGGTAAAGGGCAACAGCTGCAATATACCCCTCAATTTCAAGTGAGTGAAAAAAACAAGTTATTTTGGGGTTGGGTACATGTGCCACATACTGCTCTCCATGGTGATTTGGGACCTAAGGCCTGTTTTTAACCAAGAGATTGAAGGATAGAGCTATGGATTCCAGGACAGTGGGGGAAGAGAGGAAATAACGGAGGGAGCGGGGGGTAGATAATGTTTCACTGATGATATGACGTTGTTCACAATTCTTCCCATTCTTACCAAACAACCTGCTTGGTACATGCAACCCATCACGCAACAATTGTGGTCATAAATAGTAATGCAATTAGACCATGGAAAGCTGCCATTGGTAATAGTGAAAATGCATGGTATTATTTTCTATATCCTAAGAGGTTCACTAGGGCCATTTTGCATTATGATGGATGCATTCAACAAAGGAGTGAGTCATCACTTCTCACAATGCAGAGAATGGCATACAGAGGGTCTGTCCGTGTATAGAGAGACTATCTCAATCATTTATCCTCAAAGAAGGCTGACACACAGCACACAGATAAACATACAATGTTACACATGGTATTAGGTTTTGGCTCCTTTACAGTACTTCAAAACTTTACTGTCATACATATTTTGTCTACTTAAGGCAGGACAGGAAATGCGTGAGTGCAAATTAATGAACACATTGCTTGAACATTTCTTCCAGTCAGCATCAGTTTAAAACCCAAGGGTACAATTCAGCAGTTCAAATAAACACTTGCACTTCCGCTGACCTTAATTCAACCTGCTGGCTTCTGACCAACAGTTCATGTTCTGCTACATTAGACAACGTCAAAATGAAAATGTCCTGTGCTGACGAATTCAGGATGTACTGCCTGAAGAGATTTTTGGTGAGACATTTTTCCGCTTTTACCCTCCGAGTCGGGAGGAAGTGAGTGGCAGGTCACGCGGACAAGACCTCCTCTACGTGGAGAGGAAGGATCTTGGCTCAAGGGGGAGACAGGATTGGCGTCACTGGCTTGGATCTCTCCTTCATGAAGCCAGACAGCTGAGTGAGGGCTTGTGGCAGCTCTGTCACTGGACAGGATGACTCACTCGCTCATAAGTGGAGAGGTTAATAATAGTCATACATTAGAGCCGCAGAAGTGAAATCACACAGCTTTAGCAGCTTAAGTCTTGCAGATGGCTCGGCTGCAAAGCAAAAATGCATTTCGCCACCTTGTCTATCTCTCGTTTATGTGACAGTTTATAGGTTTAGATGGCAATAATGTAAATGTGACTGTCTTCGAGCTAAATTGCTGACTGTTTGCAAGACATAACACCACTGTTACAATATGCAGTATGTATATTCTAAAGTGGCAGACACATGAAGGCATCAAGCATGGCATGTCCAAACTGCCAGTAAAATGGAAGAAAACCCCAGCAAATACAACATCGCTGGTGTCTTGATTTGTGTTTCCTCTCTGCTCTGTCTGACAGCTGATGTTGTCTTCAACGTGTAGAAAATATTTCCTGGCACTGCGACACCTGCATGGAACTGCCTTAGGCTTCACAGGAAAAAAAACAGGCAGATTTATTAAAATTCCTGAACACTTGACATTTTGGAGACGCAAGGCAAAGTCACCAAAATTATACTACATTCGCTTGTATAATTCAATTTGCAGGGGAGTCATACCACAGGAGTCCAGCACAGTAAGGAAAGTGCATTCAGTATGCAATATTACAGGTTATTTTAATGACGCTTAAAATTAAGTTTTTGGGTTAAAAAATATCTTATTGGATTATCCAATGAATGTGACAAAGGTATGTGATCTTTGGTGGTGTAGTCTGTTGGCGGGAGATCTTCAGAAGACAACAAATAAACACCTTGGTGGCTCAGTGGTTATCACTTTTGCCTCAGAGCAAAGAGGGGGGGGTTTATGTTAAGTCTGATTCTTCGCAGTCTTCCTATATGAGTTTCCACACACAGTCCAAAGACCAGCAGCTCAGGATCTGGCCCTGTCAACCCTACAGTGGTAAACATTCAATTTAAGGAGCAAACACGATTATCCAGTACTGTTACCAATGTACATTAAAAAACAGTACAAACTGTGGCTGGCAATGAGAAAATTCTAAATATATTTTATAAAATGCTCTGGGGGAATGTTAACAAAATTATAGGTGATTAAATTCCAGATGTAAGAACTTAGAAGAACAAGTAAGAACAAGAAATTTGTTCTTAAAAATGAAGACGTTGATGACTGTTTCTGGTTTTGTAGTTGTGAAAGGATGATGAAATAGTTATGAAAAACAGAAGGTGGATTGTGATGTAGAAACTGAACAACATGTAGTTTGTTGCTTTTGACACTGAGAATGGCAGAACTTGTAAAGAAGAAATCTGTGCGGTGACTGTATTATACACAAAACTGAATTCTAAGAAATCTCTTCGATGAACAATGTAGAGACACAAATTGAACCGAGCACTGTTATTTGCCATGCAACATTTTCAGGGGGCTCATGAAAAGACCTGAATGCTAATGTGGATGAAAGTAGTCCAGAAATGAAATGCAATATCTCTGACTATGCAGGCAGCCATTATGTCTAATGTGACCGCATTTTGGTCACATTGAAGGGATATTCACATTGTGAAAGGTCACTTAAAACTGGTCTTTTTCAGTGATTCAGAGCCTCTATGATAAGCTATAAAATGATGAGAGCACACTGTCCTGGTCTAGCCTCTAGGAACACACACACAAACACACACGCGCACACACATCACTGCAATTCACGCAACATTCAAGCTGCTGCCATGGCAACTTGTCTCCAACCCCCAGGGAATATTGTACAGGGTCGCAAACATAAACACAAACACAGGACACACACACACAAACACACTGAAATACATATAAGGGACCCCATGCTCTAATCTCCTGGGAAAGAACACTCTGCTCAGTTTAAGAGTGAGTTTGTGCTAAAAGGTATGTTTCATGCCTGCCTGGAAAGGGAAATTATGGCAAGGAGTCATAATTCACTTTCCTTTTGCTATACCATGGATCATGATGTAGTCATAGAACTCTTCATCTTAGCATGATTATGGTCGGCTTATTCCAATTCCATCAACTAAAGTGACTGCTTCATTATGCTTCATTATGCTGTATTCGTTTCATATGCAACAGTGTTTCTTCCATGTTTTTTTCTTGATGGAGTGGAACAGCCTCTGAAAGAGGTTTTAGAACTTGCGACATTAAAAGTGAAATCCATACAAATGACTGCGTTATTATCTTCATGCCATTGTTGTGTCGAACAATCAGACAGGTTGAATCCAACACAACATGTGGAGGCAGCAGACTCTGAGGTGGGGACACAGCGGTAAAGTAGACTTTGATGAAGCGCTGGTGAGGACACCACTTGCTACTGCACTTCATCACTCAACTTCCTGCCTGTGGTGCTGCTGTGTCTCGTGTGACAAGCTTAGTCTCTGTTTGTACCTACCAAGACACTGGCAGGTGCAGGTAGATACACACACACACACACACACACAAACAAGGCTGGCTTTGAAATCCTACTTCTGTGCAATCACTCATTATACTGTGGATGACACTGTACATGCAACAACCCCTTGTTGAAGACAGCAGGGAAAACTGCCGCATGACAATCAGTTCAAACAACAAGGCTTTCTGCCTGTTTACTCCAGACATTGCCTTTAAGAAAAATCTAAATAGGTAGAAGCCTCCTATTGTACTGTGAAATGTGGACGGGGAAGTCGCTGTTTCAAAATGAGAATCTAGGCCAAGCTAGATTGAGGGCAGCAGATATCAGATAAGAGCGTGCATCATTTTGTTTAAAAATATGAATGGTTACATGATGAGAGTCGCAAAGGGAATGCCTGCCTTCTGTCGCAGTTTTAAAGACTCTTGTGTGGGCTGCTTGCTGCACTGCTTTGAATGTGGCATGTATTCACATATTGGCGATATGCGGCTATTAAGATAACAATTGACTGTCGTCTCTAAAGGCCTGCGCCTCAGGCGAAATAGCCTCAAGCCTGACAGAGACAAACAAGGAGGGTGGACAAAGAGAGAAAGAGAAAGGGAGGAGTGAAGAAGGACCTGCGATTACTGTCACAGTAAGCAACATTAGCAGCATTAGCAGTGACAGTAATGATCTGTTTCTAGCATATCTGGCTAACAGAGGCTGGCATGTCAAACAAACTATGCCTGTGGCAATCAGTGCTGGGCATGGGTCAGTGTGTTTTGCATACCATTACAGCTCAAATGACTACTGTCTACTACCACAGCATTTGTGGAGGCCAGTACAGAAAAACATTTATGCTCTCTACATCTTACTTTTTGATTTTTGAAAATGATGACATACATAGAAATGGATAATGAGAAGGGTTGCCATGTCTGAGTGCTCAAAAGAGACTCTGGAAATCCCTCTGATGAAGGCTCAAATAGCCATTACCACAACCTTTCATACTGTCTGCCAGATAGACCCTGTAACTCATTTTATGTCAGATTTTAGATAAGTCTCTAATGTGGTACATCATAAAGAGACAGGGGGTGTATGTGGGTGGAGCATTATGGGTGCCAGACCTTTGAGATTTCATCTTAGTGATTGTGTCTTTGATGGTTTTTCCTCCTAAGAGCAGGACAGCCCCTTCAGCAGAACACCTCTGCAAGTGGAGCTCTGATCAAGGGAGATAAGGTTGAGGATGAGAACAGCTCAGCTGCTAGTTTCTCAGTGTCGCACCTTAGCTTTCCCTTTCTGCTGACTCTGAGGGTCTGTGCTTTAATGCTGACCTCACAGGTGTGTGTGTGTGTGTGTGTGTGTGTGTGTGTGTGTAAGCAAATAAAAGCGAAAGAGAAAGTTTTGCCTACTTGCATTCCCACCAGGTCCCTTTGTTTTTGAAGGTCATCATTTAATGTCCCCATCATGGGTCATCAGTATGTTCTGTAAACAATAAACACAAGCCTTCATGCTACAAACACACTCAGCAAAGGTGATGTGTTCAGAAGGCAGAAAAACACTCACAGATTCACAGAGATGCATTTCCATTTTCATTTAATTTCATTTTCTCTCAAATCTAATTACTCAACCTTGCTTTCCTTTCACACACACATGCTAACACGCGACACACACACACACACAGATGCAAATAACACAAGCATGATGTAATTATTGCAGCCTTGGAAAATTCTCCCCATTTCCTGCAGAGAAATGACCTGCAAATGAGAACCGTGGTTGCAACATAATTAAAAACAATCACTAAAAATTCAGGATGCATATCCGCTGTAATATAATGAAATATACTTCATTATACATTATAGGAAACAAATAATACTGGAAATTGTGTAGACTGGCCAACTATTCCTCCCAAGTGGATACAGTCATATGACTGCTTTTACAAAGTTCCTGTGTGTGCACTCTAGGAAAGAAGAGGAAGACATTTCCTTTACAGTGCTCTCCATCAGACTAAACAGATGTTATAGTCACATTCCACCCTGACCGCTGGCATCACCATTAACTGTGCTGATGATCTACTTTTTTTCCCTAAATTAATTCAGTTGTGATGATCCACATTTGGAAAAATGTCAATTATTGCTAAAGGAAATGTGTTTTTAATGACTTATTAAGCAAATTTTAGACTGTTGTACTTTCATATAATCGCTGAAGAATGTGAGAACAATACCCTTCTTTGATTATTTACAGTGACAAAGAAGGATAATAAGGATCATGATGATAACAGTGACTCCAGCATCTATGCTGCTGCTGCAACAGCAGATTATAATAATCATGATGCTGATAATGGTGATTAGAAGAATGAGACGCTCACACATTTGAATCTACTTTGCTTTAAAAGTCACAAAAGCCGGCAGACATGAACAAGCCCCTTTAGTATCTAATATCATTCTTTGAAACGTGCCCCACTGTGATACAATTCTGTATCAGATGTGGCAGAGCCACCGCACATATTGTCTGCCTGTCAGAGATGTTGCTGTGTAAATTACTTTGGGGATGTAGTTTGGATATGGTGTATTATTGCTCTGAAATGTGCCATGAGTGCCAGTGGGCCGCTACATTATATGAAATCTAACAGATGGCTTTCTACAACCTGTGCAATATGTTGGGGTGACCTCTCTGACTTCAGATGTAATAACTGCCAAAGAAATGAGGGAGCGAACCGAAAAGCAATCTCCTCAGACAGTGATAACATCACACTTTGGAGGCGCAGAAAACAAAGGGATTGGAATGAAAGAAAATATCAAATATTATACAACAATGGATCACAGATGGCGGTGTAATAAGTCTTTCACTTTGTATTGATTTCAGCTGATCAGAGCATGTGATAATGCACATGGTGTAGCACTGCTGTGAGGCCCTGACACTCTCAACATTCCTTGCAAGATATTATTCATACATGATTTGTAGGTAATGTTGTCAGACTGATGACATATCGAGGATAGCAGCAGAAAGAATACACAAACACAAGCAAATTGTATATTAACAATATCCCCAAACCTCTTCTTATGTGGATCCATAACCAATATGACTAATGAGTAACTACAGCATCTTCAATTATGTTCCAATACTGTCATCTTCCTCTTTTCCTTCCATCCTTTCATCTAAATGTGGTTATGCTGTTTTGTAATTTATAATAAGGTACTCAAAATACTGAGTAGTTACTAAGGAGCAAGAGAGAGAAATAAATCAGGAATGACCTGATAATTAATGAACTACTAATAAGTTGCCCTTAAATAATCCTGAATTCAGGACTATATAGTATATAATGATGAGTTACTTGAGAAAAGATACTATGTTAATGAAACATTACGTAATGATTAGTTCAAAGATATTTGCAAATCAACATACTAACCATTTCCTAATTACCTCTAAATCAGCTGCTGAATGACACAAAGCTAAAAACGACTCATTATTAGTTACTGTCTTTGTGCCCCTCAAGTAAAGTAATACACCATATTGACAAGTTACAAGTAACCCTTCAATACTTTATGACTACCTCATCATTACTAACACTGAAGGCCCATCTCTTGTAACAGACTCATTTATTATCAGGTTGTTGCTGATTTGTTCCTTACACATTCCCTCTCAGAATTTTAGTGTACATTATTGTTACCCAAACATATTGTCCATCTCTTATCATTTTGGTTTCTTTTTAAAACATCTTAAACCAATATTGATTATTACAATCTTAATTATTGGATAGCAGCAATGAAAAATTGTTGTTTTTTTATTTTGGCCTTTTGGCCAATAATTAGTAGTATGTAGTCAAGAGGCAGATGGCAATGTGGCGAGAGCAAGGGAGGGATTGGGGATGACAACCAAGGTCTCAGGTTAGAGTTGAATCAGGAGCGTTGCGGTGTACATTGTACCCATCTTAGTCACATCGCCACCTCGATGCCTAGCATAGTTTTTTATATATAAGTTTCATTATGTATGTATGTATATATGTATGTATGTTTGTTTGTATGTACGTGTGACATATTTTACTCTACATTCTTTTATTTTGTTAATTTACAAAACATAAATCCATGTCTCAAAGGAAGGATAAAAAGCACTTATTTCTTTATGGGTGACAAAGATACAGCACTAACATCATGTGGAACAGCAACACATTTCATACAAAAGCTCATCAGCTAATCTGTTATTAGTGCTGAAATGCATTTTGACAGCAATTTTTTTCTCAAACTGTGATGGAACGTTTTTGCAGAAGAAGACTAGCTCTGCTCCACTGTGGAAAAACTAACAGGCCCATTCTAAGCCAGCCCCCAGCCCTGTCTCTGTGTTACAATGAATCTGACTCAGGCTTCCAGAGGAATGAATGGCTGCTGCCTGCTTACTGCTCTTCTCTCACATGGCCCACTGCCAGAGCTCTAATTTAAGCTCCAGGCCTTCTGCTGGGAGAGGGGGGAGTGTAGAGGAAGCCTAGCCCAGGCAGAATTGCAGCGGGTGGGGGAGAGTGCTGGGCCCCGCTCCCTAGAGTGGAATTGATGGCTGTTAAGCTCATCAATGGGGATGAGTCATCTGAGGCAGGCAGGCGCTTCATTCCTCTTGGTCTGCCTGCCTGAAGTGGAGGAGAGTCAAAATGCTCAGTTGCTACCTGCTCTCTCTGGTGGATCATGCCTTTTAGAAAGCAAATAATAAGGTCCAACATGCACTACACTTGAGACTACATTAGTGCTGGTATGTGCCTTTGAATTGCAACACATTTGTGTAGATATTTTGCTGAGTGTTTGCACAGTCACCAGAGCCAAGAACCTGTGCATGTATTCATGTGCATACTCATGCAGGTTGTGTGTGTTCAAAACCTGTTAAGCAACTATTTCCATATCCATCTAATTCTCAAAGGTCAGAAGCTTTTAGACAGTCAGAAGTGGGCTGATGGCGGTTGGCTTAACATGCATCTGATTCCATTTGGGCTGGTTTCAGTTTCAAAGCCTCCCACCTTCCTGTCTCACAGTTACTCCTACAGATTTTCGAATCAGCTTGGGCCCCAGCTCAGACTAAGATGACTTCTGATCAACAACTGGCAATTGTCATGACTAAAATATTTTCACTGTGGTCTCAGAAGGATGTTTGGTGTCCACACAATCTTCTATGATTGCTTAAAATGACTGAGAATGGCCACAATGTGAACTCCACAACACTGTTTTGGTCCAAAATTTCCATTCCTTCAGCAGAATCCAACAGCTTGTTTCTCATCTCCATGAGCTGCAATATATCTGGGTGGTGACTGGTCTATAAATGCTATCTTTAAATTATGTGGCGAGCACGTTACCATGACTGCTAGCCGACTGCCAAGTCTTGTATGATAGCATCGGATCGAAGTGGATCACGGCTAGCAAGCAGCAGCACAATGTACAATGCCTTATCACATTCATTTTCATGTAGCCATCCTACTTATCAAGCCACTGCAACCACAAACACATCTCAGTCCTGCTGCAGGTCATTATGCCCTCTACATATCTCCTTAACTGTGCGTGTGTATGTGTGTGTGTTTGCCTGCGTGTATTTTTCACAATCTTACTGGTGCAACAGGAATGTTAAAAGCCCTCATTATCTCTATGGAAATTGTGTGACCAGGGTTGTGTTGACATGTCAACCATGTTATGTGCTATCAAAAGTTACTGAAGCTTGGAGACTGAACAGTGCTGTAGGATGCAGGGAAGCTTGATTTAAGGCTTGAAAGGTGAGCGCGAGAAAGATGTGTAAGACAGTAATAAGAGAAAATAAAAATCTCCCTCTATGCTACTATTTATGGCAGCCTTGCCTACACCCTTGATCTGTAAGAGAAGCTGCCTACCAGATATGTGTTTGGGCTAAAGCTTCTCTTCTCTGGTCTTCTCTTCACATAATCATTGCAACACAAGTGCCTCAGTCGCACAGGATACAGTGTTTACAGTTTCCACTGCTCTCATAAAAGGGGTTTCCTCTCGTGGCTGTTTTTAATGTAAATGTGCACACACGCTAGGTACACGTATACATATATCATATATATTGTATGTGTCAGTACTATCCCCTAGCACAATCTGCATGTGAAGAAAAACACTGCAAATAAGATGACACTGTACATGCATACAAAAGGGAACCGCACAGAGCTTTAAATATACAGCCCTGGCTTATAGATTGAGCTCGTCCACGCTCACACATGCAGACACGCAAATGAACACACAGGAAGCCCTGTAGTGACTCAATGCCACAATGATTTAGGTTCAGAATGGCAAAGGAGTGCTCATGACTCAGAGTTTCCATTGCAGCTCCCACTCTCCCAGTGTAACTTTGCGTGTGTGTGAGCACAGGTGTGTGTGTGTGTGTGTTTATATGTGTGTTTGTGGTGTGTGTATCATGTCTGCTGCTGTTCATATAACCACTATGCTTGCTCTGGGGCTTTACCAACCAAAGTGGATCACAGCACGATCTCTCTTTCTTTATTCCAGTCTACCTAATGTGGTGCGTGCTCTATTTATGCTCCATGTCTGTAAGAGATAGCTAGCGGCAGCCGTGAGCACGGGGCAGGGTAAAGCATCAGAGAGCATATGGTGGCGCATAGCGCGGAGCCAGGGGTTTAAAAAAGAAATCTTTATTCCCAACCCTTACAGAGCTTCAGCTTTCATGCTTAGACCCATCATGTGACACACTATCAGAACATTAAATGAATTCTCAACTGTGCCTGCACAACAAGCAACTTCAAAGTGCAGCAGTGCTTTAGCTGAGAGTTCTTGGCTCAGACATCAAACGTGGTATCACTGTAACTTTGCCATAGATGAAAAGGACAGGATTTTCCTTACTGTGTAATACCTGAAGAAAGTATCCCAAAATCAAGCCTTTGATACGTCTCTGAGAGCAAAATGAGGCCAGCCATTATGGTGTGTCACCCAAAGAGATAACAGGGATGTCTATCAATCATATGTGACTCCTTTAAAAGTTAGATGTACACTTAATATGAAAAATTCATGCAAGTTCTATTGATTGTCTGTTTATGAGCCTACAAATAATGATGCATACTGTATACTAAGTGCTTAATTGCGATACTGAATGTTGCCGAACAATTAAATTGTTAGATAGTTTTCCTACACCTCAGTTAAAATAAAGCTAGGAAATTATAAAAAATATATGATTACAGCATACAGTTTTATGACTGTACATTGTAGGGAGTTGTTCTTCAATAAGTCTGAAGCACGTCTTTGGTCTGGTGGTCTGGACTGCTGTGTCACATGGTTTCCTGCCGGCCAGGTCACGCGGTATCGGCTGCTCCTTACGGGAAGACAGGAAGCACTGGTCTGTGGTGTCTCACATGCCTCACATGTCTCACTGAAGATGCTAGTGGGCTCATTTATAATGCATTAATGGACAGGGCCACAGGAAAGCCTGTCTCCTGATGGGGGAGTACCAAAGCACTTCCATTCATCACGGCTGGATACAGACTCACAGCAGACAGAACTATGATGTAGCTGCTTGGCTCAAGCCAGCAGAACAGTGGCGATCAATAATTTTGTAGGCCATTAGGAAAGACTACAAATGTAGCTACAGAGGAAATCACAAAGACTTGGCATGTGACCATTCATTTTGACTTTCTTTGTGGAACTTTTCAGCAATTTTAGACACACCCAGTATTAAAAAAAAAAGTTCTGATGTAAAGTTTTGCAGTTTTTGCCTCAGCCCCGCGAGCACTGCAACCCGCTGTCTTTCCAATGTTATGTCTCTTGTTGTGGCTATGATCAGAACATGATGCAAGGCAGGGCGGTGAGTGAGAAACATGTGGCTGGTGGCTCGGCTTTGCCTGGGGAGAGGGACCTCACCTTGATTGTTGCTGATGAGGGCTGACTTCACTCGAGGCACTCAGACACCAAGCTGTTTTCCAGCCCAGAGAAGATAGAAGGCACATGACGAGATTTTCTTGAACTGATAAGACAGGAAAGATGTCCCATGATTTCAGAGAGAGAAAAATGCACACAAGTAGGCTATGTACTGTAAGTGCAACCTTCAGCAATGAGTTGCTGACACAAAGCATGAATACAGATGTTCTGAGGACCAAACCAAAGCTTCATGCTAATCTTCAAAATGTAAGTATGTTAGCCTGACAGTGGTAAGATTAAAATCATCTAGTGTGCTCACGCTAACAGACAATAATTATTACCTTTTTTCTTATTACACATCTGTCCCAGTACATCACTGGAATTCACCCACTTCATTTTAAGGGCAGCTTTAATGCTTGGATGGGAATTGATTCTTTTCTTGGAAGCCATGCCGGATTTATTCTTCCAATTCAGACAGGCAGAGGCAAGATATGGACTGCTGCTCAGTACTTCAGAGGAGAGAGGTTAAACTGATTCTCCGTTAATTCAATCCCATGGAAGTTGTGTGTGTGTGTGTGTGTGTGTGTATGTGTGTGTGTGCATGAGCTCAAGTGGGTGTACATCTCTGTATGTGATAAGAGCGTGCGAGTGGGTGTGGAGTGTGGTTAGCGGGTATGAAATTAACATGTCAGCCTCCGTTTTTTGTTTGTGTTTTTCCCCATCAATGCACACTCTGTCAATGAACACCATCTCTTGTTTTTCCACAAGGGCAATTATAATCATAACCACAGCATTTCCTGCCATCAGCCCATAAGGCCTTTCTGCAGGGGTTATCATCTGGGTCATACTGAGATGAAACGCGGTGAAGAAATAGCAGCAGCATTTAAAATCTTTCACTTTTTCTTGGTGAGTGTGTTCCTGTCCTTTTTAATCCAGTCAGTCATCCTTAAATGCTTCCCAGCCCCTCTCAAGAGGAATGTTACCATCGCCCCTGACTCATTAGCAATATAGTTTATGAGTTAAAGGTAATGCATTACCCCTGAGGGTTCATGCTTAGCATCAGCAAATTATCTCGGGAATACATGATGTGTGTCTTTATAATGACATGATGAGTACCCATTGGCGCGCACACAAGGAATCAGACATACATGTATGTACATGTGCATGCACACTCGCAGACACCTTCATGCAGACCTACTGCTCATAAACTCACAAATATGCAAACAGTAGAGCTTGAGGCATTTTTGTGTATGTGTGTGTGTGGGTGTGACTCAGCAGGCCTAGTTTAATAAATGGATGTGGGTTTAAGAGACTGACACACTGAAAGAACGATTCTGAGTTGCAGACATTAGACCTCTTCTGGCACAGATGAGGTTACATTAGTTCAAAGGACACAGCCGCTTCTGTTCTTACACATCGCCACTAGCATGATAAAAATAAGAACCTGCTCGTGTTTGACCCATTCATTCTCAAGTTTTATAATCCAGTCCTTCACTAGACGGACGTGGTTTTATTGAAAATTATGATTTTTATATAAATTCATTGTTTCAAGGTCAGCTTTGAGGCTCAGCAATTAAACATGAGTGAACTCATAAATGTATTGCACTGGGGGGAGGAGACACCTCAATAAAAACCTAATTTGTTGTGAATATGAAACTTATTAAATTCCAAGTTTTGATCTGCTTTGCATATTTTGTGCTAATTACAGCACGGGAGGAAATGCCTCCTTTGCATATTTGAAGGAACAAGAGCAAGAGAGTGAAACAGGGAGACAAAGAGGGAGAAAAAAGGAAGAGAAGATTACATGCTGTTGGCCTCTATAATGAGACCGTCGTCAAATATTCCAACCAACCTTAATACCTCTCTGCTGTTTCTGAAGATTGTATTTCCATTTGGGCCAGCCTGGATGGACTGATTAATCACTTTTTAATCAGTATGCCTCAGTGAATAATTCACCCCTCAAAACGTCTTCTGAAGCACTGCGACGACACAGTTTTAAATTTATTTGGTCTCAGTTCCTCTGCTTCCAATATTTATAACAGAGACAGAAAACTAAATGTTTGATTCCTTTACACTGTTGCAGTGGTGATATACTGCATTGCAGTAAAGGATGGCCAATAGCCAACAAGTGACAGTATTGTACAAACTGTTCATCCTTTCAAAGAAAAAATAACCTCCAAACACTCAATATGTTACGTCACTCACTGGGACTTTGCCTCTATGTTTCTAGTTTACAGATGACTCTGATATGCTCTGATTTCTTACCTTGGAGTGACTTGTTAACAGGTGGCTCATGTGCATCACTCCAGGATGGTTTGCGTACACTTTACATAGATTTACATCATATGACATTGAGAAATGGCACAGATGACGGTAAAGTCATTGGGTGTAAGTCACGCAATGATGCAGACCATAAGTGGAGTATGAATTTGGTTTAAATTGAGCTTCATAGGTTGTTTATTTGCTTTTGTTCTGACTGCGATGTAGATGTAAGTAATGGGTGAGAGGTGGGTGTGCTTTATGTGCAGCATAAGCATGTATACAGTGTGTATGTATTCATTCTACATATGTAACCATTACTTAAAAAACTCCCAATTAATTAATACATTATCTGTAATCTTTAAAGCTGCTATAATTAATATTTTTTATATCAACAATAGTTTCAATCAGCATGACTACTAGTATATGAAAGGGGTTGCTCGTAGTGACATAGTGATCAGCGGCTGATCGCCAACAGGCATCAGGTTCACAGTTTGGGTTCACTATCACTTTTCTGATTAGCATGGCTTTTGGCTGCACCTGGTAGCTGTTTCAGCAGGAAGGCTCTACAAACCCACTGTACGCTACCTGGTCAGGAGACAAAATAAGCAACTAGCTTGTGAACACAGTGGAGCGTGTAGCTAAAAGAGACAGAGCTAAAAGGAGAATGAGTATTACACGCTCCAGATGGCCAGAAACACAACTCAAAATGAATTCTAATGTTGCTGCGTATCTTGTTTGCTAATACATATTAATGTTAAGGAGATTATATGCCTGCTCGTGTTTCTGCTGCCTCCAAAAAGCAATTTCTTACAGGTTTAATAATACTTATGTACTTTTGGTAAGCATATGTAGATAGGCACATATTTATAAAACAATGTCGGCTTGTATAAAAAGCTAGTGTACAGAATGATTGCAAGTGTGTTTCATGCTGTGCTATCACAGGCCACATGTTCCAAAACTGCCAGGATCATCCCTGGGTTATTCGTTTACCAACATTACCTTGACTATACTCTGTTGCCTGGATGAACACCCTCTCCTGGTTGCTAAGAGGACATCTCACTGCCACAGACCTACCTCAGCTCACACATCACATCACAGCACTCCTGGAGGAGAAAGGGCTTTTTTCTCCTCCCCCTTTCTCTTATTCTGTCTGCCTTTCTCTCGACTGAGATTATTCATTCAAGAGCTAAAAGTCAAAGTTTATCTCTGTCTCTCTCAGGGTGTCTCTATGGCTCTGTCAATCCACCCCCACCTCCCCTCTATTACTCTCCCCTTTTATCATCTCCCTTCTCTACCAGTCTGAGTTGGGGAGGGGAAAAATTCATGATACTTGTGATGTTTCGTGGAAAAGCGGGGAACAGAGTGGCACAGAACAGTCAGTCAGCCTATCACTGTGCATGAGTCATGAGGCTGCTACAGCTAGAGAGACTGAAACACAGAGAGAAAACGAGAGTTGGGGAGGGGGAACAACAATTAAAAAATAGCATAATTCAAGAGCGAGAAAAGAGTAAAAAACACAAATCTTTGCACTGGGTCGTCTCAAGGAAAAGACAAGAAAGGGACAATAGCAGGCTTATAGATAACTATCTCTCCATATGATTTATTAAAGAGTTACAAAATTGAAATTCGAATCCTCAGCATCAACCTCTAGCCATCAGCGTGCTCTCTTTCATCACTGCCATCTTATCAGCTTTGTCTTCCCCCAAGTTGAGTGACTGTGTTTTGCATACGGCCAGCAGGTTTTGCATGTGGGCCACATTATTGTCACCTTGTTGAATTGCATTACAGAAAGTGAGCGAAGGAGACTCCAGAGACTGAAAAAGGAAAAGGAGAGACAATCTTCTCCAGGCAGGGGTGAATTCAATCTGTCTGAGTTTCTGTCCTGCCTTCCTGTGAATTAGCCGTCAGTCTTCAGCGAGCTTGTGTCTTTCAGCACAGTTCAGCCTGTGCAGAATGCTGTGCCCTTTTGCTTCAATTTTACCACAGCACAGATTAATCATGGCTCAATTTGATTCACTGCTAATAAAGCCTTAGGGCGGAAGTGCACTATTTCTTGAACTAATTAAGAGCAGAACTTGCTGCTCTAGCCAAATTTAAAAGATTGTAATGCTCAGTGAATCCTTGCTGAGAAAAACTACAATGTGTGTGCATGTTTTTTTTTTTTTTTCTCCAAGCCTCTGAAGTCATGTGGGATGTTGGCCTAGTTTGGGCAAAATCGAGTCAGCATATCAATGTGTGGATGCAAGCATAGACTTTTATTAGGACAACATCTCATTTTGGAATGCTCAGTGTCACATTTGAAGCACAATAAGCTAAATTTCCTCATCGCCGTGTGGACTGAGAGAGAAATTATGAATTACTTTTTTCTAGTGGTATCTGCCTGGCCATGCAGAATTTGGTTTTGTTTGTCTAGGCTTTGAGTTTGTCTCTGAGATTGCTGCCTTCATCCCATTATAGCGAAGATAAATGGAATTTTATTTGTGGTGCTCACAGCATTAAAAATGACATTTAAAAATGTCAGCAGCATCATGCGTTTGTTCCTGATTAGAGTGGAGACTTCCTGACCTTGGGAAAACGTCTCTTTTCTAGATTTACTTTCAATGGATTAAAGAAGCAAAATCCTACCCTGACCTTATCCCAGAATGGACACTGCTAACTCAACAGGGACCACCAGAAGCCCAGTGGGATTCCCTTACATGGCTGGACTGTCAGAACATAACAGAGGTCTTGGAACCACAAACTTTTCAAACCTTCTTTGCTCTGTCCAAAGGTAACAAAGTCCGCCTGCCAGCATGTCCATGAAATAATTTGGCACAAAACTCCTGGTAATATGGGGACTGCCCATTGTTCCGACAGCCCATTATTCTGAAACCCCAATAGCCCCAAAAATGTCCCATTATCCCAAAAACAAAAGCCCACTGTTCGAAGGCCTCTTGTTCCGAAAACACACACTCCAAAGTACGAAGTCCGGTGACCTTCGTCACCATAGTAAGGTGACTCTGTGATCACGGAAACAATAAACAAACACGTGGTTAATGTGAAATGGTCGCTTAGTAAGGTTTAGAGATCAAAACTAGATAGGAAAAGATTATTGTTTAGGTTAAAATAGTTACGTCAGTTAAGTTACAAATCCTACGTTGGTGATACCAGAGTGTGAGTTTTGGGAACAACGGCCTTCAGAGATAAAGATAAAGATAAAGTGTTTATTGTCATTTTCACAGTATATACAGCATTAACAGCATTTTACATACATGAAATAAAATTTGTCCTCTGCATTTGACCCATTCTATATACATTACTATATACATTAGGAGCAGTGGGCAGCTGTAGCGCCCGGGGCAATGGGTATTTAACAGGGTGTTGAACAAATGGGCTTTCGGTCCAATGGGACATCTTTTGGACCGTTGGGGTTTCGAAACAATGCGGTTCCTGTTAAAGCTGGCCCCCCTAGGTACCAAGGTCAGAGCTGGCCCCCCCAGGTAACAAGGCAGAGTCCTTGCTTCACTGGCCATTGATTTGATTCCAAGCTGTGGGCCTTTGCTGCGTGCCATCCCCTCTCTACAACTGTCACTATTGATTAAAAAGGCAATAAAAAAGCCCCCAAAAATATTAAAGAAAAACTAAATAAACAAATTAAGTAAAACAACTACATTAGTGAGCGTGAAGGAGAATTGTGTTACTTTTAGACATAGCTGGGTTAGTTGTTTTCCTGTTTTCAGTCTTTTTGCTGAACTAGCCAGTTGCTAGTGGTAGCTTCACATTTACCATACAGACTAAAGAGTGGTATCAAGCATATGAACATATTTTCCAATATAATCAATCTATTTCCTTTAATCATGTTATTTGATATACCCACAATATTTGCTGAACATTAACCATAATTTCACTGTGATCAGGTTTTTTGGAGTATTTCGTTTATGTGTTGTGTTGTGCATGTACAGTACATCAGCAAACCTCATATTCTGGTTTCAGAAACCTGGATAAGGTCTTATCACAGTTTTCTAGGTGTGTAATCTATTTTGCTAGAGAAATGAGTGGCTGAGATGTTGGGGAATCAAGACACAACTACATGCAGATTAGCCCCCCTTTTTTCTTAGCCTGATTCTGTGTGATGTCTGAGTTAACATTAGTCAAAATGTGAGCCTAAAAGGACAGCATGTCTACTTACAGTATGTTATGTGAATGGGGCTTGAATGGCACTTTTCCTATATGCCGCAGACGTATAACACACATGATCAATAATCTCAAATCGCTGTGATCGGAGCATGAAATGACAGAGAGCAGAGTGCAGCCGGCATATGTGACAGCCTGCCAGCTCCTGAGATGCTGAGAGAGAAATGGTAGCATCAGCAGCGGCATACAGAAACGCACTGTACCCATCTATCCGCAAGGCTGGAAAGCAGCTTCAAACAGACTGTGAAATCCATTTTGGCTCTACAGTTTGAAGAGAGGGGAAGAGGGATGGAGAGTTTGACTTATAGACGAAGAGAAAGACAGAAATGGACAGATAAGGGGGAGACAGAAGGGACGGGAGGGTTAAAGTAAAAGACAGAGAGAGAGACAGTCACCGGTAAGTCACCGGTCTCAGGAGTTATTGATGTTCAATTGACTTTGGAACATCTGCGAGCCGATTTGGTCTTGTTAATTATACAGCACTAATTTAACTCACGCGCTCAGTGGTAAAGACAAGGGAGGAGATGCTTGGTGAACTGTGGAGAACTGTGTCCTGGCTTCTTCTTTATCTCCTGTTCAACCTGCCTGATGATGAGGCTCTCAGCTACTGTACGTCTCCATGGTAATTATGCAGTCTTTTGCGTTGTTAACTGCTTTGATGCCTGGAAATATTATCTACCTACTGAGGAAGAAATCCAGCATTAATATGTTGCCATTCAGCTAAGATTATGCAGAGAATTTTTGCAGTAAATACAGTGAAGGCTCTACTTGTGAGATAAGGTGCAAGGACCTCCAATGACCTCTTCAGCCTAGAAATATATTTTTAAATTTAATCCCCAAAATACATTTGCACACTGTTGGCTCATTTAGCTCTAGTATTACCTGCATGCTGGTGCTGCGAAATGTGAATTTGTATTAAACATGGACATACATTTAATATTACCAAAATATATTTTTAATGGAATTCCAAAACTGCTTTTACATATTTTAATCAATTAATTAAGTGTATGCTACCACAGTAACAAGGAATAACTAAGCAAGATAAATACAAGTGTACTGCTGTGAGACACATCACCCAAATCTCAACTATACAAACAGCCCCGAAACTGTGTGTTGAATTGAATGATGAAATCTGAACCCAAACGAAACAGCATCCATAGAGAGGAACGTGTCGGGCATTCTGATTGGTTATATAAGAAGAGCATACAGGGAGAGCAAGTGCACACACACTCATACAGACCCCAGAGGCCTGTGTTTGCCTTTCCTGTAATCTGAGCTTCCGTTCTCTGAAGAATGATGTAACTGAATGCCAGCCCTAAACCAAGTAGGAGAGCCAGCCAGCCAGACACACTGAAATGTGTGTGCATGTGTGTGTGCATTCTTTATATCTCTTTACATCTCTTGTATCACTATTTACTACTGATTGCTAAAGCTTATTAGAGAAGTTATTTTCTGTTGCGAACTCTTATTTTGCCTCCACTAATTTGGCTGCAGCAAACATGATCTTTTATTGCATCACGTTGCCCTGCAGATACTTTTACAAGGTCACCAAGATGTGGCAGTGGACCAAGGCACACACAACTCTTGTAACACTAAATCTTTGACTGGTCTGTGGAGTAACACAACTATTCTGGAGTACACAAAAGTTACCAAGGCTCTGAATTGGTCAGGGGAGCTTCTGGTTAGAGATATGAATGAATATCAAAACATTATCTGACATGACCTCTTTCCATTCTTCTCTTTTCCCCTCTCCTCACTTCCTGTGCTTCCGTCTGCAGTGAGCGTTCCCTCCTAACCAGTATGAGTCACCGTGCAGGGCTCTCCTTGAGCAGCAGGTAATCGCAGAGAGGCCGGCGCCTCCTTAACCCTCTTCCTGCCTTCTGCTTCGGCATCACCAGCAGGAAGCTGCGGCAGCCTCAGAGAGGTGGATGTTAATTCTACAAATGCTCCTCTGGACACTTTTAAATCCATCTGCCTTCCAAATGGCTTTTCCATCTTCCAGACTGAAATCTGTCTATCTAAGATATCAATAAAAAATGACTTAAAAGGAATGCTTGAAAGGAAAGTGAATTAAACAGTCCTCTGCAATGGTCTTAAAAGTCTTGCACTGAGTGAAACATATGGCTTATACTTTAACTGTATGTTGCGACATAAGCATGTTGTGCAAAAGTAAGGGGCTCATTGTTTTTGCTCTGTGATGAAATAGGTCAGGGGTTTCTTTACTTTGTAACCCTGCACTCGATGCAAAGGGGGTTGCCACACAAGTTTTAAGTATTTGTGTCTGTGTGTGCGTGTGTAGGTCTCTGCTTGTTTTTCTCTCCATGTGACCTATTTGCTGATCGACCACAGTGTTCCCTGCTCTGCCGGGGTTTCCATGCCAACGCAGCCAGTGGCAAGACAAAAGATGAGGACTCACTTGGTCTTGATCAAAGAGACCACTGCTTCAGTCTGTTGCTGTTCTTATCTAGTATGTTCGGAAATATGATATAGTGTATACATAGAGGTATAAAGATAACACATTGCACTGAAGTAGTTCCCCACCATCTTTCATCAGATGCCCCCCCCCCCCAAAACCATGTCAGATAATCTCAAGAAACACTTTCACTTTCACTTCAACACTAAGTGTAATGTTCAAGATATGCTAATAATGGTTCATTAAATAGATTAGATTAGTTATGTAACATTATTAAAAGTACATATGGTTACAGTTTTTCTTATTGTGTTCAATTGTGATTTTGGTCCGGTCTGCGTTTATACTACTACCACTGTGAGTGCCAGAAGCTGGATATCTCAACCCTTTTTGAATCCTAATATTTCATAATCATGTTTTTTCTTTTTTGTGTTAGAAGAGTTTAATTAGATAAGCTTTCTACCCAGGCAACTTCAGAAGTAGCCCCTGGAGTACAAGTAGCCTACCCCGGGTTGGGATTCTTGGGAATTGAGTATCGATATTGCTTTAATGCTGTGTGGCTGTGTACTATCCTTATTAAGTTGTTGCTAAAATAGCTCCGGTTTAATTGCAGATTTGGAAGCGAGTAAAGTGCTTAGAAGTGAAAAAGGGAAACGAGCACAAATACAGCACAAAATAACTATAACTATGCAGATTAAAAATGGGTTGCAAATATGGAGAACAAAGGATGAGTTCTTGCAATGTTATGAAAAGACAATCAATATATATATGCAGAATACAAAATGCTGTATTGACAAGACCAGGATGTTAACATCAGCTGCCAATCAAAGTGCCAAACCCAACGTCCATAAGCTTTACATGCTTATTTCTCAGTAAGTAATTAATACTCACTGTCATTCATAGAGGAAGGGATTTTATTTAAGCACTTTTTACTAACAGCGGACTGTTAACACACTTCCGATTCTCCATTTTTAATATAGATGCATACTTATGTCAGTTACGAAATGAGTGCTTGTTTCCACTGACATTGCAGTTCGCAGGGAAATTAATAGTCTGAGCTACTTTGGTGACACAGCAATATCATTCTTCCTAAATGAAAGCACTTTCCCAAGTTCCTGCATGTCAGCTGAGCAAACAAGCTCATTCACTGTGACGATAAGTAAAGCTGAAGTAATGCATTCACATAAACAGCGAAGGGAGAATAACAGTTGAAAAGCGGAACTGTATTTAACAGCCTTCTGAATGAATGAGTAAAGAAATGCCACAGCAGCTGCGTTTAGTGATACTGCGGGAGAACTTTCCACTTCATTCATCAGGAGTGAAAGAGGAAGTGGAGAGTGAGTGAGTGAAGGGAGACAAAAATAAAATGAGAACGAGACAGAGATACAGATTTGATGAATGAGAAGGCCAAGCACAGGGGAATTAGTAAGAAAAAGAGAAAACAAGAGAGAGAGCTGCACAAACAGAAAAAGGGAGGGGGGGCTGAAGGAAGAGAACAAAAGAGAGAAAGCTTGATGTTTGGAAAGACAGTTGGGAGAGTGAGTCGAGTTCAGACTTTCAAAGAGATGCAGCGCTTGACTAATTTGCCAGCGCTGAGACCTCAACCAAGCAAAGCCAATTTGTGCAGCTCAAGGTGACCCTTGGGAGAGCAAATCAGTTTATGTGTGTGTGCATGTGTGAGTGTATATAAGAGACAGAGTGTTCCCTTTTTTTGATAAATCCTCATCAGCTCTGCTGTGAACAAACAAGTGCTGCCTTCACCTATAAAAAAGCCACACATGGGCATCTTAACACACACACACACACAGATCCCTGTATCCTCATCACGGGGCAAGATTAATGATCTTGCTATTGTCTCTTCTAGATAACTGCCTCATCATCAGGCGAGCATCCCGCCTTGCTGATCAATCATCTTAATGTAAAGAGATAGACTCTGACTGCCTTAACCACAGCCGCATTTATCTGCTGATCGCTCATCCTGGCTTCTGTGAATACCTCCTGTGAATGCTATGATGTACACAGTATATCCATAATGATGCTTTGCGTGTCTTTTGATATCGCCTTGCTTTTATTTTATATCTTGGTCTTAATGCCTTTATGTCATATGTAAAGCCCTTTGAATTGCCTTGTGGTTGGTAGTTGTTATAATGTGTTATAAGTTTATTGAGAACTCATGTCTTCATCAGAAGCAGTTTCATGAAAGTTGCAAAGCTGGATGATCAAAATGAATCTCTTAACAAGGCAGTTCTGTCAGAAAATGTTTCTCACCAGACACAAAAGACTTTTCAATAATAGAAAAAGATGCAGATTTGGAGCCACCAGAATTTCAATTTGCTCCTCTGAGTCTCTTATATCTTTGATTAAGTCCTCTCAGCTGCAGAATGTTGTACTCTCCTGCTTTGAAGGTATAGATATCTGACGAGAAAATAATGAGATCACTTCAATCACATCTGCGCACAAATGCAGATGCTTGCATCGAGGTTGCATTATGCCATTCATATTGTTTCAGTCGGCTGATAAGAGTGTGAGTTTGAGGGCGTGTGGTGTGGAATGAGGAACGCTCTCCCGCGTGTTGGATTAATGGAGTCAACAATTCCCTGTGGCGTTCCTCTGATTATGCACATACCGACTCGCCCCACTCTACAGGAAGATAAACAAAAACAGCTCAAAGCAAGCTGTCTTCCCATAGGACACACATATACTGTATACACATACACACTTGTGCACGCTCTCTCACGCACTTGTAATGATAGCATATATTTGCATACGCCCTCATTAATGCTTGCACATATATACATACATGCATACGAATATACACACACAGGATTGAAAGAAAATGCATATATATATAAAGAGAGAGAGAGAGAAAAAGAGATAGAGAGAGAGAGAGAGAGAGAGACATACTGGCAAGAACAGACACACACTTTTTTTAATGCAGGGTGAATCACCAACCTGCCAGTCTTCCTCGGGGTCTCCATCCGGATGACTCATCCTTCATCAAACAGTGGCCCTGTAGGAAACATCAACACACTCCCATTCACACATCCACACTGCACTGCCAATAGTATAAACACTATCAAAAATAGATGCGTGCGCACACACACACACACACACACACAGACCTAAACACAAAGGCTTCCCTTTTCTGTATGCTTGTCAGGGATTTCTTAACGCATGTAATGCACTGTTGGGAAGGGAAGCCCCATGAAGATAAATGTGACTGTATGTGTATGTGTGTGTATGTGTGTGTGTGTGTGTGTGTGCGTGCATTAAGAGAGCGATCACATGCTCCATGTGATGAGTCATACACAGGCTGGTTTGCAAGGAAGCGGCTGGCTGGTTGGAAGCAGTTAGGCAGGAAACTCATCAGCTATGCACCGCTGAGCTCAAGACTCCGGAGAGATTCATCCAAGACTCTCTGAATTTCTTGTTAACTGATGTTTGATTTGCAGTTGGGTGCAAAATAGCTGCCTTTACATGTTACATGCTGTTCTGTTATAGAAGCAGCCCCACACTTTGCAATCAGTGATTTTAACAGCCGCTTTCACACCTCATTAGTTCATTTAATGCATTGGAAGATGGATACAGATGGTTTTGGAAAGAGGCAGCCACAGGATGGTAAAATTCTGAAAGCCTGCCATCGCTCCAGCCCTCCTCCATTAGGTCAGGGTCATGGAGCCATTTTTATTTCAGGGTCCAATTATTTTTTGTTTCTTGACTCTGCAATACATTAGCAAATATATGTTGACTTCGATTAAAGAAAATCACACAGAATTTTAATTGAACTAAATCCTAAAGGAGTTACTGTATTAAATGATGAACATAAGCTTTCAACACGTACTAACAACAGCATTGCTAAAGCAATAAAAAAATAAATAGAGTAAAGTCAGAATTTTCAAGGTCAAAATGACAGGTGCGTGCTGAAAATACACACATGGAAGAGACAGGTGGTGCTGAATCTTGACAATTAAAGGTGTCATGCTGAGATATTAAATGTGACTAAATTCTTCCAAGATTAATTTAAGAAAACTGAATATTTACCTTGATAAAATGAGGCTTTTTCTAAGAAGGATTCTCAAAATGGCGGATAGTGGACCAAATAAAAAGCAGCTTGAAAAATCACAGCTAACACATTTATCCTTCAGCATGCAACCATGCAAAGCCAGGGAGACAAACCAGGGCCTAAGCAGCAGTATTCACTTCATAACAGAAACCAGGATTTAATGGGAATGTGGTCCTCATTTTGCTGCTTTATATAACATAATGTTACTCCTGTTATATGTGCAGGAGATTAAAAATGCTGCACATGGATGAACAATCGCATGTGGATTTGAGAATCATTAACATTGACAGCACATGATCTAAAAGCGAAGAGGAGGAGTAACTGAGGGACGATGCTGCAGTGGAAGGACTGTAATGATTAAAGACTTTCTCTCTGACACAGAATCCACATCAAATGTCTCAAACATGTTTTTATCCTCTATCCATATATCCATATGTGGAATGTAGAATGTAGTTAAGCCATGTGTAGTTAATGCCAGTAAGAGGGGGGAGAGCAAGGAACAAAGGGGGAAGTGTGTGTGCGTGTAGGTGTGTGTGTGTGTGTGCGCATCAGGCAGGCACATGAAGAGGTGCCAGAAGAAAGGCTTTGATGAAACAGCTGTAGGAAATGGCAGGAGAACGATGAGACAGTGGGTCACTCATCACTTTGTTCTACCTTCCACCTCAGCGTGTGTGCATGTATGTGTGTGTGTGTGCGATTCTATGTCCTACACAAGCCTGAGTATGCTGGGCTCCCTATCTTCAACTCAAATAGAAATCACCTGGTGTACCTGAAACATCTTTGGAAAACACTTGCATCTCGCCGCTCTCACAGCACCCTCCACAGATCAGGTTCTCTCCTCCTTGCAAAGTTTAGCATTTTCCTTCACATCAGTCATCTCCTCTGCCTGCCCCAGTGCTGAGGATGCTGTTCTGACTTTCCATAAGGCTCCAGATTTTGACATCTGGTGGCCTAGATAAGCAGGAAACACACTGAGCACATTGGCTGATCTGTGAGACTAAAGGGCGATTAAAGCACATAATCTACCTGATATATAATGAGGGGAAACAGCCCAGATCA
The DNA here is from genome assembly GCF_004916995.1 of Morone saxatilis. Classification (NCBI taxonomy): domain Eukaryota; kingdom Metazoa; phylum Chordata; class Actinopteri; family Moronidae; genus Morone; species Morone saxatilis. The sequence goes on from NW_023340246.1 coordinate 7,096,836, forward strand.
CAAGGACGGACAGACACAAAGATAACCACTCAGAAATTAGGTCTCCGTGGTGTGGTGCACATCTGTCATGCTATGAAAAAGGCAAAAGAGGGTAGTGGTAGTTCACCTGGTAGAGCTTGTGCCCAATTTAATTTAATTTAATTTATTTCTTCAGTCCTTACCGAGGTTCGAATCTAGCTCAAGGCCCTTTGCTGCATGTCATCCCCCCTCTCGTTCCTCCCTTCCTATCTCTGTCTACTCTACTATCAAATAAAAGCCCCAAAAATTATGCATTTAAAAATATAAGCAACACTTTTGTGCACGTTTGCATATGCTCTGCATGTATGTGTATATTTATATCATGGTGTGTGTATGTGTGTGCATGTGCATCATTCTGTTTTCACCCTTTTTTGTTCCAGATGAAAAAAAAAATGAAAAAGATGTGTATGAGTCATAGCCTCGTGGTGTAGAATATCAGTGATCTGAGAGTCCCTGATGAAGAGCAAATGTGGAGAGACAGACAGACAAGAACCCCACGGAAACAGCCTGCGACAATGCTGCTTGGTTTCCATGACAACCTGGCTCTGCTAGGATCAGCAGGAACATAACGTTTTTCTCTAATGAGGCAAACTGGATAATTTTGTCCATCTACCTGTGTACCTAGTAGTCTTTCTCCTGTCCTCGTACCTTTTATCACTCGTGCGCACAGAGGAAGGCAGAGGGGGAGAGGGGGAGGGAGGTGGCGAGGTTATGACTGCAGCTTGTGTATTTACTTTGTGCAATGCTGAGAGAGTAAATTGCTTCTCTGTCCTCTGATGTGAGACTCGCTAGACAAATGTGAAAAAGATTGCCTTCTCCAACTTACTGATTTGCACTGCAGTGGCAATGTCAAGGTGACCCCCACACTACCCCTGCTACTACTTTACGAACACACAGTATTCACAATGTCACAATAGCACCGCGTCCAATTAATCAAGTATAATCAAAACTGCCATCTGACTTCAATAGTCTCCAACTGTAATGATCTTATCGCTTGTTGTAATATGTAAAAGGATGCTAGACATTATATCAAAGCCAATCTCACAGGATGCTTAAAATATCTGTAGCAATACTGTTGGCAGTTAATCTATGAAGCATGCTGACAGTATTAGTATCTGTGTTGTTAACATTAGGGACAGTCTGTACTGTACTGGAGGTACACACAGTACAGTACAGATGGCTTCTTAAGGGAGGTAAAGCAGCTTCTTTTATCTTGTGTTTTTCTCAGAACTTTCCCAAGTCACTGCATCATTTCCTATCATGCTCATGCATGGTGTAATCTGTGAACAAAATGTGTACAATATGATGGTTGTCTCACCACAAAAATATTAAACACAGAATTACTACCTGCTGTTAGTCACTTAAAATGACTGACAGATCTTTAAACACAGAGACTAACCGTAGGCCAAATTAATCTATGTTAATTAATACTTCTGATAGTGTTAAACCTTTTTTATATCATGTTGGATGTGCAATGTATGTAATCAAGGTGAAAGCTTCAATTGGACATGTGAGTTTAGCCTAAATATTAGTTGAACCTTACCGTTTAAATAAAAGCATGCGAAATATGCTTTCATTTTCCTGAGCTACAGACTATGTGCAAAAGGGTCTCTTCACCGATTTTACGTGAAGATTAGTTTACTCGTCATGAGGAGTGTTACAGTTGCATGATATCTTCTGTGGCTCTAAAAGAGCTTTGTTCAGTCTGAAACAAAAACCCTGGTGATGTCATCTGGGTTATCTTGGACTGTATTTGTAACAGAAAGCCTGTATTATAAACTACAATTTCTCCAGCTTCATGGAAGTGCAATACTAAGTTGCAAGAGTAATCCCCTTTGTCTAAGAAGATTTTGCCAGATATACATCATTGCCAGTTATTTTTCAAATGGTTTCATTCGTTGAAACCTGCTTGAGATCAGTACCTTGTCAAAATAAACACCTTCATTTGGTGTGAAATGTGGAGACTTGGTGCCACATTGTTTTTGACATACTTTATTTGAAAGTTGGCTCCTGAAGTATGTTGTGGGAAAACAAAAAAACATTCATTTCTCACAAATCTTAAAACTCTCATAGTCACAGTGTGTCCTGAATGCACCGTCGAGGAAAGTTAAAGTAACTTTGACAAAAACAAGGCAAGTAAATGTTTAGCATGATTGATTACTGTAAGTTTCAAGCTGCTGCTAAATGACTTTCACAATGTAGCGAAATGGAAACCAGTGGCTTCCTGTAAGGGGGGACATCAATCTAAGCAGTTGTGGTGTGCTTCAGAAAATAGTCTGCAGTAAAATGAAGTACCGGCAAATTATAGTTAATAGGCTAAGACATGCAGGTTTGTTTCTTTAAATGTCTGTGCTCAATGCCGCCGTCCTGTAGATCAGCTTCAAGGCCCCGTAGGTCTAATGGTGGGAGATGATCTCACCATCATGCCCACGATGAATGCTGGATCATTCAATTATAGAGCTACACAATGAATCATTCTCCTCTTCTCTGACAATCTCCTCCACACTCCACTCATCTGACACCGCCAAACCACAGAAGATGGCCCTGTTATCTTCATAATATGGATAAACAGTGACAGTTGTCTCAGATAGAAGGCCATTTCGATGGCAGCAGATCAAATGAGCGCTCATTATGGAAAAAGTGACACATCAGTGTCTGTAGCGAGGCTTACAGTCAAGATATAAAGAGATTGCAGTCCTGCTGAGATGCCTGTGCCCCTGCAAAATTCCTCGCCAGCCTGGATGGAATGAAATTAGTCAACTGGAGCTTCAGTCCTTCAGTCCCGTGACTTCACTCAGCTGACAGAAAGAGACAGTAACATTTCAGTTTCTGTGTGAGTGTGTGAGAGAGAGGAAGAGAGAGAGAGAGGCATTTATTTCTATCTCGTCTTCTTACTCCCTGTATCGCTCTCGCACACTCACATACTTGTCTTCTTCCACAGTAAATGTGTCAGTCATGGGTCTCATCGCTGGAGCAGCCTGTCAGATCCTCCCCTCCCCCCGTGGTCCTTTTCCTCTCTCCTCTCCATTTTTGGACATTTTCAAAAGGATGTTGAAGGAGAGCGGGGTTCATACAAAAAGAAACCAAGGCTGTGTTTCTTGGGATTATCAGGATTGTGTGGTGATCCACAAAGAGTCAAAACGGAGTAGGTCAGCATTCAAGATCTTACTTCAAGGCTTGGATACTACCTTCCTCAGTTTCTCTCCCAGTGTGAAATAGTATTTTATTTAATGAAGCCCTTTTCTGAAGCAAGTAATGATGGCTGTATAAAACAGGGTGATGTATTGCGTATTTCAAACAACAGTGTATAAGAAAATTAAGCATTGACAAGAATAATTTTACTGTATATCTAAAGGCAGGCTACATTACATGGGTTAAGCCAGTTGGCTGTATGGTTGGGCTTCATTTCACATAGGTATTTTCATGTCTGTGGTCTCCACTTCTGGGAGGCTATCCAAAGAAAATGGACAAATTAAGTATGGAGAACACAGACCTTCGGGAGTCAACCCTGCAAGTTAATTTGACACTGTATATTTGACAACCGGTTGCATATTTGAAAAACAATCTGTCTTGAGCCGTTGTGTCAACAAGCTGAAACTGAGCAGAAGGGTGCACTGTTTCTCGACAACTATTTGTGGTTTATTTTACTGGGAGAGTCTTTCTTTTTCCCTGTTAAAGCATCAGTCCGAAACGGTGCTATATGGCTATCCCTGTCAAAGTGATTGACTCGGCCAGATATACCAGCAGAGTGTTTGGCATGCCAGGGGGGCCTTGTATGTGCAAAGCAGTAATAAAAATTAATGAGTGAAGTCCCATATGGTTGCAAAAGGCATTCTAACTACAAAGAATGCCCACCCAAAGTTTCTTTTTTACTGCTATATTAACTTTTCTTTAAAAAAATGAGAGCCCAAAAAGATTTATGGAAGCACTATGGGCCCTTCAAAGAGGAAATGTCTAATGGGGTTATTTAAATAGTTCCAGGGTCAGTATTTAGCTTTTTATGTCATAGTTGTGCGAATGAAGATTTATAAGTGAATCAGAAAAGTTACATGTTATATGTGAAATGGACATAGCAAACTTGTTGTCACGGGTTGGTGCTCTTTCAAATGTAACACTCAGGAGACTATTACTTTATTCTGGCTACGGGGATTGACATTAAAAGGTACCCTATAGAGTTCATGAGGGCGTACATGCACAGACACATGAAGTGTAAAGGTGGCGTACTACACATTCTTGCCATTGGTTTCACACTAATCCACTGATCTGCAAGTGGCAGTAACATGCCAAAAAACGCAGCATTCCACCGGCAAAGGCAAGGAAGAAGACCGCTGGCAAATAATAGCGGATGTAAAGAATGCAGGTTTCAAAATTTGCAAAAAGCTTTATAAATGTTTTATGAGGAAAGAAATATATTCAGCACAGTTTCTTAAGCCTCAAGGATACACATACAGTGCATTTCCATGACAACACTGAATGTAAACAGAAACTGTATGACGTAAATATGAAGCTGTTTTTTTCTCATGAATATTTGATACACTGTATAAGTCACCAAAACACAAAATTGCCTCAAGACTTGACAATCTAAAACCTACTATCCTTAAACTCTCAATTTGGTACAACTCCCAGATAGACCTTTAATGGGGAGAAAAGGAAGAGACCTGCTTCACAGTAAGAGCCAAAGTTTTGGAGCATTATTTTCCAGTAGAAAACCTCAACTCAACATCTGTGTGACCATGACTGATGCTCACACTCGAGAGACTCGAGATCAGGGCTTTAATTGGGCAAGACTTTGTTTTGCTCCATTAACAGGCGGACGTGAAAGGATGACTGGTTGAACTGGCGTTCTTTCAGCCAGCCAAGGCCCCTGTGATTACACAAGTGCTGGACCTCTGCCATGTTACACAACTCGGAGGATAGGTGAACCCAGAGGAACAGGGTTAACCTGGCTGCAGCCAGTGCAGTCCCTTCACTATGAGAGTCAGCTGACTGTTACTCTGTGGGAAGACATTGAGGATCAGTGTCTTCTATTTACTGTTACTACTGGATTTTAGATGGATAAGGTCTTCAGTGTTGACAGCTTCAGCTCAGAGAACTATGACCTTCTTCCTCCCTTCTTAAATGTTACATGTTCGTAGAGCCTGTTGACCCCTGGTGGGAGGGAGAGTGTGTGTGTGCAGTTTCAAGGCATACAGACACCGCCTATGCTGATCCCAGTGTGTGTTTACCGTATGGGAATGCTTAGAGTAGTGCAGTATGTGTACAGTATGTGTGTGTGCGTGTGTGCCTGAGCGAACACCAGTGAGACAGAAAGGAGGGGAGAGACAGAAAGAGGGAGGGAGCGAAGGCATATCCAAGGGGATCAAACCTAAACCACAGGATATTTCTGACCTTGAGGGCGAGCGGGTAAAGCAGGGAGGGGGGGAGGAAAGAGTAGAGGAAAAGAAATAGAGAGGAAAGCTGAAGGGAAGGAACAAAGAGATGGAGAGAGAGAAGCAGAGTCTTTGGAAGGCAGCTGGAAAGCCTCCAGAATCCTCTGCTCAAACCAACCATAAAATTCCAACCGTAGCCACGAAACCAGTATGAGGACTGACGAGGGTGCCTCCTGCCCACAATGGGGTGTGTGTGTCTGCATTTGTGTGTGTCTGTGGTGTGCACACATTTACGTGTGTGTGTGTGTGTGTGTGTGTGTGTGTGTGTGCCATATGTGATTAAAGGGTCCGAGCAGAGGAGGCCAGGAGGCAGACGAGTGATGCAATCCACGGAAGCGAAGGAGAGGACACGAGGGCGGCAGGAAGGAAGGGAGGGAAGAGAGGAAGGAGGAATTGTTGCTTCTGGGGATCCAGCTCTCCAGGAATGTGCTGACGGTCATATCCCACACAGTCAGGGAGAGTGTTGCATTCTGGGAAGCTCTGCGGAGGTGACACCACCTGTTTTGGTGTGCTACAGATAGCAAACACATGATAAATTCACACATTATAAAGGGATAGACTTTGTGAGTCATTATTGTTAATAATTTTCAAAGGCACAACAGTCCTTTTCCCTGTGCAAACCAGCCTCTCTCACTGCAGGCTGGAGGCCTCAATCCACCCTCACACAGCAGCAGTGGAGATCTATTTCGGTGCAAGCTACACAATGTCCACAAGTACCCACACAGGCTCGGTGGGTAAGGTGATTGGTAAGCCTGGACAAAAAGTCTATTTATGAGCATGGCAAGAGTGGGCGGTTGTCCTTGAGCTGGTTTGTCTGCCGTCTGAAGTGCTAAGTGCTGTATACAGTTACAATAGATAGAACATGCACAAGGACGAGTGAAGGTGGAGAAGGGGTGAGGGAGGGAGGGTGAGTGCGAGAGAGCACTGGGAATAGAGATGGTGAGTCAGAGGCCATTTGGAAAGTAATTTCATCTCTGAATGCCGTATATCTTTTCATCAATGAAAGGAAAGCATTTTCCGAACCAGGCTGGCACAAGAAGAAAAACATCTCTGTTTGGTGTAATGGAGCCTATTTGAGGGGGAGAGGACAGATACCATACACAGGTTATTTCTGCTCTAGATTTACTTCATGTAAGTGAAGGTGTTTATTATAATACAGTGCAGTGAAAGAAGTTTAGAGCAAGTCTAAGAGTCTACAGCCATGCTATCAGCTCTGTGAGGCTGTACCTACTGTAGACTGTGTGCCTTGAGCTAAATGTGAATGTTAGCATGCTAATGGACTAACACTGACAATGAAAACCTGCGGGTGTTTGGCAGGTATAATGTTTACCATGGTTAACATCTTGGTATCATTTTAGCATGCAAGTATTTGAAGACTTGTGTAACCCAATGATGGCACTAGAAGAAGAGTCATGTTATCACCAGAATAATTTGGATTCATCCTATGGGCAACATGGATATCTGTACCAAATCTTATGGCAATGCATCCAATAGATGTTGAAATATGTCAGTCTGGGCCAAAGCTGTGAACCGATTGACCGTCAGGCAGACATGCTGCTGGCGTGGCTAAATAAGTTTGATATTTTTTGCATGCATATGATCATATTTGGTCACGCGTGAGGCTGCATCCTTCTGCAAATACTGTAATTTCTCATCAGTCTTAGCCAAGAAGAAGCACATTTCCTCATTATGGCACAAAGAGTCTTCTGCAATTTCTGTGAATCAGTGGTTTCTTATGTCCTGATGCTGCATTGAGGTTTTAGGGGGTTCCAGCAATATTCTGGACCGGCTGAATGTGGTGTGGCGTCCAGCCAGTGAAAAATGGAAAAGAGAAGGGCAAAGGGGAACAAAGTTAGGCTGAAGTGTTAGGAGAGACAACCACAAACAGGTCTGGACTGCTGTGTGTATCCTGGCAAAGCAACCTTGGCCTTGACAGGACTGTACAAACATGTACAATATTTGACTCCTGCCAAATTTCTTCCTTACATAAATATGGGTGGAGATTCATGTCCACCAAAACAACTAAAACCAAATCTCCCAATCTCTCCAAATCTGAATACAATCAGTAAAGTGTATCTCAATGTCAAAGCAGAAATATGCCATTGATAAAAAAAAAGTATTGATGTCTGTTGAAATACAAGTCTAAGAGCATGAAAAGATTAATTCATGAAACATGTTTTCTATTAACCGAGTTCACTGACTGGAGGGGAGGAGAAAGACACCACAGAATACTGAGTTGGACTGGTTTTTGATTGGTCTGGCATCCGTTGTGTGGTTATATGGGCAAGCACAAAGAGAATGCTGCGGTTATTCTTGGACCACCACTGTCCGCACTTCCATGTAATGTTCTGATGTTTACCATCGCTGGTTCAGTTCATCTGCTGGGATTATGAGTCAACCCTGTTAAGGAGATGCAGAGAGGTCCTGCAAGGACACTGACTGTCTGACTTACCCTCTCTGCATCCAAATTAAAGTGTTTGTACGACTCCAGCACACAAACCGAGCCCGGACACAACCGTTGCCACCAAACTCCTGAATTCTACTGTGTTTTTGTACAGCCTGTGTTCTCTGCAGCTTCAAATTAACATCGGCCTTGGCTTTGAGTTTTACTTTTTCTCTCACACAGTGCACATTTTGTCGTGTTGTTTGTACGCTGTGGAACGTCAGCACAGATATTTTCGGTCGTGTGGAGGAGTCTACCCATAGCAGAGCAAACACGACCCAGCGGCTGCAGAATGTTTTGTTTGCTAAGCCCGTCACCTTTCAGCGAGCATTTGCACCTCAGCTTCTTCACTGACAACCTGATGATGTATCTGTGGGAATTTAATTTGTTTCTGGACGGCCTGGTAATGCAGCTGGCTATCGAGCATGCCTGGCAACATCTGAACCCTCGACTGTAGTGACGTGACATCCATTTTCTTACTCCCCAGCTCAACTGTGCCACCTTTGAATAACACAAAATGCCCTGGAGTCATCTGAAAAGTCAACCAGTATGACTGCTGAAAGTAGATTAAAATGGCATGTTTCTGAAATGAGTGTTTGACCTTTTGTTATTTCAGTGATGCCAAATATGTTCACCCCCTTGATTACACAACAAGCGATGACATGTAGATACCTCAAGTCAGTTTCTCTGTTGCCATATCTTCATTCTGACAAAGCATCCTATGACAACATCAAAACCCACAACTTGGGTTTAATATCAACCCACTAGAACAGCAAACGGCTGAACTTTTAATTGGCTAAATGTCGCATTACAGCATTCTGAAAAACAAAAGGAAGATATTTTATCATTTATAAAGCCATTTTTATGAACAGCACAGGTTTATATATATGCAGTCTTTCTTTCAAGTTAAATGAAAAATACCAGTAGTCTCCTTCCTCACAGTCATGTCAAAAGTTGTACTAATGTCAAAATACTGAGAATTCATTTGTAAGACTGGTCTCATTACTTTGCACAGTAATTAAATATTCCATTAAACACTAGGCTTATTTTCATGGTAATACTTTACAGCATATTAATATCTATGCAAATACTTAGATCATTACATCTTTATATATTATACTATACTTCAAGTGCAATCTCTAAAATATAGCACTGTGTGTGTATGGCAGAGAAGTAATGTAATGAAAGCCAGACGAACACTGTGTTCCAGGTCAGAGCTGAAGTCTGCACAGCTTTGGTCCAGAGAGCAGCATGAGTCACCGGAACTGAGCAGATTGCTAGCTTGCAGAATTCATTAAGACAAATGTAAGGTATATGGATTTCCTCTGGAAGGGAAAAAAAACCCTTGGCAGCTGCAGAATAGCACCCCAGTGAATCCTCAAGTAGCTTTCCATACACCTTCGGAATGACAGCATGCTTTTTGCAACTCCATAGATGATTTGTGGCTCGACTGAATGTAAATGAATTAGCCCTAAATCATTCAGCGTGTTGGCCTATTTTGTATTATTTTCTTAAAGATTCTTATACAACTACAACAGACGGTTACTATGACATATGATGAGTCACTAAACAACTAGTTTTAAGCAGCTAGTTTAATGCCTAGGGAGCAGGTCTGCCTAGTGAAACTATCTGCTAGATGAGAGTAATCTGTGTGGGAACTGATCATGCTGAAGAAAATGCAAATTGAGCTGTTAAAGATGCAGTTTGAACTGCTTTTTAATCCAACACCTGTAGTTTATGTCATGTTGTGTCTCTCAGTGCAATGGCGCCCCGGCGCGGGTAAGAGGCAGTAATGCACAAACAGTGTCCAGTTATTAGTGTTAGAGTTACGGTAACCTCATAACTTTACTAAATCACTATTTAAACTTCAGCAATAATGTTAGGATAGCTATAGGCCTTAACTTACTATTTTCATAAGGCTTATACTTGACTTGCCAATTAGAAAGGGAATGAAGCTGAGTTTAACTTTTGATAAAATACAAATTACGGCAATTGCTCATAATGCTATAATAATATATAAGATAAGTAAGGCAAAGCCATAAAATATTGTTAGCTAGCTAAATTAGCTCGACAGTAACGCCTGGAGCAAGCTTCAAAAGTGATTTTTCAGGCGATAACGTCCTGCGCTTATAAACCCGCTAAAATGACCCAGGAGCAGCGGTTGAACTCGGCACTTCTACAGTTTAAACAAGACCATAAAGCCAGAGCTGATCCCAAATCAGCCACCGCCGCACCGGATGTCGGTAAGTAAAAAGACAAGTGCCGATTTCTACAGGAAATACCTTCCGCTGTACAGAGCATTTATGAAGGGCTGCCATTTTACCGACCTTACGGTAAGAAAAGTTGCTTCGTGTTGTCGTGTTGTTAGCTGGCCGCCGTACGTTCACTCACACACTGTGCCCGGTGTGTGAGTGAACTTATATCGTCGGGTTCAACCCGTTACCTTCGTACTTACAGTTCATGTTAGCGAGCCTAGCTTGTTTACCACCGTGTCTGTGCTGCTACTGTTAGCAGCACTGAACATTATCAAGACAAAAGCAAACACATAACTTATATAGCGACAGGCAGTCTGCTGTCAGGGCAGTTAGGCTTTATAACCTGGGGTTTGAGGGGTTTATTTAGATGCTCTTTATGCCAGGAAGGTTTTAACGAACCCGCTGAGCATTTAGCTTAATAGTAGCTGCCGTTTCCCGTTAGACAAGGCAGACCTTATCTTAGCTTATATGTAGCGACCAGTAGTGATCACCATCAGTGCAGCCACTGTGCAAGTGCATGTTCACAGATTCAATGAAACTGATCTAGTGTAAGCATTACATCTCATCTTTCCCCCCATTGTTGTTTCTGACAGCAGCCCAGATGAATTATGGGAGTCAAAGTAATCCAGCTCACCTCTAAATCCCACCATGGAAACATCCTGGCCTCTCTGCATCAGCTTCAGCAGCAGGGGCGGCTCAGTGATGTTACCGTGCAGGTAGACTACCAGGGAGACGTGCAGGAGTTCCTGGCCCACCAGGTGATGCTCGCGGCCTCCAGTGGCTACTTCAAGAAGATCCTTCTCTCTCAGGATGCTGCCCGAGACAAGTTATTACTCTCAAATATACCCTCCAAAGATTTCTCCAAGTTTCTGGAATTTGTGTACACCGGTAGGGTGGAGGTGGCCAGAGACAAGATCGGTGATGTTCAAGCAGCGGCACAGTTTTTGGACTGTGAGGATCTGTCAGAGGTTTGCGGCGAGGCCATGAGTGCTGGAATCCTACAAAAACCTCCAAATAAAACGCCTGCGCCAGAAGTCGTTCACGAAGATGGCATACATGGTGCCAAGAGAGAAAACAAGACCAAAGGAAAGAAGCGGCCTAAGAGCTTACTCCTTAAGCGTAAGCTGAAGAACACAGGGACAAATGAACAAAGGAAAGGAAAAAAGCTAAAACTGAGCTTGGCTGGCCGTAAAGTCCTTCAAAGGCGTTTGAATACGGAAAGAGAGGATTTGAACGATGGAAACCAGGTCGCCAATGAAGACACGGAGGAGTTAAAGGACAAGACTGAAGCCAAGGCTCAGCCAGAGAATCAGCCAGAGAATCAGCCAGAGAAAGGAGACGAGTCATCGCTGATAATGCCGGTCTCTGATGTGGAGGACGGGCATAGTCATGATCCTGAAGACACCTTGACGTTATCTCTGGAGGAGGAGGAGGAGGAGGAGGAGGAGGAAGAGGAAGAAGAGGGGGAAGAGGGACAGTCGAAGGAGAAATTAAAAAGAACATCCAAAGCCCAGTTCCAGTGTAACAAGTGCCAGCGGACCTTCCACTATGAGAGAAGCTACTTGAAGCACATCAGGTGGGACATAATAATAATTCATTGATTGATCCCTGCAGTGAGGCTAGCACCCAGCTGCTACCACCTCATTAGCAAACATTTCCTTTGTTGGCCTTATAGTATGTTGTTGACTCCACTTGGTAATTATGATGGGGGGGGGGGGGGTTATTGTGAGTTACTGATAGGCATTTGGTCCGGGCGTAGAAGCTCCCCAGTCCCTGTTCCATTGGCTTTATGGCTGTGTGAGCTCCGTCCACACCCAGCTGTGGCCTGTGCAACCGAGTTTTTCTTGTTTGTGCGTGGACTGTGTCATGTGTAGGGCAAGTTTGTCAAAAGATTCATTAAAATGGTAATATGGGCCGTCAGTGCATATGCAACATTGCAGAGCTGCAATCTTTTGATTGAAACGTTGAACATGAGTCGACAGAGCAGTATTATAATGAAGGTACTGCAGTGCTGGCCCTAACAACGTCTTTTTCTGTTTGGTAGAGACCCGTCCAGAGTCACCATCGTCATGACTTTAATAGTTTTTTCCAGTAAAGAAATTGTGATACAAAAATAATAATGTCACGCAATCATGACTGCATACCATCCATTCAAGCTTTTTTTTTTTTTCTTTCTGCCTTATTGTGCAGCCTTTGTCATGTTCCTGATGTTATATAAAACGAGGTTGGAATAATGGAAAAGCAGTTGGATGTGCTGTAACAACTCCTCCCAGTGATAATGACCACACTTTGGTGCTTAACAGTTTCACAGTAGGTGGTCATAATACAACCAGCCTCTTCATGAACTAGTTATACTGTAATCTCAAAAATTGTGAGTGTGACTGAGTTTGTTTGTTTACTCTTCCTAGTGACAGCAGCACTGTGCTTCCACAGCCCTACGGTGTTAACTGGGGTAAATCTTCCGAGGCAAAATCACCCTTAAAGCTGGAGCTGTGTCAGATGATCCTCAATGCGTCTTATCATGGTACCTAAGATGAGAACGTTTGATATTGCTCTAACCTGTTACCGCTGTCTTCCCCAGTACGTACCATGGAGTGAAAGCAGATGTCATCTATCGCTGTGAGACCTGCCTGCAAACCTTTGCTAACCGCAGCAACCTGAAGATCCATGAAAAGCACGTCCACAGCACTGAGAGGCTTTTTTCCTGTGACTCCTGCACAAAGACCTTCAAACGGAAGAAGGATGTTGTCCGCCATCAAAGACAGGTAAGGATTAATGAAATTCCGCACACTTGTATCTAAACGTTGTTCCATAATAAATGATCTGCATGTTTTTTTTTGGCTGATTTGTGTCTTACGTGTCTGCTGCTTCTCAGGTCCACGAGCGTAACAATCTGCGACACGTCTGCCCTGATTGCGGAAAGGCACTCAGCTCCAAAACTGCCCTGTTGTTGCATGAGAGGACACACACAGGTGCCAAGCCTTTTGAGTGCACCGACTGTGGGGCCAGATTTACCCAGAACTCTGCCCTCAAGATGCACCGCAGGTACAGCGCTCACTGATGATAACTGGTGGAATGAGCCTTAAGGGTGGCGCAGAGGCTAAAGACAGACAGGACTGTAACTGAAAGGTGTCAGGTATTAATATTGAGTCACCCAGGAAGAATGCACGTTTAGTAAGCCTCTCTTTGACAAATACATTGACTTTAGATTCACATAACATACTAATAACGTATGTACCATTTAAAAATAAAGTCCCAAATAGAGTCCCCAATAAAGGCAATGTGAGTTCAGTGATTTAAGCAAA
>NW_023340246.1:7110337-7110599 GCF_004916995.1 Morone saxatilis
TTTTTTTTTTTATGTGTAGGACTCACACAGGAGAGAAGCCATTTGCATGTGACGAGTGTGATGCCCGGTTCACTCAGAAGCACATGTTGGCTTATCATAAACGATCACACACAGGTGAGAGGGGTATCATTTTTTAAAAAGTGTTTCGATTTCTGCGTTCTCATTGTCAGTTTGAGTGGAGATTTTGGACCTGGATTTAATCCTTTCTCTGATAAAGTGGGGCCTTGAAGCTTGCACCCAGTGAAGACAAGACTATCTACAC
>NW_023340246.1:7110622-7116759 GCF_004916995.1 Morone saxatilis
TACCAAAAGTGAAATGATCATTGTTTTGCTGTTGTATTTCCTGTTAGGAGAGAAGCCCTTCATGTGTGAAGCCTGTGGGAAAAGCTTTGCATCTAAAGAATACCTGAGACACCACTCAAACATCCACACTGGGTCCAGGCCATACAAGTGCGATCAGTGTGGTCGAGGCTTCGCTCAGAGGAATTCCCTCCACCAGCATTTAAAAATACACACAGGTAACTGCATCAATCATTTACATATTTGCAACGTGTTCATTTGGGTGCATAATCTGCTTTTACAGCTGAGAAGCCTCTTTTCTTCCTTACTGTTCTCCTCTGTTTACGCTTAATTTTGACTGTGTTGACTGTTAGGTGAGCGTCCATACAGCTGTAAAGACTGTGACAAGCAGTTCACCCAGCTCAATGCACTCCAGAGGCACCAGCGCATTCACACAGGGGAAAAACCCTACATGTGTGGTCTTTGTAGACGCACCTTTACAGACAAATCCACCCTTCGGAGGCACACTATGGTGAGCAGTGCTTATCTTACTGAAATGGACGTAACCAGTGTTAAGTGTCCATGATCAAAAAATGTACATGGTTAAAGGTCCAGTGTTTAACGACGTATGGAGGGTCTGTGGCATAAATAAAATAATTTCACAGCTATGTTTTCATCGGTTATAATCACCTGAAATAAGACGAGTTGGTTTTTTTTACCTCAGAATGAGCTGTTTATATCTGCCTCCATATAAATCTATCTATATTTGGCTTTTATACAACAACTACCAATGTATGTGTATCACCTGATGTTGTGTTTAATGTACTTTGACCCATCAGACTGCTGTGAAAATAACATAAGATCTTCTAACATTTAGATCCATGACCAGTGCTCCCTGAAAACCTCCTTGTGGTTCTGGGAGGGAATGTGGAGGACAAGAACCAAACTCCCACAAAGAAAAGACAGAAAATGGCCAGAGGGAGAAAAAGGGTACCCACCAAGAAAAATGGTGTTAATGGTGGCTGGTGCTGGTTACTGGTACTGGTACTGGCACCAGTGCTGCTGGCAGTCCTGGTAAAACCCACACTGACTCCATTGTGGTGCCAGGTGAGCCAGTCACCCTCCCATCTGAATGGACCACTCATGGGGCCATTGCTCTGGTCAGCCACGGCGCCCTCGGCGGGATCACTGTTATCCACACTGAGGTGCCACCTGGTACCCAGCTCCAGCCCCTTGTGACCACTGACGCCACAGGGGCCAGTGTCATTTCCTTAGACGGATCATCCATCCCTGTCCCGTTCTCTATACCAGTATCCATGTCTCTGTCCGTACCCACTCTCTCAGTTCCCGTTTCTGATGTCTCTGAGATCCCAACAGTCTCTACGTCATCTGTCCTAGAAACTGCTGCTTCACAGACCATTTTGGCTCCAGTTTCAGAGACTAAAGCTGCTTCTGAGACAGATATTGTGCAGCCTGATATTCAGACTGTGATTGTTGGTGATATGGTTTGTAAAAACGAACAACAAGCTGCTGGACAGCAAAGGACAGCAGATAACCCACCAGCTGAACACACAGAGCCCCCAGCTCAAGATGCTGAGTAGCAAATGCATGCGATAAATCAGTTTATCTGGGTTTAGGAATAGAATTTAAAATCCCATTTCAATGTTATTTTATTCTGGCATTAGCGGTGTGTGACTGTGTTCTCACCATGTGGTGTTTCATTATTATTATGATCCAGTGTTTCATTAACAGACCTGGATGTGATGTTCAGTGTTTGTCGCACTCTTTTGAAATGTCAAGGTATTTGTTAAAAATCTAATCAACCTGCCTGTGCTTTAGTTACGTTTTAGAAATACAGCTAGAGCACAATTAAGACATTGGGTATAATTAATTAATTAAATAATAGTGTACATATCTAATAATATATATAGGGTTAACTGCGGCACATATCTTATTGAATACAAATATAATGAAGGTGATTGTTAATTCATGACATATAATCATCAAAAACATCACATGGGGTTTTTTACATTTTACCACTCAAATTAGACATCTGTTCCCCATACATCATTGCTGGAGTTACAACTTTTATACTGTGTAGGATGGTGTGGGAACCTTGGCAGCTGCAGAACAGCACCCCAGTGAATTATCAGTAGCTTTCCATACTCCTTTGGAACAACAGCATATATTTTTTTTTTTTTGCATTACTGGCATTTATGTTGGATCTTGGAATGTAAACGACGTCAGTTAAATCCTTCAAATCCTGGCACTTTCATATTCTCCTTTGTTTCCTTAGATCACAGCCTGTATTCAAATGTTTATGTTCAGCAGGTATCTGCATTACAATCCCTTTTTAAATCCCTTTGTTTTTATTTAACGCTAAGAAACATAACCTTAGTTTAGAATTTTTAACTGTGAAAAATGATTAGGCTGTTTAAATTGGTTGCTGTCTTCTTTTTGACTGAAAAAAATTGAAAGGTAATGAAAAAAATTTGTATCATCATCTATCAAACAACATGTATTCAATTTGGATGGCTGCTCAAAGGATTGGTTGGGGTCAAACAGTGGGCATGAGAGTAAAATGCACACTAAACATAATGTGGACATTGGTCACTGTTGTGTAAGGACATGATGCAGTAAATGGTCTGAAACGGAGGTACCATGGTTACACTGTAAATATCACTGATTAAAATCACAAGCTCCACCAATGAAATGGTCATGTTTATAGTATCAGGTGACAGTCTGGCAGGCGGCAGCTCTACAGCAGACACGCAAGGAATGACACAACAGAGCAATGTAATGGATCAATAAAGCAATATATGAAATAGGATTATTATATCAGGTTCAAACAATTAACAAAAACAGCGTGTATAAAAACAGCTAGCTACTTACTCATTTCCCACTCCTGGAATAATAAAGGTTTAACACGTGACATGCTAAATAAAGAATAATAAGGTTTTTGCACTATAGCAACATGGACAGCATTGGAATATGGAACTGGACTTGGGAAGTGTTAATGGGAAATGTAATTAGTACTTATAATCAAAAACTAGACTGCACCCATTTTCACTAATGAGATCTGCGTACCCATGATATTATGTTGGTAAAGATAAAAAAAGGAGTTTGTACTGTTGCACTATTTAGTAGACTTCAGAGAACAGTTAGGAAGACATGGGTATTACTGAGCCCGGAGGCCACAGAATTCATTGTAACATGTTAGTGGTGTGTAATTGTACACATTTGTAATCCATAAAAATTCAGTGACGATTTATTTACATTTTTAATTTTTTTTAGTTTGAATTCACTTTTGGAACATTGTCATATTACTAGATTGTGAGGTATAGTATGTCCTACCTGAAAATTTAATGCTTGTTTATCCTGAAAATTTTGGATTATGTACACAAAAGATAATTTAAAGGCCGATTAAATGAATCTGTTTGATAGATGAGGTCAAAGGCAGAACAGCGCAGCTGGGATATAATATCTTTATTATTGTCCATTCACACAAGCATACAGATCATATCCAAGGTCCATTGTCAGTCCACATGGAAGAAGCTGGATACGCAGGGCGACTGACCCTTTTGTAAAAACTTTGGTCTGGCTCACACTAGTGAATGTAACAACACTGAACTATACACAATGACATGCTTAGCAACTGGCCATTTGGAAGGTGCACTGTAGTAAACCTTCAAAGATGAGTTCACATCACAACACAGCACGAGATGAGTGACTAATGACGCACGTTACCCCCCCAAGATTATGTCCCTGGAAATACGGAGTGGGGGTTTCCATGTCAGTGCTTTTGATTTAAAAATACATTTTCCACTAGCAAACTATAAGTCACAGCTTACAGATTCAAACATTCAAAGTAGTATTACATCAACAAATCCTTAAGTAATAAATAATACTAAAGTAATTTAAGTATGAATGTGTATGATTATGATTAGATACAAATGTTTAACAGTCTACACTTGGTGCATATCATTGCCCTTCTTCAGGAAGAGTCTTTCCCCCATTGGCGATCAAATGGAAACAAAATCACTCTTTTTGTGGCTGTAATCATAATGAAGTTTTAAGAAAAATCACAACATTGATTTGATCCCTTCTCTACTCCAACAAATAAAAAAAATTAAGATAACAGTACATTTATACACACCATGATAATCTTATGTACAACAAACTGAAACATTTAAATAATCTGTTTAAATATACAATAAAACTAGATAAAAAAAAAAAACAAACAAGCTGCATCTGACTATAAAACAATAATTGTACAAAACATGCGGGGCTTAATGTCAATACTAACATCAGTTTCAATACAATATACCGCTCTGAAATCGCCCAGGACAGATTTCAGCAGGAAAGGTATGCAGCAATCCTCTAGACAGAGGTGAGGGCGAGAGGATTTACATTCTCACTAGATTCAGATATGCTCGTAAAGAAAGCAAAGATAGTACTTTGACAGTGTAGCAGTGAGCGGTGGAATATTCAAAATCGTCAGCAGACACTCATCTCCAGATGCTATACACAGTGAGGTGAGCGTGTGTGCGTGTGTGTGTGCGTGTGTGTGAGAGAAAGCATGCGTGATGGATTTGTCCCTCCGTGCTGCATTTCTACCCCCGTGTTTCTCTCATTTCAGATCCCCTTCATCACCCTGGATGGTCTTCTTGATGCGCAGCAGGAGGGTTGTGTGCCACTGGTCCAGGCGTGAGATCGAGTCAAACTCTTTTACCTGCAGGCGGGCGATGGACACAGAGATAAGCTTTTTACAATTCAAAGGTTCTGCTCACTTAGCTTAATTCGTTACACATTACTGATAAAATTATACAATATACAGTTCAGGTAAGCTTCTGACGCCGGCATTGCATTTGTGTAAACTCTGACAATAGCAGAGATACACTGTAACATACTGTAGCTGAGGACTTTTCCCTCTTCTCTGACTTTGAGTTAACTTTAAAAAATCCTTTAGGAGCTCATAAGTCTGTACCAGTGCCACATAAACACACAGTGCTGGGAGATCCAGCCTTCAACTTCCTTGAACTCACACGGGATCCCAACAAAACTACAAGAGCTGAAGCAGTGGGACTCCTGTGCTCCCCAAAAGCCTTGTTTTAAAACTTGAGAGCTTTCTTAGGGTATACAAGACTTACTGCTTCTGTGAACGCCTCGCTGTTCTGTTCCTCGTGAGCCTCAAGAAGTTTCTGTAAGGACAAAAAAAAAAAAAAGAAAGTATGTTACTCATAGGAACGGATATGATTAAGGGGGAAAAAGTAAGACATCATATTCCTCGGAGTTCTTAGCATTAACTTACCTTCAGCAGTTTGCATTCTCGAGAGTCTGAGAAAGCCGGGAACATCTCCTCATATTTTTCAACTGCGATCTGTGGAGAGAGGGCGTGTTAATATTCTACCACCATTCCCCGTCCCAAATCCAAGCAATAAACCGCAAAGGTATAGACTCGCCTTAGCGTTGAGCTCGTCGACAATAAAATGACACAGGGAGGCTTTGAAGAAGTACTCTTTGGCGCTGTATTTCAGCAACGGGTTGTCCATCGTGTTGGCTCCGACCTAGATACATCCAAGTCATGGGAGATGTATTAGAAATGTGTGCATCACCAAGTCAGTTGCTGACAGAGAAAGTGCAAGCATGGCGCACAAATACAAGTAGTACGAACCTGCTCGTAGATCTCAATAGCCTTCTGGTATTGCTCTAACTGAGCACAGTAAGCCCCCACCTTCAGCAGACACTTGTTGGCAGAACTGAGCAATATTGAAAAAGGCACATTTAATATGACACAAACCACAAGAGCTACGTATTTGGAGTATTTGATGGTGAAAGCTGAAAACATTAACTAAAGCTTGTGACAGTGTGACATCGAGCCATCCCGCACAATACCAGGAGCCTAAAACTGTTCATTTAAATCAGTCATCATTAACTTTATTATTCACCTATGCTTTTCCTTATGTGGCATGTCAACATGTCTATCATTTACAATACAGCTCTGCATTCATCTTATTGTTTCTTATCTGAAGCAGACTTGAAAGCACAAGACAAGACAAATCAATTCTGAATCAAATTCAAATGTGTGTACACAAAATGTACATGAACATTAACTACCCACTGCCATGGGAGACCGGCTCACTGACATCAGAAATTGCTGA
>NW_023340246.1:7116812-7117797 GCF_004916995.1 Morone saxatilis
TGTAGACAGTTCCGTGGGCCAGGTGTTGTGCATGTTGGCTCACGTGCACACTAACTTTCCCCGCTATGACAGGTGACAAAAGGGCTTTTCTGATTCTGTGGGAGCCGTATGGAGATCATCTAGCACACGACTTGAAATTGTTAACATTAAGAAAAACTTATATAACAATGAAAATCGTACATTTCTGTAATGCCTGGAAAGGTTATATAAGTGACCAGTGCTTAACAGAAAGTAATAAGCTCACAGCTGACAGCCAAAGCAGATCAGTCATATCATCATATATTGCCGATTGTTTTTCCTACGCTGTTATTAAGGCAATTTCTTACTATCAGAGCGTAGCTGTTATAACATAAACTTTTAATCTCTCTGTGCATTTAGAAATGTTTCTGGTGGAACGGCATGTCCGCCCGCTCAGACCCGTTAATCAGCACGAGTGGATTTTAAAACCTTAATTAGAAACCAGTTTGCCGTCTCGTCTTTGTTCTCCATATGCTGCTCAGAAAACCTCCTTCATGAGAGTGGTTAACGTTATGGATATGCTTTGGATTGTGATATTAAAGATAAGATAATCATGTTAAATGGTGCTGTGATGTTGTGGGACCAAGCACACACTATTTTGTCTAAGCGGAGCAGAGCGTGCCAGCTCCGGTTCAATCGAACGTGTTTGTTCAGAACATGGTGATTTATGTTGGTGATTGTCATTTTTGTGCTCCATTAGTGACATGGCTGTTACATTCCCTCGCCCAGTTGTCAATGCTGGCATTTTACTGTGACTGTGCTGTGACTTTACTGTTCCACCCCCCTGTCCATTGGATTGCATATTGACAATCTGGAGTAACCATGAACGGTCTGACAATAGAAACAAGGTACTAATCCATTCTTTCTTTAGAAACGTGCAGTCTTAGACCTTTACATACGTAACTGTGAAAATTGAAATCACATTTGTTTTACTTTGTAACACATAAACATGGCTCTATCAGATTTT
>NW_023340246.1:7117897-7143226 GCF_004916995.1 Morone saxatilis
GGGTCACGAGGCCTTCTTAATTTTAAGGGCTATAAGAAAACTATCTTAGCATTTTGTTCATTTCTATGAAGAAAACTAAATGAAATTATGATTTTAGTTTAAAAGTTTAGATTATTATGCAAGATATAAGCGGCCCGGTGAAGACCTGAACACAATCTATATTTACAGAGCCTTTACTCTCTGCTGAACTGACTCGTCATGCATTTAAAAGCTTGCAGTTAGAACAACTAAAGACCTACTAAAACAATGAGAAGAAAACAATGAATTTGTCAAAAAAGAAGCCGACTAAGTCGTTAAACATAAATGACAGAACTGTAATAAAAGTTCCTAAAAATATTAGGAAAATGTATCGCTGATGCAATATTCTGCCGAAATAATCTGCTCCGAATGAATAAAAAGCAAACATCCTACAGTTATTGTGATCACTATTTGGGTTTATTATACAGTTTATCAGTTGTTCTGTACTGTTATTGTTATGCATTGAATATAATAATATAATATATCACTTAGTCAGGGGTTGACAGTTTACTCAGTGATAGAAAATACCTTGAGGGACCTTAAGGAAAAAGGTTGGAAACAACTGTTCTAGATGATTTGCTATCCAGAGCTAATACTGTAAGTCAAAGGGAAGTAGAAATCACAACTAAACACTTCTCAGCCATAAAAACAAAAATCAATTGTGTTGTGGATCAGGACATGGATGGACACGTTCTATGTTCATCTTACCATGTCTGTGTATATATCGACGGCAGCATTTAAACACTTGATTGCCTCTTTTGGCAGCATTGAGGGAAGAGGAGGGAAAAGTTAGAGACGGTGTTAGTTCTGTTCGAGACCCTCGCACAGAGACTCATTCTGCATCAGTCTACATGCTGTGCTCTTTTCACTGGGTGAAATGAGGTGAACAAATACAATCAGAGTCTTTCATGTGTTGCATGCAGTCCGGTATTATATATGACCGGTAAAATACAACACAAAATCACAAGCAAGACCCTCCTCTTTTTTTTCTAAACAAAACAAATACATCAGCCAGCTACCATCCCCCCCAACCTATGGCTAGATCTATATTAAGGAGAATTTTAAATGAAGCCACAGAGAGGGCACGATAAATCAACTAATTGTAAATGCCATGCAATTAAAGAGCAATAACTCTAGCACATAAATTACTCAAAGGACCAGTGTGTAGGATTTAGGAGCGGCCCTATCTAGAGCCACTGTTTGGTTTGTCCCATCTGGGCTGATGTAGAAACATGGAGGTTCAATATGCCAGCCTCCATGGAAGCAACCCTTGGCATCTGTAGATATAAAAGGCTCATTCTAAGGTAACAAAAACATAACAATTCTTATTTTCAGGTAATGATACACTAATGAAAACATGATTTACTGTAAAAAAATGAGGGAATTCAGCCTGGGGACATCAAAGATTTTGGTAAAAAATGCTCTACAGTATAAACAATCTCTGGAGACGTGACTAATTTTCTGTTAGAGGACATATCCCACAGGGGTAGCCTCATTTTCACACTGCTAGATGTGGGAATCCTTTAGCAAATCAACCTAACTGCAAATATCATTCATGAAAACATTCTTAATGATAAGTATTTAGTCATGGTTGTGACACATGGCAGCAATAAGTGCTTTAAATGCTGCTGTAGATTCAACAGTTCATTACTTGAAACAATACAGATATATAGTTAAAAAAAAGGAAATAAAGATTCATGCAGTAAAACTGAAGACATGGTGTGAGATCAGGTTTCATCCTAATTAGTTATCAAGTAGTCTTACCATTAGGGTCAGACTTCTTATAAGCGTTTCCTGCATCAATAAAACTGGTGGCGCAGTCATGTTTGTTCTGTAGCTGCATGTGGAGACGTGCAGCCTTGCAAAATGCACTTCCAGCAGCTGAAGGCAGAGAAAAGAGAAGCACAGACACTCTCACACATACTGTACACTTTGCGTTTAGCTTACGTTCTAATTTATGCACATAATTCCACCTTTTTTTACTTGTGGCACCTTCACAAGTGCTGCGCTTTGCAGTTCTAGTGCCAAAAAAAAAAAAAATCTATCTGCACATAATCCTACAGCTTCTCAAGAATGGTGAAATAGAAAAGTTGGATATATTTAGTAGAAAACAGCCACTCTCACCACTCCAGTTCTTGGCCATCTTGAACATGTTTGCTGATCTGCAGTACATCTCACACGCTTCTTCCACTTTGTGAGGTCCTCTAGACAAGGAAAGGAAACAAAAAGAAAACAAATGTACAGAAGACAGTACACATTTTCATACAGGCTCGTACATGGCACACTAAGTTAAACTGGTGTGAGGAACCATTAATCTGACCTACATACTGAAGTTGCATCTAATAAATTATGGCTGAATGGCACCAAGGTGATGAACTGTCCAAAGCTGCTGCATTTCTCAGGTAGATGCAATGCTCAGATTGGTGGATTGGCTTATATAAACCCCTCTACACAGGCACCAAGGATCTCCCTCCCTCCACGACAAGAAGTGGACCCCTGGGAGCTCCCTGTAGTTGTAATAATACCCTGGCCATTCAATCATGGCAGAGGATTACATCACTGCTTGGTCAGACACAGAATTACCAGAATAAAGCCGGCCAAGAATTATCACACACGAGAACTGACAACTAGTAATATCTGGAGGTCACCTACAGAGCTTTGGGGGGAAAAGAGTCACAGTGACTGCTGGCTTTTTAGATTTTGGGCCTATTCAAACACAGCCCTCCTTTATTTTGTCTCTATTACAAATAACAGCATACTAATGATCCCCCCTAAAGGCCACTGGTGTCTTTATAACGACAATCATTTGAGAAAGAATCACTTTACATGGAAGAATCCAGACATAAGGAGTCCTAAGGAAAGGTCAGATAAGCCAGATCTTGAAAATGAAGTGCGCTCTTGGAGAATGTTTTGCCTCCCTTTGTGTTTACTGGTTTGTGTGTGTAGTTTGCACTCCATACTCTGTAATCATGGCCAATAAAAATCTGCAATCTGAAAGTGAGTGGGACTGAATCCTCTCACAGAATCTGCCACTGTGGAGGTCTGCCTCATCCTTCATCCTCTGAGAAACCTTCAACCTGTGTTTTGGGGATTGAATCAGGTGTTAATGAGCGCACTGATGAAAGTAACCATTAGCATTTGATTATAAATACTGTTGTGTTAAAAGCAATACATTCACGGACACTGCCTTGGGGATTATCTCGGAAGATAATGGGTTTGGGTTTTCACTCTGAGGAGCTTATTTTCCACAAACTGGTGTTTATGGACTGAACATACATGTTACCTAACATAATGCGGACAAAAGGTAGCAAATTAAATCAAAGCAGCTATCTCAAAACCTAGAAGTGAGCCAAAACAGCAAACTGCGTAGCTCCTAAGCCAACGCTAGAGTCGTGATCTGCTGCCTTGTTTACATTGATAACAGATACCTCAGCTAGCTGCCACACGGGGAATTATCCCACTCAAAGTCACGTGTGGCCTCGCTTTGGTTTGCCAGCTCGCTGAACTTCTCCAATGTCTCTAGTTAACACAGCCGAGTGACTGAAAGGGTCTACACAGGCTGCGTGCCCACCTCGCTGCTGACAGTTAACGCTGGCTAGCTGTTTGTTCTTTGGTGCAGTGCTGTCTTACCCTCCAAACATCCCTCCCAAAAAAGAGCCAGAGGACTTGACTTTTTTGTCAGCGTCGGCCATTAGCTGAATCGCTTCTTTCTCTTTCCCAGAGTTGTCCATTTCTTCGCTTTGTTCGGAACAAACTTACAGTATGGCAGAAAATACCCGCAGAGGACTCCGCTGTGTACAGTGAGGATTACAGTCGATGGGTTTATTTTACGTGGGCGTGCACCAAGATAGCGGCTTAGGCTAGTCCCGTGGCATCGCGGGAGTTGGAGTGCTTGGCGTGATAAACACAGTTGGCTTCCGGGCGAAAGAAACTACAAGTCCCGGTGAAAACGTGAAGCTATTTTTATATCCTGTGTTACGTAATATCTAATGGCAAGTTGAGGAAATCTATAACTGTATTAAACAAATTAAATAATTTTCTGGCTTTGAAGTTGACACATTATCAAATATGGCGTTGTTTTCGCTTGTCTATAAAGATAAAAATACAATATCTTATTGTCATAAACGACATAATCCGTGTACTTTGTTTGTCTGTACAGCAGAGGGCGCTAAAATATTACAACTGACTCAGAATCTCTTGCAGGGCTCCCATTTGAGACTTTCCCTTCTTATTATCATTTTAATACACCTTTTTGCACTTTTCATACCATAGTTATGCAATAGTTGATATGACCATGTCTTAACAAATACTGTTGTAATAGGCATTTTTGTTGCAGAAATTTAGACACTAATGAAATGAGCAGTTTATTCATCTCTTAGTTCATTTTTTAGGTACTTGTACTTAAGTATTTTGAAAATATTGTACTTTTTTCACTCAGTTACATTCGTTTTATAGTTACTAGTTATCTTGCAGAACTTTACATTTGATGTACAAGTTATTAATATATAAAATACGATGCATATTGAAGAATACATTTCTCAGTAGTGTATATTGTAGGTAAAATAATCTCCATCTCGACGTGCTGCAACATTAAAATGCGTTTAGGCATACTACATGTTAATACTTGCAATGTCAGCCTGCACAACACAATAAGGGCCTGGCCCTGCCACTGGCACACCGAATTGGAATGCAGCCAGTCTTACACCTGGGCGGTTCATGCTGCAACAGTTAACTTAAGCGAGGTATAATTGTCTCCAAATGGGCGAAGAAACGTGTAAACTTAACCAAAGAGGTTTTCTTGTAATTCAAAATTCTAAGTAGTGGTGTAGTATGAATTTCAAGATCTGTAATTTTGCAGGATCACATGTAGAAACCGGTATGCTGGTTCTCCTTTCTTATCTTAATTCCTATCTTTCTCAATGCTGCACCTACCAACAGAGGTACTATTGTAGGTGAAAAGATTGGTCAGTGATGAATCAGTCTCAAGGTCCATGCTGATAACTAATGCAAGACAATCAACATGGGATAAATAAAACCCACATCATCAGTGGTGCCCACTGCTACTAAGTATTTTATCTAATCATTTACTAATGGCTAAACTCCAGTGCCAGCAGTATTACATGGGTGTAGGTTATGTGGAGTGTGTATCTATCTGCGGAGCAAAGTTGATTTTGTTTTTAATTGATTATATTATTTTACAGGTAAGATGGGCACATATGGGAGTGTAAAATCCTTAGTCACTAAAGATAGAGTCTGGATACAATTTACAACAATTTCTCCAGAGCCCATCGTATTTACCTTTATTAATAATGACACTACACAGGACAAAAGCCAATTAGAGTGTAACTAATTATCAAAATTTGAATCAATTACTTTTCTGTGACTAATCAAGTGTTAAACTAATCTAATAACATCATTACCCCAGTGTTACATATGTTACCTATTATGCTGGATGGTTATAGTAACACTGACAAAATCAGTTTAACAGGTCAGAACTGGATGAGTAAGATCGACCAGGAGGGAAAAAATCACATGCTTATCATAACCATTCAAACCGTCTTCAGCTTGTGGCTGTTGTTGTCAGTTACTGACAAATTCTTATAGATTATGTCTAACACAATCAAAACACACACAAATACTCAATACTAAATTGGCACACTGGGTTGTTGCTATTGTTTTTAGCATGTTTTTATTAAATGTATTTTAGAAACTTTCAATATTACAGTTATAGTATAGTGTAGATTAAAAAATAGATTTGAAAAACTGTGAACCTGTCTATAAACAACTTTCAGGTTCTCATTAGAAACAATGAAACAGGTTTTGCTGCATTCCTTCTGTCCGAACTCTAAAGTCCAGTCCTTGTTATGTGCAGCATTGTATTCAAAAGTATATCCAAGGTTAATGTGAGGCATCAGCAGTCTGAGTTAGACAAATAAAATTATTTCTAAAAGTTACATTAATGAAAGGACAAATGTGGTACTTTTTTTTGTTACTGTTGCTCCACTGCAGCCCATCCAGGAAACACTGTGCAGCCTGCAGGGAAACACAAAGATGACATTTCATTCTCAAAAGACTTTAGAAGATATTTACTAGATTTGTGAATATTTCAGATGTTCTGTAATTCTGTCAGAACTGGTTGAAAATTTAAGAGCTGTTATATCTTAGTGTGTGTTGATAATGGTGATAGGACAGTTAAATAACTAAAGATTTAAAGTAAAAAAGGATCAACTACAACCTTTTAGTTATTCAGAACAAACGTTCTGTATTACTTGATATGCAAGATGATCCTGCAGCAAAACAAAACGTAAAAAAGACAAAAAATGTGAAAGAGAAAACAAGTCAGACAAAATAATTATATAGGTTTTGATTTTATTTACATTACCATTTACACTCGTCTGTCCTGAAGAGGCAGTTTATATTATACACTAGACTTGTTCATTCTCTCAGGATATTCATTCAGACAGGTATACAGATCATGCATGGCTCTGTCATTAGAGTTTTAAGTTAAGAGATTGTCCAATGAGATAGATATACATACAGTATACTAAAATGAAATGGTTTTGCTGTTTTTAAAACACAGCATTACCAATGAATTATGCTAAAGCACCACTTCAAGGTTCAAATTACTATTTCAACCGTAATTTGTGCCAAAACATTATCTGCCATGCAATAAAAAAAAAACATGGTTGTTGTTAAAGTGGATTTATCAGAAACATTTGTTTACTGTTGACAATAAAATTGAGTTTAGTTGTTTAGTTTAGATGAAGAGTGAGGTATCAAAGTTTAAAAACAAAGGCAGGAAAACAGAAACAGACATCATTTTTTTCCCTTAAGGCTGTGATATGTATGTGCACTTCTGCAAATAAAACATTCTCCTGCTCTTCCTCAAATCAAGTAGATAAAGGGATAAATGATACAGTACTTCCAGTATGCAGTATGTCATTTAAAATAAAATGTCTTAATCATTACGAGTAAATAAGCAGGATTTTGAAACTGTGGAGAGGAGCAAGCGCTTTCAACCGATAGGCATGTACTATAATGTGTAGTATGTAAACCTAACAATACCTGAAATAGCAATAAGTAGGAATTACTCATTGCTAGTTAAGACAATGAAAGTAATACTTAAGGTAATGAATACATGATCAGGAGAGAGAGAACAGCAGAAAAAGAAAAACAGCATAATCCTGCATCATACACTTTATGACATACAATTCGAAGTTCACTCAAATGTTTACCCTCTTAAAATATCATACAAATTACATTTTAGCACTTAGACTATGAAGAGATGCAACATATTGGCAAAATAAATATCCGCTGTCAAGCATAAATTCCCAGTTTGACATTGTTCCACTATTATGCCACCTCGGTACAGCCGGTTATGATCACTGAATAGGACAACAAATACATGCACGACTGGCTTAAAATCTTGGCAAAACATCCATCTATTTTAATACAAAGCATAAATAACAAAACTTTTGTGAAGATACAAGACCATGAACACAATCTGTAACTGTAGCAGAGTGGAGTGGAGATGGTTTAAGTGGTTTTACTCTTGTGATCATGTATAAAGAAAGAAATGATAAAATCTTGTAACAACCTTCAACAAATTTTAGAATATATACACGCAAACCTAAGTTGTCACTTTTCAACACGTTTTTGCTCAATCATCCATTCCCAGCATGAGTGTGTATGTACTGTGAGGTCCACTGAAAGGTAGAAGTTAAGGGACATTTATGAGGAGCTGAGGCCAGAATCGGACTCAGTGCTGCCAGCATGGGAGTTGGAGGCAATGCAGGGAGCCATGGAGCAGGGGATGGAGTAGCAGGAACAGGTGGAGCTCATCTCCTCTGTAATAACCTCCTGCAGGGTGTGTTGCTCCTCTACTTTGAAGATGTTTGGCTGCTCTCCTTGTTCCTCGCAGATACTACAGGAAAAGGGGGAGAAGACATGCTTAAGTTAGACCAGACAGTAGTGAAGTGTACACGGGGGTATTTTACATGCCATCCATCATTCAGAAACCAGAGTACAGTAATAGCAGAGCTGTCCTGATCCAAACTTAATTTGCTACCTAAAAATGAAAAAGCCCTAAAAATTCACAACTCAGGGTTGTTTGGAATCAATGATTAAGGCAACATAATACTGTCAAATAATAACATGTGATGGCAATGTTTGTATGTATTGCCCAGCACTAAGGAGTAGTCCAGTGGAACAAAATGTATCATTAGTATGAACTTCTCATACAAGATAAAAATATAAGATAGACTGCTCCTGTTCTGCTCTAAACTAAAGCGCAAAGCAGTAATGGTAACATACTGTAGCTCCACACTTACTTTTTCATGCATGCATGTTAGTGAAAATGCTGCATTCATTTTGGCTAGGGGGAAGATTGTACTGGTTGACATTTTGGCAGAGAGAAGGAACCTTTTTTTAATCGTTTTCAATGAGTTAATAAATACTATTCATTCAGGGCACCTCCCTTATTACCTGCCTGGCATGTGCCATGTTTGGCCTCTTAGCCTGACTCATGAAATAAGATTATTAATGTACTTTGGGCCAGACCCTGGCTTATCAGTTTTTATTTGGGTGGATCACTTTTACAACCTGCATCAAAAGCACATTATGTTCAAGTCGAATCACACATATGGCAAACAACCTCACCAGTGAAGTATGGGAAACAAAGGCATCATTCAACCCCATACAGACAATGTTACAAATGTTAGAAAGCTAAATCCTCTTTTCCATGGAGGTAAAGGAATACTTATCACAGCTATGCAGTCTTATGTGTACGACAGTCATCATGTGCTACATTACACTGAATAAGTGTGTATTCAACAATGGGCTCTGTCAATCAAAAGCTTTACAGTAGGTTACACATGGTTAAGGTTGGGGCTCTAGACGTGAACTGGATTAGAGCCAGCCAATATTAACCACATGCAGTGAAACTTTTGCTCAGATTGAGAGGTATCTTTAGGTCAATACACTCCAGCTTTGTGAGTAATCCAAGATGGTAAATCTAGGCAGGCTGTTCTGATTGTGTTCAACTAATTTCACGAGACAGGCCGCTGAAGGCTTTACTTGATGAAAGCAGCAGTGCTTTCAATTTTCCAGCTTGCAAAGAGAGTCCAGTGCAATCATCCCCTTTGTAAAGGAACCGAACTGCAGTACAAGAAGGTGGAGTTCAAGGTGCAAATAATAGAAAATATACATGTGAAAAAAAACACTGATATCTCACAAAGTTGCTGCGAGCTGAATAGCAATACATGTGAAGCTTAAATGCAGGGCTCTCTTGGATCAGCGTCATTTGAGTCGATCCATCCCATTCAGTTTCATTACATTTACAAGCTGCGCATAGTGAATATGTGTGGTTGTCAAGGCGGTTTGGTGCTATGACACTTGCATACATTAAGCAAATTTGATTACAACTAGCAGTTAAAAATACAAACGTATATTTTTGGTTCATACGGAAGCTAATATTTCAAGTAACACCGTCTCATGCACTAAACAAGCTGTTGAGTGTCACGGAGTATCATACCAAGCCTTTCAAAGCGTACCCAAAACAATACACAGGCATAAAAAAAGAAAAAGAAAGTGACCTAGCTGTCAGCGAGACAAACTAGACTCAAAAATGATAAACACGGCAGTTGACCAATCAATGTTCTAAGAAGATCCAAAAAGATAATTGCCACTGAAACGTCAAGTACCATTAAGGTGTAGGCCATATGAGAAGTCAACCGTCTTGCATCATTGTCACGGGAACATTATTTGGTTCCTGCTGCGTATTAATGATTAGATACAGGCTTTTCAGGCAGTATTTGAGGTTAGAACCAAAAACGTGGGGATGTAAAGTAAAAAAACAAGACACAGCCAGGAACCAGAGAGACATTACGGTAAATCTGAAGAACTTGAGTCATAATACGGGACCAAGCATTCACAAATTCTGTAAGAAAGAGGCATAGTTATAACAACAACCTGGAGAAAAATTAAGTCACATCTGGAGTCTGCTGAGACTGCCAGGCTGTATTATAGGATTCAAAGCCTATGGTCAGCTTTCTGCAGGAGTTTCTACAAGTCTGGGCCAAAGTGCAAACATAAATACAGAGCAAATGTCATATAGTGAAACACAGAACTGAAACGGCTGAACAAACAGGTCCTGCTGACCAGGCAGTTTTGCTAAGACCGGAGCAAACTCTCTTTCATCCTGCTAGCAAGCCAAGCTTTATGTAACAGCACTAGCACATCAATGTGTACCAATTTTTACATTCACACACGTTCAATGGATAATAAAACCCATTTTCCTGAACAGCTATGGCAGGTGTTGCCAAGTGATTAACATGTCTGCCAATGCTTGATTATATAACCTTGAACCCTGAAAAACTGTGCTGATAAACAAAGGACCTTCAGTGATTATTATTGTGGTAATGACAAGAAGCGAATGAGTAATCAATGTATGAACCTGAAAGCCCTGCTCAATGACTCGTATGTGGCTTCAAGCTGAACCGAGACAACAGCACAGGGTGTACTTTACAGTTTGCAGTGCAGGGTGTTTGGTAACAGGCAGAGATTGTAGTTGGAAACACAACCATGAGAATGTTTATCACAACAGAAATAGCAGGAGTGTACGAACATGTTTGAATAGAAGAAACTGTTTGGAAAACAAAAAACGCTCAAAATAATTTCATCTTGTACAAAATTCTGAAATGGACATTAACTGAAATGATTGTGTTTGGGGACAACACTACCAATGCTGAGGTCTGAAGGACTTAGTGGACATGGCAGCCACACATAGCCATGTTGCATTTTAACCTACCTATCGTAGATGAGCCCATCAATTCCCTGCTCTCTCAGCTTCCTTCTGTTCTCGTGGTCGTTGTTGTCTTCTCCCCAGCTGAACACCACCAGGCCTTTAGACTGGGCATCCGCAATGTAGCTAAGGTTCTTTAGCAGCTCCTCTGTGTGGCCACTGATCCCCTAAAGGAGGAAGGCAAGTAAGAAAAAAAGTTTCTTAAAATAAAATGTACTTTTTACCTGCTCACTTTCATGTTAAAGTCAAATGTAAGATAAAGTGTGTAAACATGTAGCAAGTAAGCTAATTCAGCTACATATGTGCTTTCAAAACAACGAGACATTGTGACATTGACAATGTGACATTGTCAGATTACGCTGCATAAGCTGTTTTTGCACTGTTAAACCACATGGACATGTGTCTTACAGACAGCTGATTCAGTAATATGCTAGCTTTGTTATGTGGACAGTTGTTTCGACTGATGTGCGGCCCTTATATTCCTGCCATTTGTATTTTTAAATATTACACTACCCTTTCAAAGTCTGGAAAATGATGTGGATACACTGTAATAAATGTTTGACCTTCTGCCACAAATGCTCACCAGAATATTCTCGCTCTGGGCAAAACTTATGGCGATCTGAGTAGTCTGGCAGCGGATGTCCATCAGCTCAGGATACTTGTCTGAAATTCCCTGAGTCAGAAAGAGGATGGGGTACATGTTCTGCTTCTGACGCACCCTGAGGGAAACACAAGGAAAGATGTGCATAACATTATATACTCTATGCTTTACAGGTGGAGTGAGGAAAGAGTGATTTAACTAAATTATTAGCCAATACATGGGCTTTTGAAATTTCAGAGAAGGCCTTCTACGGTACTTTTCCTGAAACCAAGTCCACTGCCATGTAAAGTTGTGTTTCTGGATAGTATGCCGTTTCTACAGCCTAATCAAATTTGGGCATTTTCCCCCCTCAGTTGCAAACAGGGGCTTACATTGTGCAGATATCTGGGTCGAAGCAGGAGAAGACAATGCGTCTTTTTCCACCTTTCTGCAGAACACAGGACAGGACGATGTCGAGGAACTTATTCATGTTAAAGTAGGACGATAGGTTGCCGTCCCATGTACCGTCCTGTCAACAAAAAGCATCAATCTCATCATTACAATACATTTTTATTTTACACTGAATTATAGAATTAAAATATTCTTTGCAATACACTGAGTGAGCCTATTCTAGTGAAGACCTCCTCAGCCCTATTTATTGAGCAAATGATTATTGACCCTATTCATTAAGTATACCCACCTTCATCTGGCAGATCCATTTGAGCTCAATGTTGAAGCCCACATGCTCAGGAATAGCTTGGAAAATCTGTAGAGGATTGAAGGATGCTATTTATTTTACTGTGATTTTGCATTGACTGAAGACAGTGAAAAGAAGGCTACAAAGATAAGAAGAAGACATTTATTATTCAGCAGTTCCTTTCAGTATCAGTATGTCATGGTGATTTGGCAGTAGGTACAGTTGAAGGTACTGTAATCTATATTTATAAGTACAGGGAACAGCTCATACTGATTACATCAGCCATTTAATAACCCTGCTCATCATAAAGTCATGTACCTGTGAGAGCGACGGGAATGGCTGATGCTCATCGACTTCATCTTCATCGTCCAGCAGATCTGAACAACAAACAAAACAGATTACTGAAAATTCCCAAACGCACAAAGGACCTGCTTTGTAATATATCAAAGCAATCCTTGATCATAGCTGAATTCGTGCCAGTCTTTTGATCTACCTGGCCGACGGGGGTGATGTTACAGGATATAGAAAGAAAAAAAACACAAGCAATATGTGTATACCTTTGTCATTGTTTCCTTTTATCGCAGTGGCATGGGCCAGCTGTGCAACAAAGAAAAGCACACATTATTTACTACTTTCAACTACAATCAACAAATTAAATAATGTACAGTTTTTATTGTTTTCAGCAGCATGGGTGGGGTGGAGTAGGCTGGAGCGGGTTGATTATTGTTTGTTGTCCGTTCCGTGTTTCAATAATGCGTGTAAAATTTGGGTATATAAACATGATAACATTCTTGATACTAACTATTTGCCTTCTACCCATTTCTAATTTCTTGGAACTACCTTCGTACTACAATGCTTTGCCCATTTCCTCTTCAACTACTGCAAGAAGGCCATAATCCAAAAAATGCTCCAATTTCTAGAAAAGGATTTGTTTGATGTTTATTTTGTAATTTTATTAATCTGAATGCTGCAAGTAGAGGAAACCCTAAGTACCAGGCATTTAGACTTCCCAAAGCAGGAAAAGCACAGGTATAGCTAATATTAATAAGTATCCACTGTCATCTAAAGTCTTATTTGCATAGTTTTGGCCATGATTCAAGGTTTTTACCTTCAGAAGCTGCAGCTGATCAAATGTCAAGTCTTTGACTGGCACCTCAATAAACTCGAGAGAAGTCTTGTCATTTTTCTGCAGAAAAACAGAAATGATAATATGAATTGTTTTAAGTAGTGACATACATTTGTTTTTATATATTAATCAAGTCATGAAGGAGTAAAGGAAAATAACATAAGTATAACATCTCAGATTTTATGACTTTACGAGTCATTTTCATGTGTTCATCATAAAGTACAACAGGCCTTTATTTTACCTTCCTGGTGGATATGCAGCATGTCAGATCGTGGTATACAATAGGAACATCATCTTTGGAGAGGTGGACATCAAACTCTACGTAGGCTGCCCCCTACAAGTATTGACAATTGACACGATTAAGGCAGATGTAATGTTAAAGGTAAATATTTAGTCGTGCTTTAATTCTCTGCGTAACTTACATGGTTGGCAGCACTTTTAAATGAGGCTATTGTGTTCTCCCTGATTCTTTGGTGCCTGTTAAACAAGTTAAAAGGGAATTTGTTGACAGCAAACAGATGCAAGTTATGCAGAAGTATTGGCCCCTATTGGCGCACACTGTGTGCTATTAATTCTTTATTTCTGGTCTGCATTTAATGCAAGGCACTCTGTCTTATCAAAGTCAAAGACTGTTATGACTCACTTGGCTGCGTGGGTGCTGCCAGCTCCTCTGTGCCCCACATTCAGAGCGCCTCTTTTCTTCCAGTACTTGGTGAACGAGGAGCTCATGTCACACTGTAGCCCTTGGATGGGCCGGATCACCAGGTAATCCACTAAAACGAGAGTAACATTGTGTGAAATGATAAGTAAGACTAGTCAGATTACTGTCAGCCAGTGTGGAATTCATTTGTATAAAATCTTACCTCTGACTTTTCCAATGGTCTGTCTGGAATTTCGACCCATAATGGGAAGTGTGGCTACTCCGTTGTCCTTACCAGTCTCCAAAAAAGAAGAGGAGAGGAGGCAAGCTGTGCCCGCATGTCCTGGATGGGCATCCCCTTGGACTACCTGTTCACTCAGGTCCTCCTGTAGACAAATATATGAAATTATTGTATGAAAACAGGTCACTCTAATCATGGTGCCTGGTTTGTTCTTCCTTTTTCACTTGTATTTGTCAGTCAATACTATTTTCATAATGTATCAAGAAATGGGTGATCAAATGCAGCATTCCCATGTGTATTACCTCAAAGAACTCAAAGGTGAGCTCCAGGTTGTCTGGGTCCATGGTATGGATACTGTACTCAGTCCACTGGGAGGGGTCCAGTCCATAACCACATTCAGGCTGCGAGTGACGCGACTTATAACCATTGGCACTGATCACACTGATCTCCAGAGTGGGGGTCATTTTGTGCCAAGATGAAGGACTGGGCTCATCTTCCTCCTCGTCTTCCTCCTCCTCAATGCCCTCTAATGTCAGCTTGATTCTGTGTAGGTAGGTCAAATTAAAAAAGATGCAAAAGTAAATACACAGATATGTTAATATATTTAAAGCCTCATATTTATAACATATAATGCATTAAAACATAAATAAAAGATTATCCTAGCTTCTCTTATAATTCTGTATGTAGGACTTGTGTAACACTTAGCTAACAGGTCCGGTAATAGTAGCACTGTAATGATCCACTGATCGGTCGCATGGTGCTTTCAAGTAGAACTTTCTCTGGGTGGTGTTAAATTCGACCTTGTCGTCACCCCTACCTGAAGCGAGAATTCTTGAATTTCTTCTTAGTGATAGACACTGGAGGCACCTTAGAATAGTGCAGACGCAGGCGAATCTCTGTCTGGCACGTGAGCCAACCAGAGTCAACACAATTCACCCCATCTGTGAAAAGGGAGGGGACAGACAGGAAGCTTTTGATGACAATGTACATCCACTTTGTCTCCCGTGACTGCTGACAAGAGACCTGGGGTCAGTGACAATAGCAGGGAGTGGCTGCGGTTTGTTCTGTTAAAATGAATGACCTCAAAACCTCTGCTGTACAAAACAGAGGAAGTGACTACAATGTGGTCTATGGGGAATTCAGTTCCCCGAGTTATTAAGCACATTTGTTTTACAGTACTTTTATCTCATGGAGCTCTCATACTAATTACATTTTTGGATCCAACTTACTCTGAATTCCAAATTGTCCATCATCAATTGTCTGCTGTGACGCTGTAATAAAGGAAGAGTGCATTAGAAACAGAATAGAAAAATCCCAACAGTGCAAAAGTTGAGGTCAGATCAAACCAGAGCATTTCCTATGAACAAAGAAGAAAATCTCAAAACTTTTGAAACAAGATGCCAAATTCAAGCCTTCATTGGTCTGCTCTGAATTTGATTTGCCTCAACTTCAAAAAAGTCGACAAAGCAATAAAACACATGATTTCAAAAGATCTTTAACTACAACTCTGAGCATGACAATGAGGTTAATTTAGCAGGATGTTTATGAAATTACTCATTTGAGTTCAAACAAAACACTTCTGAATTGAATATAAAATTAAACCTTATATGTGCAACAAATTCCTATTCTAGTGGGGGAAGCATTTAAGCAGGATTTGTTAGAAAAAACAAAAGAAAAGAACAAAAACAAGGAAGGGGTGATGGGCTGGGGTCACAAAGGGCATCAAGCAGGGTGCAGACATAGTTACAACTGTTTTTCCTATCAAGCCCGTTCTGAATGAGCTCTGTCAGTGTTGGGCCCATCCAATGGTGTTTTAACTACAGAGGTCTACAATATCAGGTCATGACATCTACTGCAGCCAGGTGGCAGTATGTTCATTTTGACAAACACACTACCTAAAAAGGGATAAAACATTATCCCTGAAATGCTAACTAGGGCTGTACCAAATGTCTTTTTTTTTTTTTCCTTCTTCAAAGCTTCTTTTGACGTTTTTTTAATGAGGCTTCGAATGTCAGTCGTCACATTTTTGAAGTTTGAATAAAGTGATTCTTCAGATTAAACAAGTTTGTCTTTAAAAGGCAGAAAAAGTAGGATTTGTGTATTGTGTATTTCTGTAGCTTCAAGATTGGCCTCTCTTCCCTGGCTCAATGAGTAAGAGAAGGGGAGCGAGAGCAGCGGTGGTCAAACAACTTAGAGTGAATGAAGAGAGAGAGAGAAAAAAAGCAGTGAATCCAAAATAAAACATTATTTTCTGATTGTTTCCAGCAGTTTCGTTCTAAGCCAAGCTTCATGCTGTCTGCTGTGTCCTTGCTCTGCTGTGTGTGCATTTGTGTGTGTGCGTGTGTGTGTAGCTCAGCCCAGCCCTCGGTCAAACGGATATCTATACTTGCAGGTCGTTACACATTCATGACAGACTGAGAGCAGAGGAGAGAGAATGTCAGACAGATGTAACCTGGTCACTACGATTTTATAGAGTCCCAACCAGCGCAGCATTGAATACTGATTTAGTATTTGAAACTTGATGTTGTGATTAAAGCTTCAAACTATTCGGTACAGCCCTAATATGAACCCTCTTCTTTTAGCAAGAACTGACCCTACATTAGTGTTGATGGGAAACTGTTACGTATAGCACTAGTGCAGGGAATGGGAGGTCTATAAGGGGTTTGAGTATGACACACAGAACCAAACCCAACCTCCCCGTACACCGTTTTTTGTTGTTGTTGTTCTTCTATACCTGTGGGGCTCATCGTGCGGGGCTGTTGATGGGTCTCCCACTTATTGACTATCACTTGACTGGGACCACCTGCACTCTGCAATTCCAATGTTTGGTACAATGTTAGGGTTTTCAAATCAGATACATCGAACTACTTTTCAGTCTGGTCTCCCGGCCACCTTGGACCAGAGTGTGAGAAAAAAAATTAGAGCTGGTATATTCACCAATTCCCACTTAGGGCAGTCAGCCACCATGGGTTGAAATCTGAAAAGTGGATTTGTTAGTAAAAATAAGCTTTAAACAAATCTTCAGTTCTTTATCTGCGACAAAATCATCATTAACTATAGCAACTATGTATGTAGAATCACATTTTTGACCTTTGTAATTACTTACGTCGGTATAGAGTTATATTACTGCTACTGCTGTTTGAGTAACTAAATTTCAAGCATGACTCAGACAGCATGAATAAAAACTTAATCAACTGATCCAATGACAACTTTTAGCTCACATAGAGCCTATGCAATTCACAAAGAGCGGCATGCAGTGCACAAAACTAGCACCAGCCATACGCTGGTAAAAAATGCTAGTGGCTTGTAGGTCAAAAAACAAACAATGGTAATCTATTGAGTGGCTGGTAAAATCTTCAACATTCACTAGCTAATTGGCTAGTGTATAAGTTAATTTTGCACCCTGTAAACATGTCACAACAACACAGTACAAATACAAGGAACTTAAATAGGAGTAGGCCTTTAGTCTCACACAATGCAAGTCCCGCCCATGATTTTATAAAAAAACAATAACACACCCATACTAAGAGAACATTCTAAGAAAGAGCTTGGTGCTATTACTTAATCAGAGAAATGTCTGACTCTTCTCTGACTTTTCAGGTAATTTGAAAGGAAGTTTGATCCCTGCTATGTTTGTGTGTGTGTGTATCTATATACAGACGAGACCAGGAGAGGCTCACATGGTTAGAATAGACAAAGCCAGCTGGCGGTTAGGTTGGCTAGTCCTCAAAACTAACCTAAGGCTGTATCTCATCTGTGTTTATCCCTGAGGGTATAGAGATCGGGAAAGAAATGCCCAAATCTTAAGAGGGATCTTCAGGTTAACGGTGGGAAACCTAGCATTTTTTAACACACTCTTTCAAAGTCAATGGAACAAACAAACAAACAAACAAACACATAGAACCTGTTTCTGCACTTCCTGTTGATGAGCTGAAAAAGTAAAGGTATCAATTGACAGAGAACCTGAAGTCATCACATCACAAAATGACACTGGCTTTGAATTTCCCAACATTTGTCTTTGTCACAACATCCAGTGCAGCTTTCAAGAGATTCTTTGACAAGTACGAGCAATTTAATCTGTCATTTTTAAGGCTATACCACTATACAGACAGAGGACTCTGCTCACCTTCGACTCCAGAAACAAGCCTTTGAAATAGCGGTACTTGGAAACCACTCCTTTAGGCACAGTGATTGTTGTAGTCCACATATTTCTGTCAGGGAGTCAAAATACACGTTCATATTTTACAAGGACAAAAACAGTAAGAAAAGCAGACACGCTCTTGCAAAAAAATAAAAAATAAACACAGAGATATTACAGATAAAACTGTACCTACCCATCATTACTATCAGGATGCAAGGTCACAGCTTTTTCATGGCTCCAGCTCCCCAGGGCTTCACAGCTACCGACAACTGCAATCACCTCCCCTACAAATGTTCAAATTAGCCCGTTACCAGATGTAACTTCACAAACATTTAAACACAAATACGACTGACATTTACAACGTTTTAACTACAATATTTGAGATGTAATTATTATATTATTCTTAAACAAGGCCATGCTGACATGGAGTATAATGAATGTGTGGCAAATACATTGTTATTTTCACAATCCCAACCTCCTCCGTTTTTTCCAGGAGCTTATAAACACGTCACAAGTGGAACAATGATTTCAATATTTTGGGGGAAAAAAATGGACAATAATCTTTTTGACATTACTACACTTCACAAATAGATCATCGATGGATATCAACAAATAACAGTGTAAAACAAAACATTTTACAACATAGCAACTTCTAAGTGTATCTAGTTTAAAGGTTATGTGTTTACAAAGACTGACCGCTTTATGTTTGTGTGTTAGTGTCTACAGTTACGTTGAAGAGCCGTAAGTTACCTGGGGATGTTTCTCCTCTCACAGCCACAGTCACCTGAGCGGTCTCCATAGCTGACAAAGGCACGGACAAAGACTGGCGACGAAAACTACTGAAAGACATCGACAGATTTTAAAATGAGTGTCGACAACACAACACAGGAGCAGGATATAAAGTGTGACGACTGGCTGCTTTTTAGCGTAAACTGTCACAAACCACGTTGATGGAAACCGAGCTAGCTGTTAGCTGTGAACTCACCTCCAATGGTCGCTGGCCACAGTAGCTAAACCACCGGCAAGTGTGCTAGCTAAAAAAAGCGTCCTGCGAATAGCAACAGTGGTACAAAACAACTGAAGCGAGGGAAACCATCGTCATAACAGCTCTCTTCTTTCTTTTGGCACCTACTTAAGTTATGCGTCCGCTCTAGGCAGCCTCGAAAATGGAGAGTTTCCAGTGAACCAGTTTCTAAACCGGTCTAAAGCAAACCTGACCGGCTGACCGGTGCACCGCTACTCATCGCTGCCCCGTTATTCAGAGAGAGAAGACCCCGACGGTCAATAACCCGCAACAGACGAGCTTTAACAAAGGTGGACAACTAACGTTAAGTTACTCGGACGGGTAAGTTAGGGTTAGTGGTTACCGTTAGTAAACAACGATACACAGCTGTCAACGTCACCGCAATGAAGGGACATTTCCGCTGTATATTTTCAAAGTAAAGGATTAAATATCTAAACGTGCTTCGATGTCACAGTAAATGAAATAGTAAATCATTCAAGGAAGAACGTAACAACATTAAAAAGTTTTTTCAGTTTGTGGAGTGAGGTTGTGGAACAGACTGGGTGTGGAGCTCAAGCAATGTGCAAAGCATCAAGCATGATCCAGTTTTACAAAGTTGTACAACCGTTTTCAGGAGGTCAGGGAGGAGAAGGCTTTAAACAATCGGGTGTTTTCATAAAATGATTTTGTATTGTTTATTTAATCTATTTATTTTTTAGTTTTTTTTTCCTTTTATGTAAATATGTATGTTGGGGAGAAAGATTGTTAATTGAGTAGTGGAGAAGGGGTAGGTTTAAATAAGCATATGCTTCATCCTACTCCTTTTCGGACATGTGGGTTCACGTTATTACTTTTGTTTTGACTGTTGTTATTGTTGTTTTGACTATTTTCATTGGATTTGTTTGTTCCTTTGTTCCTTTGTTGTACTTTGTTGTGTTACTCGCACATGTTCGAAATAAAAAGGGAAAAAAAGAAGAAGAAAGAATTTGGCACAAACAATAAGGCAACCATGGATTGAAATCTTCAGAAAGGGCTTTGAATGAAGAAATACATTGAGAAAATGTGTGATTTTTGTAAAAGATGACCATTTTCTATTGATATACATACAATACAAATCTAGGTAGGTTACATTGCACTGGGGGGCATGTGCTCAGTATCTTTAAATCCCCAATGTCACCACTGCAGCTATGTAATTATATGTATGTATTTTATTTTGAATGTATAGTTTCTCGCGGACTTCCGTTGACTGTCTAACAGATCTGGTTCATACCGCCCTGTTCCAGATCTGTACGCTGCATCTATGCTGCATTAACGTGCCGTCGGAAATATCGCTACTAACTGAGCGCACATGGTCGACCCCCAAAAGTAGTAAACAAAAGGGAAAGTCGCAGGTTTATGAAATAACCTGCCGGCAAGATGGCCGAGGAACAAATAACTATTAAAAGCGTCACAATTCAAAACCTATGGCGAGTTTGTTTTCTAAAACATCAAATACGGTATCCGACCGCAGTACATTGTAACTTTAGTGATATGCATCCGCATCAACTGGTTTGTGTACGTCTGCAGTACACAGACAGACTTAGCGGAGGAAAGTGTACGTTAAAGGAAATTACATTACATTACATGGCAACGGAAATTATAACACGTGAACATACCGTCAGCAGAAATCGATCTTGCACATTTTCGGTGGAAATAATAACTT
This sequence comes from Morone saxatilis, assembly GCF_004916995.1. NCBI lineage: Eukaryota > Metazoa > Chordata > Actinopteri > Moronidae > Morone > Morone saxatilis. Next base: position 7,138,847 of record NW_023340246.1, read on the forward strand.
GTTTTGAAGATGAGGCTGGGAGGTCGATTGCTTCCTTAAATAGGGCGGTATTTTTTTTACACAGTTACGTCATCAACACCATACCCTTGACTGTTGACCGAAAACATCTCCATCACAAGTTAGATATTAGTTCTAAAATACATAAAATCCGAGCCCTGTCATGGGAAAAACGTTTTCTATGGAAGCGTCCAATTACATAACCGAAATGTCAATATTTTATAACGTAACTCTGTTGTTGGACGCTGAACTATTGATCATTTTTCACTATTATTTGACTGGCTGGGGCAGACAAGTTTACAAGCTCTGAAAAGTTCATCCATCGACATTTTCACCTGAGCTGCTCCACTGGAACAGATGGGGATGAAGTGCCTTACACTAACCACTGATAGTCTATTATAAAATATTTGATGAAAAATATACCTGTTATCTTTAAAAACGTATTTTATTTCCGACTGTACGTACTTGGCCATTTGAATAATAATAATAATCATCATCATCATCATAATCATAATCATAAAGATAATAACACTTTATACAGCACTTTTCAAAACAAAGTTACAAAGTGCTTTACATGTTTGAACCAGGATTAAAACATCCCAGGAATGCACTGAGGTAAATGAAATCAGACAGTTAAAATAATTAAAAAATCAAATGGAATACCTAACATAATACAATATAAAATAAATAAATAGTTTAAACATAATGAAGGCTGCAGGGCTTCATTCCTTCCTTTGTACTCATGACAGTGCCAGAGTTTACATTAGGTAGATCCAATAGCCTGGGTCCCTTATTAAAGTGTTTTCTATATATAATATATAATGCATTTGTGGAGCTGACAATGTTTGTTCTAACTGCATGATAGGCACATCATCAATACCCCTTTAAAACAGGAGGATCTTTAGACAAAGTAATGATACTGGGAATGAGGAAGTTTGGTTGACATTGAGTTAGACTAACCATCAATGTAAATGATGAAAGACCTCAGACTGTGTTGTTTGCGCACATTCAGACTGAAAACCAAATTTAGCCTGTAGCCCCCTCCAGTGTTCAAATGAAAATAATACACCATGCCACATGGTGGCAGCGTGGGTGAAAAAAACACTGTGGTATAGTTTAAGAAGTATAAATGAGACATTTCCAGACAGGACTACCTCACAGTGCAATTCCTCATCTCTGACATGCACCAGGCGATATTATAATCCTTCATACATAGAAACGATTGCACTTCACTCGCAGTCTTTTAATGAATCAGGGATTACTGAATCCCTCTTGTTTTGGATAAGGCAGACACAGCAGAGTGCCAATGAGTAAAATAAGACCGATGAAAGTTTTCATTTCGGATTGAACTGTTCCTTAAAGTAGTAGCTATCTTCATTTCTTGTCTGGCTGTGTTAATGAACACCACTGGGACCCCAATGTGATGAGGCAGGGGCAGATCTCAGCGTGGGAAAAAATGATCTATCTGACCTGGGAAAGCACTGAAACACTCTGCTCTGGGTGTGTCAAGCATGACAAGTTTGGAAAAGAAACTTGACTGCAGTGTATGAGCTCCGATTGCTCTGGTGTCTGTAACAGTAGATCGATGCTGAAAAGTGGTTTTAGATTGCAAGAATGGAAGTGAGAGAGAGGCATTGATGAGGACTTTATGAAGGAGTGAAAAAGGGAACAGATCAATCATAATGGGTGTAGAGAGACTGCAGCATTCTAAATATTTCACGCTATTTCTCAGCACCCAGCAATGCTCTCACAGATCACTTTTACCAGCCACTCACAACCTGCTTATTGGACTTATTCATTTACATGTGTATGTTTCTGTTGGTTAATTATGGAGGCTGGAACAAAATTACCAAAATGATTATTATGCCACCTGAATAAATCATAAGCACTGATCAAATACAAAATACCATAAATTAGTTTACCTTTGTATGTTTGATAAAGCACACAGATTTGACATTTAATCAGTTGCAATTGGCATATTCTTTAAACACAATGTACTTGTACTACTACCAACATTGATCACAGGGTTGGATACTAGTCGGTGATGGGATAGGTCTGGGATGTTAACATCTAATCAATAAATCTATAGCATCTTGTAGACATTTAGCATTGCCTGTATAATTACAGTTAGTTAGTGCATTTCAATGGATTGATGTATATAATAATAATAAAACACTGGAGACTATAAAATGCTAAAAAACTATCCACACATAATGTTAAATACAAAAATATAGTATTTATCAAAATGTATTCAACAACATAAACAAAAATGGTGGAGCATAAAAATAAGATAAGGCAGTAAGTGATAGTATTAGAAGCACTGAAGGCAAAAAGCTAAAAAGTTTTAAGTAAAATCCAGACAGCAGTGTGGGTCAAATTTAGTGTCAGAATTAGTTTAAAATTGTTCATATAGTGAGTGTGTCCACAAATATGCAAGCAAGCAATACATAATAGATCCTCTTAAAGTAGACATTTAGTAAGACATAAGGTATTGTAAAAATAAGTACAAAAGAAATTTAAAGATACTATGCTTGCCTGATATCAGACAGAATGATCAACTTGCGGAGTGAGCGATTTGAAGGTCTGGACTCAGGCGATGTCTGTACGGCATGTAGATGCTGAAATAAGTGTTTCTAATGTAGAACAGAAAATGAAAATGTCTACCAGAATACCTTCCTCAAATTTCGCCTCAGTGTCCAATTCATGCAATATTTCCAAGCACTGAAGTTTCAGGTATATCGGCCACTGAGCTCAGGAAATGAATAGACCAGATTGTTATGGTGCACTAAAAGAGCCCAAGGCTTAACCTGATTTATATTATAATAATCTACCATTGTTATAGTCGGATATTGGTTGTGTGAGTGCATAACACCAAGTTTCCTACAATATATTGCCACAACTCTTGCACTGAATAGAAACAGAATGTGTAAAAAAAAAACATTTTGCAAAAGTGTCTAGTGTCTTATTGATGTATAGCACTTATTTCTTGGCATGGTAAAAGATTTCATTATCATGGGGCATATGGGAACCAATTGCCTTCAGGGCTTTGAGTTAAAATCTACAGCACATTTTTTTTTTCCTGTGATGCTTAAATAAATTTGCTAAGAAAAGAAAAATAGCAGTTAATATTGGAATTCCAGCCCACAAGGCAGGGAAGTAATATAAATCCACTGCAGTACATTTCCATGCAGATTACAGTTTATATTATAAATCGGTCAGCTGAATATATATTTACCTATATGTGCATTCATTAGATATTCTATATTTACCCTGTTTGTGTTTGAATGAATGAATCAGCAGGAGTGTGTAGAGCAGTCTCTCAAATTTGCCTGCGGCATGATCCCCATCTACTGGTCATGAATACACAATCTCTCTCTGTCTCTCTGTCTCTCTCTCTCTCTCTCTCTCTCTCTCTCTCATGTTTTCTGGTGCCCCACTCCTAACTCCATTTGAGGTAATATTTATGTCAAAAAGATAAACTTTAAACATTTGAAAGCTTTCAAGAGCCTACAATAGATCTTATAAAGTGCATAAAAGCTGGGAGGACAGATGATATTATGTAGATTTCCAAAAGATAGAATAAAAGTAATTCATCAAGTCTGAAGTCTCAGACAGAAAAGAAAATATGGTGCTGGTGAATTTGAAGTCTTCCCTGATGAGCAGAGGATTGCTGAGTTATTAAGATCATTTGCCATTGAAATGCAGATCATTGGCACAGTGTTACATAAAACCTTATTGCGAATCACTGCGCAAAAACCCCTATCCCGAACACCAACATACAAATTTTAATACGCTGTAATGGGATTTCTCAGCGAGGTACCAAAAAGACATCCAAATGAAACAGGACTGCAAATTACACTTGTGCTATTGTACCATCCTGAAATGACATTACAGCAAGCAGCTAAGCATTGACCAGTGTTCAAAATGGGCCTCGGGGAAAACTGATGGCTCCACAGATCAACACATTACACCATATACCACCTGCCTGTCAGGGTTGGTAAGACAGAGGAAATGAATACAGAGAGACAGCGATGAAAGCATGGAAGGGAAAGAGAAAGACTGAGATGTGTTATCTCTGTTTGCTTTTGCAGAGGAAAACACAATAACAGCTAGAGGGTGGCTGCTGTGGGTTTTAAGCAGCTGCAGTGTGAAGATAGGGCTGTGTGATAATAAATTTATCCACAGGCTAAATTAAATTTCCTTTGAAAGAGGAGAACCAAGAAAGCATTATTCTACTTTTCTCTCTGGGAGTTATTGGACAAATTCTGAGTAATGGTGGAACATATGAACGGTAAAACTGTAACTGGTAGTTCTATTTTAATTGGTGTTGACAGATTGTGAGAGCTACAGTTCAGACTTTATTACCATTTTTATTTCTCTCGT
>NW_023340246.1:7143263-7162651 GCF_004916995.1 Morone saxatilis
ATGGTTTACACATTTCTTAATTTGATTAGTTAAGAGGAATAACACATGAATGCACATGAGGAAAATCAATTAATGATAGACGGTGTAAAGAACAATATTTCTGTGACCTTTTTTGGATAAGAAACAGCATGTGACCTAAAAAGAGAGGCAGATAAGATTTTTGCTAAATAAGATTTTTATCATTGTATTGTATTACTCCACCTCTAGTTCAGACCTTATAGTTTAAATTCACTAATGATCCCTGTGCCGTTAGGCAGTTGTTCACTCCCTCGGCCCTGCAGCACATTATTGTCTTCAGACCCGTCCTGAGTTCTGTGGCCCTTCCGTGGGCAGAAAGGGACGTAACGAACCCAAGATTGGGTCGAGAGGCGAGAGGTTATGCCAAAGGGGAGGTCATATACCTCTTCAGTTCCCAAGGTGCTGCAAGAGTCCTCTACATGTACTTTGTCCCAGGCTAAGAGGCCACGCTCACGTTTGGTCCCTGAGAAAGTGGTGATAATTAGAAGAGGGCCGTACACCACACCTTTCTTTATAACAACACACATATCGTTAACATTCCCAAAATCTTAAAACATTCCATAATGTTTAGATATTAGAGGAGAAACAAACATGGTGGAAAGAAATTGCATGCCCAAAAGCTACACATGCTACTGCAGTTTGATTCAATTACAGCCTTCCAGTTTTGCTTACCAGGAATTGTGTTATCTAGGAAGAAGCCAAGAAACCCTCCGACAAACATATGAGTGGTCAGCAATATGTTTATCACTTGGTCTACTTCTTTAACACCTAAGTTACACACATAGGAGAAAAGAGAAAAAATACTAGTGCAAAATAGTCAAAACACGTTCAGTTAAGTTTTCTCACAATGAAAACAGAACAGTTTCATGCCAGCTAGCAGTAGTTGAGGTGAAAGCCATTAAAAACTAGTGGCATTTCCTGGTAGGTTATACCTGTTTTGAAGAAATCAGGATTCTTCATTATCCAGTTTGGAATGACGAGTGCAGAAAACATGGAAAAACCAAAAACAAATATATTCCTGGAGGAATTCAGGTCTGTGGACTGTAAAATGAGATCTGTCAGCAAAGTTCTGAATAGCAGCAAAGCTTTCAGGAACAATCTGGCTTAATATCAAATTATGTTTCACGCTGTTGTTTACCTGCAGATTAGAAATGCCCGCTGCAGTTATCACTCCAAACATGATCAGGAACATCCCTCCAAGCACAGGGCTGGGGATGGTTGCAAAAATGGCTCCAATTTTACCCAGCATCCCCATCAAAAGCATGATAACTCCACTCAGAAGAATTACCATTCGGCTACCCACCTGTCACACAAACAGACAGTTGCTTGCCGCCACTTGAAAACAACCAATTTATGAAGTTCAAATAAAAAAGTTAATAATAAAAAATAAAAAAAAACCAATTTATGAAATTATGCACTATAAATGAGTGTTAAGCTGGAGGGACGTTAATATTGTTGCGAGTATCTTACCTTGGTGATACCCAGGGCAGCCACATTCTCACTAAATGAGGTGGTGCCATTGCCTGTGCCAAAAGCCCCTGCCAACAAACAGCCGAACCCTTCAACACCAATGCCCCGGCTGATGGCGTGCTTGGGGGGAGGAGGGGCCCCTGACAGCTTGGCACATGCATGGTAGTCACCCACAGACTCTGCCATGGAGCATATTATTCCAGCCATTATACCAAATACACCTGCCAGGCTGACAGTTGGCATGCCCCACTGACCTGAAACCAGAAATCAAAATGATGATTATTGAAATTTAGACTTATTATCAGCAATATTGTCAATAATGGATTTCACTACACCCACTACACCTCTTGCTATAATATGACTTATGACCGATGTATTAAAGATAAAAAAATAATAATCTAAAAACATTTTATAAAAGACCGACACACAACAAAGTTATGTTGATAGTATTCTAGTGAATTTACCAGGATAAGGAAATGTGAACCAGGGAGCCTCGTTCACTACATTTCCTTTCACATCTGTACGGGCAAGGTGGCCATATTGGGCTGGATCAGATGGTAGGACATCATAGATTGTGAGGAGGTAGCAGACTAACCATGAGATCACAATGCCCAGCAGAATCTAATTAATATCTAACATTAGTATCAGTGTCACTATTTCCAGGAAACCACAAAATACAACAAAAGATGTATCATAAAGGCATACTATTACAGTCTAAAACATACAGGCATTATCTGGAAGATATAGAACTTTGAGATGTGAAGTTTCTTGGCTTTGCTATACGCAGGAACAGGGATTGGTATGAGACGGAGGTACTGAGAGAACAGGATGATCAGCACTGTGGTCCTGTGTGGATGAGAAGAGCTGTCATTAGCGTCATGATGACAAAAGACTGATATCATACTTGAGACCAGTAGTGATGAACACCATCCCGGCTGAAGGAAAATCTGGCTTTTCAAGTCCAGATTTCAAAGAGGCTTTGACTAACATTACCTGGCACAGCTTAGTTTTTAATGTAATTTTAGACTGTGACCTCCTGAGAAGGTAAGTGCTAAATTTGTAGTCCAATACTGCTGGTTCACACAGAATAAAAAATAATTCCCTTCCAACTGGGCAAAGAGACATTCACCATGGCAGCGAGCGGTTACATACATAGCAGAGATACCCCAGTGGCTGCCAAGTTTGACTCCAGCTGAATCGTACAGTGACAGGCCTATGAGAGAGACTGTGGGGGCAATGGTTAAGGGGCCAATGAAGCGCATGAGGAAGCCGATGAGGCCAGAGAAACCAACCAGGATCTGGAGGACAGAGGCTACCATGATAGAGCCCTGCAGCTGTGGACAGGGACACAATAACCGAGATCATTAGCATTAACATCACCACCCTTGCTTTGGCTGAGTGATTAGACTATAACAACAATATTATTGGGTTTTTATGAGTGGAACCACATGAGCTTACTGAATTAATCATGAGTGCCGCAGAAGTGCTGTTTTACGTCTTCGTTGGCTTGCTATTATTGAAAGTTGTGTCTGCACAGTGTTTGTGTTAGCTCACTGTTCTCATGCGGGTCTGCCACACTTCAATGAAGACAGGCGAGGAGGTGTTGACCAGACTGGCGTTTTGGGTCCAAGCCGGGCACTTCCATTCTGGCATGGACAACATGGCCATGGCAGGGGTCAACAAAGCAAATGTACCCCCCTGTAGGATGGGAAGTCTGTAAGTGTGACACAAACAGAAGCAATACCCTGTCAGACAAGAAGAAAAATAATTTACTGAGAAATAAGTCCAAAGCAAAGGACGCCCTATTATTTGTACTGAATCCATTTTTGTTATTAAAGGTTAAATATACAAAATTAATTTGCCACTAGATGTCACACTAGTACACCAGCATCACAGACCACAACAAGGGCTCCATAAAGACTCCATCGACAAAACCAGTAAAAGACGCTTTACCATTAAATCAGCTTGTATTTCTTCCTCTACATGCCACCCTCTCCCCACCACATGAATCTTTCTCCAGATCCACCCCTGGTGAAAAGGGCTACTATGGTTGCCATGTTCGGCCACTCTCCTCAGTTGTACATGGAGGGACTCACATGCACTAACATACATGTGCGGCCTGGCTTTCTAAACAAAGTACAGACAGGCTGGGATAGCAACACAGACAAAGGGAGTGTGGTGTCATTCTATGCTCAGTACAACATTACTGTTACTACCACAAATCTCTTATATAACCTTTATGGTTATCTGAAATTGTATGTCCAATAACATTCACAATAATGGCTGAGGGACGTTCTCCTACAAGGTAACAAGACTAGAGTCGGCCACGCAAGCATCTGTGCAAGGTTGTATTTGCAGTAGGCACAGCAGTGCTTCGAACTAAATGCTAACGCAAGCATGCTAACATTTAGCTGACTGTTTATATGTTCACTGTCTTAAAGTTTACTGTGTCAGCATGGTAGGATCTGTTACTTAGCGCTAAACCCAAAGCTAAGGCTGATGGGAATGTCATCAGTTCTGCAGAACTGCAGGATTATGCAGCTGCAGTGGGTAACTCTTTCCACAGTTTGACCAAACTTTTTCACATTTAAAGACTAGTGTAGTGTGTAGGATTGAGTGGCATCTAGCAGATTGCAACAATTTGAATACAGCGCAGCCTTCCAAGCGTGTAGAAGAAACTATGTGAAAAATGTGGCCTCTCTAGAGCCATTGTTTCGTTTGTCTCCCATGGCGGTTCAATCTGGTGGACTCGACAGAAGAGGACCCACTCAGGTATAACAAAAACAGAATAATTCTTATTTTCAGCTGATAATACACAAATGAAAACATATACCTATGAATATTTCATAATTCTGACCTGACGCCGAAGGTGACCTGCAGCAGGGTGCACAGGCCGGAGACAAAGAAAATGGTGTTAATGAGGTGACTCTGGGTCAGACTGTCGTGCTGCAGACACAGCCCCTCCGCGAGAATGAGAGGGATGGAGATGATCCCACCGAATGCTGTCAGGTAATGCTGTACAGGAGAGGATCAGTGATGAGAATGATGAATTGATGGTATTGATAACACTGCTACAAACACAGAACATGTTAAGAATACTGGTCTATCCAGTATGTCATCTTCTTTCTCTAGGCTGACATAAGGCACAGAGGGCTTGCATTTAGAATCACTGACAGCTACAAATGAAAAGGAATAAAAGTTTCGACATGTCATTTATTGCCCCCAATTACAAAGTGAGTTAAGCAAAGTTCACATTCAGAGATATCGCAGGTTTGAAATAATACTTAAGATGAAAATCAGCTTACACCCACCTGAATGGCCAGAAAAATACAAAGGTACCAGGGGGGAACATCAGTCACACAATAGGTTGGTTTATTTCTGTCTTCCTCTGCTACACAGCTGCTCCCACTTGTCTTTCTCTCCTTTCCTCTGGGCTGATCATTGACTCGTTCATCCATCTGCATCACCATATAAAACCATGCAGATGTAACACAAACTTTTACAAACGTCAATAACTTGTGTCATTCAAAACATTTTGGATTTTTAAATGTAGTGAGACAGATAGACATTTCAGGTAGATAGATGACAGATAGACAGGTTATTGTGTTTCTATCTTGGTTGCAAATGTGGAAATCCTAAAAATAAAATAAGATTTTGTGCTATGCTGGCCCTCCCTCTGCATTAGCTGTGAGAGCTTAGAGAGAATTTCAGCAAAAGTTGCAAAACTTTTAGAAACTTTCAACCTACATTACTCCCACTTTCTCGGAACCTTTGCCCAGGATTAATCAGAACTACAGAACTCCTTACTATTTAACAAGATACAGAAGCAAAAGCAATGTATCTTTCGGCAGCCTGCAATTCTGACTGCTTTTAGAATGAATAAAAATGTCTACATACGGTATATTTTACGTGAATAAGTCATTGTACTTACATTAAATGCAAGATTGTCAAGTCCACCGCTTTCTTTCCCTGAAGCCATTGCAACTACAGTATAAACCAAAAGAACTTTCTTTTGGTTTCGGAAGGCAGAGTTCTTCTAACTGGACTGAAAAATCCAATCCAACCGCACAGAAACAAACAGGAAGACTAAGTGCTCAGGAGTCAAGGAGGAGTAAGTCAACCTCAGTTCAATGGGCAACAATGACTAATTTGGTTGTGAGTTGTAAAAGTGTTTTAGTGGCAACGCAAAGTGATGACACATCATTCCCCTCTTTGTTATTACATTTACAGCTGGTAAGTGTGTATTCAGTGGGGGGGTACAATTCTTATACACTTATAAGTTCTCTTTTAATTAATTATCTTAATTTAATTTCATGCTTTACACCATGAGGTTTTGCTTACAATATCATACCAACATATATATAATATCTTGATGTACCTAGGTTGGTGTCAGCCTAACATGAAACATTAAAAACCACTTATAATCACTCAGTCACTTAGTTACCATTAGGAGGAAGGAGATGATTTTCAAATTTTAAACTTGGAATAGAGTGTTTATATTTCAAGCAATACTGGATGGAACAATGGATTGAAAAATAGGATGGATGGATGGATAGAGCAGGCTTCTTACTTTTTTCATTTACTCACTTCATGTTGAGGGAAAAAACCAGAAGAAAACTCTTAACCAAGGGCCCAGAGAGAACGCTGACAGTTTCAGCTTGATGCTTTGTTTGATCACGGATTTGAATTTAGCACGTACCTCAAACTGTCGCAGTAGGTTGACTGGACAAAATTGGGAAGATGGTTAGATAAAGAGATACAGTGCCTTCAAAGACTGGATGTTTCCCTCACTTAGGGGGAGAGAATGTGGAGAATTGATATGATCTCTCCGTGTCATGCTGATAAATGTGTCGAGGCAGGTGCAGCAACGCATCTTGGGAAATTATCAAGTGAAAACGAACTCCAGCCTCCAGTTTTAGACCAGAGTACCAGAGTGGTGTTTGATGTCAGGCCATAATAACCAAGACTCTCTCGCTCTCCTAAGACTCCTGTCAGTAAAATCCATCAACAGGATGTGCACAATATCTCTCCTATTCTCACTGAGTTGAATTAATGAGACTAGTAGAAACACTATCACAGGATAAAACCAGGTCAAACTGATACAACTTATCTGCCACTGGAGGGACAATCAACAGTAACACAGGCAAGCACTCTGAGATATTTACTATAATAATAATGCTAATATGTGCTGGGTTATTAGCGCGGTTGGACACTTAGAGTAATTTATATTCTTAAGGATGCTCTTTGCACAACAGCAAACTTTAATGTCATTTAAAGTTGCAATGTAGCACATCCATAACTGCCTGTGACATTTTTACAGATAATGCTGCTTTATTATTTTGTGAGTTATTAACCAGGCAGGTTAATTTTTCATGTTTTGAGTTTAGGGAAGCAATTCAGCCAATTTGTGGGAAGATAGTGTGCAAAAAGTGTTATTTGGCTCTGAAACCTTACTCAGCTCTCTGTTCATTAAAACACAGAGGTGTACTCCTTAAGAGTTATTTTGTGTGCCTTTAGGGTGGGAATCATCTATTATGTAACGGCTCCTGCTAATGCAAACTGTACATGAAAATTGTCATAAAACCCACAAGTGACACAGTGCTTATACAACTTTATACTGTGGTGTCCCTGTTTCAGTAGTATGACTTATAAGATTCATGTTTCAAAACTTCACATCATTTTGCACGGTAGTACAGACTAATTGTGACACATTCTGACAGGGAAAGGTAGGATGCAGGGATGTAAACACAGGGGGTTTGAAAGGAGCAAAGAACATTCAGTCAGCAAATGTCACAGTACATAAAGTATTTGTTCATCCAGCAATGAGCCAATGTCTCTCAGTCGAGCCTGGGAGAACAAGTAGTAAAAGGAAGCTCTTTGTTGCAACACATGGAACTGTGGCTGCAGAACATGCTGTATAGACTGTGTATCTTTTCATTATTGTCAAATAATTGGTGCAGCATGTTTCGTAACCTGACCAAAACTTATAAACCTATAAACACATGAACTACGTCCAGTCAAGAATCAGGTCAAACATGTATCATCTCTATAAAGGGTGTGTCCATGTTTATGCTTGTGGTACTCAGCAGGGAGATTCCCATGTTGTTATCTTATCATAGACTTTGTGGTATTTCAATGCCATCCTATCACTTCTCATGTATCTCTGTAGGAATGATAGCAAGCCAGTAGAGACTGACTCTGCCTGAGGAGGATCTGCAAGTGTTATGTCGTGAAAATTCTCCATAATAGCGATGAAGAAATTTGTCTTTGCAATAATTTATTGCAATAGTCCATCAATCATTTGCAAAAGGTCTGCCCAGCATGCTGTATTTCTACATGCAGGCTCATGAGCAGAGCATTTTGTAACCCTCAAACACTAACAGTTGACCTTTAATTGAAATATAGTTGCTCGGTTGCAGAGTTGTTTATTCATAGCTCTAGAGTTAAAGGCCGAGTCTCATACAGCGTCTCTCTCGATAACTGTTGGGAACCGCGGTTTCACACAAAAAAGTGTAACATAAGACAATACTCAGATTCATAAAACAATAAGAGTATACATTTCTATTCCATCAAACATGCATGTGTTTCTTGCTCAAGCTCCTCAAGCTAAGTAAAATCTGATTAATGGGCTGAATGGCTATTACTTGTCTCCAGCAGAGAGCCCAGACCTTTTCAAAGCAAACAAGTGCCAGCACCAATCCATTCAAATGTGAAGTCAGGGTGAGAAAAAAAAACACAACTTTGTTCCCAAGCTGCCATTGATCTTGACACCAGTGTGAGTGTCCTTGCAGAGAGGCAGGCAGTGCTATTGAGTTAAAGAATATTTTTGTAGATTTTTGTTACAAAGACCAACATACTTGCTGAAATGAAAATCAGAATTCAAATCAAATAATGCTTAAAGTTAAAGCTTGTTTTTTTTTTAAAGCTATTTTTCACATTTAAAAACCAGCATGACCAATACACACACACATCTCTGAATTTGTGTATTTGTTCATATTTGGTTGTTTTTGTAAGGGAACACAAATGGAAATTCAGCAGCAGTTAAACGGGATCAGAGATTGAGTCAGCATCACTCATGTGCCTTGAATATTTAGCAATCACTTTGCACAACAAACACAGCAAGTGTGTTTTAAATAAGTAGAACAAGTGTAAAAGATGTCCACTTGGAATTGATGCAAATTATGTGGTCAGACTCAGCAAATAAGGTCCTCAGAAAGTAATGTAAGTGATTTTCTGTAAAACAAATTAAAAGGAATATCTGGGTATGTGGATGTGTTATAAACACTTAAAATAAAGAGACTTGACAAACACATCAAATTGAAGTGTTTAAATGTGAGTTACTGTTGGCATGTTCACTCTTTGAATCATGGACAAAGGTTACCTTTTAAACCAAAAGGCCTCATTGAATGTCACTGATAAGTTGCACCTTTAATCTTTTAAACCTGAGGAAGACTTTAAACAAAATAATCTGTTTTTTCTCTGTGTGCTGTCTCAATCCTGACTCCATACCACTTGATGTTATCGCCTCTGTGAACAATGCTTAACATCAGTGTCAATTTAACCAAAGAGCTGAAGGTCAGAGCGAGAAAGATGCTTCAGGGTAGATCAGTTCTTTAATATCATGTCAATATGAGAGACTATTAAGATAATTTATCCCTCTGTCTATTGGAGCAGTGGGAAAGCTATGAATCACTCTTCCTTTGCAACCAACATGTTTACATGTTTTATTCAAAATCTACAACGCTTTGCTGCATAGAAACAAAAAGACATCTCCTACATTGTGACGTTTTTTTACAACCACACGTCAACCTAAGGAGACAAAGTTGTTCCTGCAGGTATTTTGTAAGTGGTTTTCAAGTACTCAATCCCTTAATTGCAGTCCTAATTATGCAATGCAAGATATTCCCTAGTGAGGAAAAGGGGGGCCAACAAACTAAGGCCACTGAAATGATTACTGCTAAATTGCACTTCTGCTGTACACTGTGTCTAGGTGCTTTTCCTGAGCGGCAATTAGCAGGGAGAAATCAATGGCATGAAAAGCCTGTGCTAATTTGTGATTATAGGGAGCTCTTTAAAAACTGTGTCTCGGACTCGAATAGACACAGGCCTGTCTGTGCAGTCAGGAGGAAGTCATAAAAATGTGCATTTTGATTTATCGGAAGGTTAACTAGGTTTCCAATACAGTTAGATATTTTTTAATGTAATTTCTGCAACTGTTTGTTGTGCCTATGAAGAACAAACAGACAGTCTTTTCTCTGGAGAGCTTTTTTATGTGACATATGGAAGTCATATTGTCATAGTGCTACCAAAACAACTGCAGTGAGTCAGTAACAAAAGAAGGAGGAGAAGACTTGCATCCTTTAAAATAGTCTCTTATGTCAAAAAAGTGTTACATCCTTGGCTTTGTTTGTGGTTTGTCAATTTTTATCTTTGGGCAAATACCTCTACATGCAATCTGCCATCAATGTGCAGAACAGCAGGATCACATCATATATTGTACAATGCATTTACAATTCAGTTGTTAAGCAGCATTAATAAAGTGTTTGATAGCCCTTGTGGAACATTTATATCACTCTCTTCTGTACAATTGCGCATCTGCCCAGCTGACTGAGTTGTGTAATAAGGCTAGTTTGCATTTACACATCAAAATCAATACTCATGATGAAAACCCAGGAGAGGAAAGCACATGCAGCAATACTGGCCCATTAAATTTCCATTCACTGCAGAGGTTTCTTACAAACGGTTTGTAAACATCGTTAGTTGTGTGGCGGCCAATCTTTCGTCATGTTTAGAGTAATGAAATATAAATGATGAAGCAGTTGAAATGAAATGATTCATATGAAAATGAGATGGATGCTATACTACTACACTAGTTTATTAACTACTTTAATAGTAATATACCAAAAGACCATTCTCTCATGATAATGAGTTAACTTACAAAATATGTAATACAGTCTCAGAGAACACAAATATATTGTTCAGGGTCAGACCTCCTGAAAACTTTGTAGAGCCTCCATCAGTGTAAATCACCTTTAGTTCAATTATAAGCAGTGTATCACATTTTTTAAACATAACACATGTTCTACTTGTATTGACATAAACATTTAATGTATCATCTTTGTACAATACTAGAGGGATTTCAGTGTCCCTTTTTGAGGCCAGTATTTGCATGTTCCCTTGAAAATGAACAATAATCAATTAAAGTAAACTTCCAGAAACAAAACATGTAAACTCTGTAGATATTCTTTAGGCGACTTGAGATGTTTTCCAGCAGCACTTGCTGTGCTGAGCAGTGTTGACATTGCATCATTCATGCATAACCCTGTGACTTTCATTAGCACATTTCAGTAAACAGCTAACCACATTAAGCTGGTCCTGCAGTACTGGAAGTGCTGCTGGTGTTACATCCTTTGTCAGGCAAGCCCTGAGCACACTGGTCTGTCTATGACTCAGGCCTGGGCTGTCAAAATGTCAACCAGTGTGATGATATCGTCAAGAACTAATTTTATTCTGGATATGCTGGCCTCACAGAAATCAGGGAAATGGGTGTGTAGCTAAATATGATCATGTAATTCTAGAAGAACCATTGACTGTTTAAACACATTAATGTGCCCAAGTTGTACCAAGAAACTCTTTTCCCCTCATTTTACTGTTAACATTGAAAGCTTTTCACTGCACTGTGGCCACACCTCTTAAAGAATCTAACAGTGCATATCTAATGTCTCGGCTGAAGACTAACTGTCCCCCTTAGTCTTCAGCTTAGAGTCTGGAACAGATAAACAGCCCCTGCTCGATGATCTCAAAGTGCGAACATGGTCATAAGGGGATAAAAGATCTTAGATAGACTGAGGAGTCAGACCATTTAGTGCCTTGTAAATAATTAAACGAGCCTTAATCAATGTCTAGTAATGATATTACCTAATGCGAGCATATAAAAAGAGAATAAAATTGGTTCCAAATTGACCCTTGAGGTATGGAAGCATATTGCATTTAAAAAAACAAAAACAACAACAACTTATTGTGTCGTAATTCTGAGAACATTTTTCATTAAAAAAAATAATTCTATTCAAGTGGGCCCAGCCCAGACCCTCAGCCCTCTAAGCCTGACCCAAAGCCACTACTACTCGGTCTCCAGCCATTGCAGAGCATTGTGTCCCCCAGCCTTTAATCCCTGGTACTCCGCTGGAAAACCAGAAGGAGGAAAGGAGGTCGGTGTGGTCAGTGCCCCTATGTGTGGACACTGGATGTGGACACGGGAGGACAGCCAAGAAAAGGCACTTACTCATGTTACAGTTCTGTGGTTTATCAGTGAAGTGTATGGATTTGCAGACTGGAGTTAACACTGACAACAAACATATATCCGCATTATATACACAAATTTCTGCTATGAAATGTCTGTATCCTCGCTGAAATGCATTATTATAAACAATGAGGCACTGGTATTGGTCACATCTCTCGTGTCTCGACTCCCAGGACACCTTGGCTGAACACTAGCAGTTTTGAGTACAACCAGGGCCCAATTGTTAGAATTACATTGTTCATAAAGCCCGGCCTACTCTGCCGCATTAATAATGTGTTCGCATTTATTCTTCCTCAGTTACATCATCATCCGTTTCTCCCTGAAGACCTCATTAGAATCTTCACCTTTACTTGTATTACCGAAAAGAAACAACTTTACTAAACCACAGTCTATATTAATAAAAAAAAACTTACCTGTGGGTGATGGCAGAGGAACATTAAAGTGGACTTCCATGGTTCACTTCATGTACCAGGATATTTAATAATCGAGCTGAGTCCTATTCTGATTTGCAACAGAATGAGTGATAGGAGAGGGAGGTTTTGAGAAGGAAATCTGATAATTAAGTATTACGTATTATAATTAGCCCTTACCTGCTTCTCTGGTAATTAGTATAATTCAAAACCTGTATTACACAATAAATCAGAGCTGAATCCTCTTCATGGGCAATTTCAATCTTGTGCAAGGGTCCTATTGAGTGTTGTAGTGACAAAGCACCCTGCTGCTCAATAGTGATGCTAATAGTATTACAGGTATATCGAGTACAAGCCTTCGATTCATTCTGTTTGATGAATGCATAAACAATGAGGTTGCTTTATGACACCTGCATGGATCATTTGGAACCACACTTTCCATTCTTTGTTGCCTATTGTCCTCTCTTGCCCAACACTACTTCACTTACAGTAGGCTAATAACCTGGCAGGGTACTATCCAACAAGTAATGAATGGGCAAAGTTGGATCACTAACTGGGAAAATGAGGCAACTGCCACAGGGCCTTAGAACTCCAGGGGCTCACAAGCTCCAGGCTTATTTTTGCTAATTATCCCAGCCTGGCATAGGACTGGATGCTTAAGGACTTCTTGTGGTAGCAATGATTCACAATGTTTGAAAAACCTATTTTATTGACTGCTCAGTTTTATACCGGCACAGACTGCTGACTCCTCACTACTCTCAACCGGCTGTAAGGGGCCACAAGTGATGAGCTGCTTCCCTTTAAAATCTTGTTTCTGCTATTGACAACTTTAAGGTCATGCTTGTGTGAGCAGATTCTTTTGTTGGCTTTTTCACTTTGAAATTGTCGTTTTACATCGCTTGTGTTTTGGAAATGCCTGTCTACTCTGGTTACACCTTGACGTAACCTACATATTGTCTCTCCCTTGTTGCTCTCATGCATATACGCAAGACACACAGCCTGCCCTGCACTCCCTGTTCCCCCACCCACAGATACAGCTGGCAGAGATCTGCACTCTACTGAGAGATTTTTTTCAGGGGAAATATGCTGCACTAAACTTAAAGCAAGTGCTTTATAACTTATTGGTGACAAAAAGCATCGCTGTGTCCACAAGTCTACAGCCATGCAAGCAGGTCTATGAGGCTGTGGTGAAGTACAGCAGTGTTTTTTGAGATAGATTCTAACATCAGCATACTAACATGCTCACAATGACAATTCTGAGATGCAGAAGTTTAGCAGGTAATGTTTACCATGTTTATTAGTTAACACATTTGTTAATTAGCATAAAGTGCATCCAAGGCTGATGGAAATGCTGTTAGGTTTGCAGGTATTTTGTCATAAACCAAAGTGCTGGACAAATTAAAATTTTGACTGGATGATGGCACTAGATTAAAAAAACAGGGAATTACCATAGCTCTATGGCCGAGTAATGTGGCCTTCTTTTCCTGAATTGGGAGGCTATCACAAGATTAATGGCACATCTGTGATTATTGGATTTTCCAACAAAAGTACATTGGATGTATGTACCAAATTTCATGGCAATCCAGTTGTCGACACATGTCACTCAAGACCACAAATGACAACCTCATGGTGGCGCTAGAGGAGGTCAGGAGATCACCAGAGTCAACAGAATTAATCATCTGGGGATCATAAATGTCTGTATAAAAGTTCCATGGCATAGTTGTTGACATATTTCACTCTGGTAGACAGACAGACAGACAGACATCCATCCCTTCCAGAAGAATCTAGTTTCCAGATGTGGGGCTCACTGGCAGGTTAATGATGGTATGGGGATGGGATCAATAGAAAAAAATAAATAATAAAAATAAAATACAAAATATGAATTTTACTATTTATTTCTGTTTTTATTACTGTTATTATTCAGAAAGAACAGCAAACACAAGGGGCCCCTAATATCCTAATATGCTACTTTGCTGGGCACAGCAGAATCATTCACACTTTCTTGGAGGAATAAGCCATGTTTGGTCAGCAGAGAGAAAAAGACACAACAGAAGAAGCTGCATGCAAGTTCTTTACTTTGTTGTGATAATGTGGTTTAAATATTTTATTTAAAAAAATATAAAAAGTTTTTGAAGCCATTAAGAGTCTGTGTTAATACTTTTTGATAAGTGTGCAGTCAGGCTATTATGTTAGATATATTTCGGCAATCATCAAGATAATATATTTCAAGTTAGGGATGGATGTTTGATTAGTGAGAACTTTGCTTTAGATCTTACATCAGATTGTGTTAAAAGACTAATAATAAGTGACTCCTTAAAAGGAAAATGAAACAGCCTCTTTCCCAACTATATGACAGACAATAATGATACATTACACAGCAAAAGTAAGTGCATTTGACCTCAGACGACCATACACAGACTCCCCTATTGTTCTTGGAATATCATCAAAGTCCCCCAAAGTAGTTTTGAGCCAAACATAAAGCTTGTCCCCACCAAAGATCAAAGCCCAGTGGAGGCTTTCATGAGGTGCATTGCATTGTGCTCTTCATGAGCCACTAGCCTTTTGTTCATACATGTTAGTGGGTTAGATGAAAGGGGTTGTGTTGCTGCAGACGGGGGCCGATCCTAGCCGTGCTCACAGAGCCTGTCTGAACGCATCGAGCTTTCCCTCTTAACCCCCCCACTGCCCGTAAGCTCCTATATCTTCATGCCTCACTAAAATATTAATCAGACCTGGAGCAATGGCAGTAAGGCCACAAAAACACATACACACTGTGTCACATGTGAGTGCACACGCATTCACAGACACACACATTGTTCAGAGCATGGGACTTGTATAATTTAGTGCTTCAATGCTTTTGATATCTAGTGGCTGGATGGCTCACAGTGGAGTACTGAGCCTCAGTCACAGACAGTACTTCCTCCCCAGGGACAGCAGAGGAAACTGCAGAGCCCTGTTGAGCTGCTGCTGCTCACTGTACACAAAGTGAAAAATGTGAAAATTGAAAATCTGTCATTCGCACAAAAGACCAGGTTCACTGGCTTCTTTGGATCAGTGCGTATTGCTTGGGTGTGCGATACACTGTCTGACTTTATGGTTTCATGCTCAGACCAGTAATTATTTCAGTTACCACAACAGAGCGTGTGTGCAGTAACAATGATTGACGTCAGTAACCAGTCATGTAGGCACGAGAAGCACAGGCAAGAGAGCAGATTTATGGTGCAAGATATTTTCATTTTGCTTGCAGCTGTTACACTTTCAGGGCTTATGGTTTCCAAGACATGATTGCATTTGAATGTACTTTGCTATACATAAAGGTCAGTGCTTGTTGTGTAAACATCCCATGTAAAGATTCACGCATAAGCATCTATAGAGGCCCATATATATAGATGCAAGTAATTTACATTTATGTTCAATAGTCTCAGACAGGTCACTTGTTGACTTGCATTTGTCTGAGTGAAAGAATATATGCGCTGAGGAAGAACACATTGTTGTACAAGGAAGCAAGAAGAAGAAATTAATGCAAAATGCCAAAAAAGAAGATGCCCACAGTTGTCAGTTTGAATGTTCTGAGCCGTGCTGAGCTGAGCCTACTAGGTTTGAGCTCTGTCGCAGCACATGTCAGCTCTTCCCAATCCAGGGTTTCTTGTGAAGACAGCAGCAGTCACATATTAAGATACTGCTCATGCTCTGCCTAGTTTCATGGAAAGCTGCGAATTAAAAGAAGTTTGCAATCAAGACCCGAATACTGTCCAATCATAAATCCTTGCACTTGTCAATACAATAAGTAGACTTTTTATGACTCTGCAGCTGTGTTCTTTTGAACATATTGACAGACACATACAACTCTTGATTAGAGAAACACTTATATCTGGAACAAGCATAATTGGAAGAATGAATAATGTTGGAAAACAGGTACATCCATGTTACTTGAGTGTTAACCACAACAACTATTGATCCAGGTCTCCATTAACTGGTTTTCCTTTACTGGTGCTAAAGCTCACACATTCCCATGGTAAATGTGCTGAAGGCTGAATGAATTATTGAGGAGTCAGTTGGGCTGAATTCTGACTCAGGTTTGGTCAGACTCCAATGCTGTACATGTCTATTTCAACTTTATTTAAAATATATGCTACATTAGCATTAAATCATTTAAGCAAACATAAAATGTAGGGCAACATTGCAGCTGAGAATAAGGAAGTATTACATAACTACAGCCTTTGGCAAGCGTGTTCTAAAACACAAAGAAAAATCTTATTTTGAAACTGGGTGTGTAAGGAAATGTCTTGCGTCCACTTGAAAAAAAATTCTACTGTTTTTCTGAATAAAAAAACTCATTATCTCATAATTGTGAGGTATGTTTTCATGAAACCTCGAGCATGCACTCCATGCCCAGGTGTAGCTCTCAGCCCCCCTGAGCCTAACCCAAAGCACCTAATACTGGTTCTCCAGCACTGAGACAGTCTTCAGCAAACTCCAGCGGGCCCAGGCTCTGTGTCCCCTAGCCTTTATCCCAAAGAGGGAGGTCGATGTGGTCCATGCCCATGGCTGGGGTGTCACGGGAGGACAGCAAAGAACAGGCACATGGATGTGCGCTCAAGTTACTCTTATATTCTGTGGTTTATCAGTAAAGTGTAGACTGTAGACTGGAATTTCTGTTAACAGTGACAGATAAATATGTTCAAAGATAAACTATAATAAACTGGTGTGGGTCACATCTTTAGCATCCAGGCACACCTCCAACTGTGACTTCCAGCATTCCTGCGTGTGTGTGTGGACACAAAAGCAAAACCAAGAACAGACACTTGGCTGTGGGCACAGAACACGCCAACCTTCTTCTCTCCCTCTGTCTAGTTTGCTAAAGGTCAGGGGACTCTGAAACATACTGGAGACTGGTTTTATTTGGGTTAGGCTCAGGGGTGCTGAGAGAGGGCATCGAGAGCCTGCTGGAGGTACCTCGTCAATTCAGAAAAACAAGAAAAAGTAATCTCAGAATTCTGAGATAATAAGAAATAATAGATCTTTTTCACAGCAGCTTGTTGACATGAAATAGTAGGATAAACACGTGTTAGGGATGATTCAAACTAAGGCTGCCTTCCAGGTAGTCAGCAGCATAAACAGCTGAACCAACTTCTCTCTGACATAAAAGAGAGAAAAATAAATAAATCTTGACAAAAAGTGTTGCAGGGCTATAAGTATCAAATTGCATAAGAGTGCACGACTCTTCGTGATGTTGTGTCCACCCCCCTACCTGTTTCTCCTCAGGCATCTCCTGGCATTAAAACGCAACCATGAATGGACTCTAAAATCTGTTTAAGCGATCACCCAAATGACCTGTGACACTAACTAGATTGCTAATTCACTTTCCACCAAATGTCGACATTGTGCACGCATCAAATTTCACTCACATCACCCTGATTGCAGGTCTAATGAGTCATGACATTAACAGAGCCTAAAGCCCTCCTCCCACGCTCCTCCAGCCCACTCCTCTCTTTATTTGAGGCGCTCCTCTGCTCCGTTCTTCAGAGCAGCAGGCGCCCAGTCAGCGCAGCTCTCTCCTGCCGATAACGGAGAGGACGGGAGTTGATGCTTTCCCCCCCACATTTTCTTGGATATACCGTCTCCTCGCCAAGATGAGGCTTATTTTTGTTGTTGTTGCGGTTGCGGCTTTGTTGACAGGTAGGTGGAAGAGTGCTGGGTTTTCTTCTTACAGAGTGTTTTAAGTTAGAGAGCGCAGTTCAGGACCATGGACAGAGACACTGACGACTCTCACTTTAATACATGCGATTCCTCGTGCAATGCCACATTTCAATCATTTTAATATAATACTTTTTCTTCTAATGCAGAAAATCTAGCGCTTCCAGTTGGAAAAGAAGGACAGAGAGAAGATGTGGTATGCTTTTCGAATGCAATTTGATTGTTAAGTTTAAAAAACTGTCAGAAAATGAAGCCAAAAAAGCAGCAAAGAGATACGTATTTATGTTATTTGTTTATTGCAGGTTACACGATGCTTGGTTGAAGTCCTGTCCAAAGCTCTCTCCAAACCGGACTCTCAGCTGGATCAGGAATGCAAAGATATCCTCCAAGCAGGTTTGTACCACAGGCAGACTCTCCAGTGTGCATGGGGATAGTAAGCAGGCATATTTAAAGCATTAAGGACATTGTTGATGCAGCACTCTTGAACTGTCAGGTCAGGTTTGATTAAGACTATCTTGGCAACTAACTTGGGGACATAAATACAGCTATTAAGATTGTTGAGTTTTCATGCCACTTTTCCACAGACAAGACAAGCAACCAAAAATATTAATCTTTATCTTCCAGTACAGTTCAGTACAGCAGCTTTTAATCAAACCTAAATATCAAATCGGTTGGCCGTCATCAACTACACAATGGGATTTTAATGGCTTAAGTCCATTAAGAAATCCATCATAACCTGTCGCTGAGAGCGATATTAAACTGATTCTTTACACCTCTTTTGATCTTTCCTTTGTTCTGTCATAGGGGTTAAACATGCCCCACTGGACAAGAAGAGTGCAGAGGGGATAGCGACTCATGGAGAGGTGGTCAAAGGTCATCCTGAAGTGCCTGAGGCAAAAGGAGCAGATGTGAAAGACATCGAGGCTCTCCTGAAATCCGTGGAGGAAAAAAGAGAAATCCCAGAAGACGAGCGCAGCCAAGAATCCTGGAGTCTGGGTGACGAGAAGGAGAAGAGACACGAGAATGAGGAGGAACAAGAGCGGGAGAAGAGGAGCAGCTGGAGGCCTGGAAGATACCACCAACGGAAACACAAACGAGGAGGAGAAGAAGACAACGAGCGCAGTCAGGAGAGTTGGGGTGTAGAGGAGAAGAGATCAGAAGAAGACGAAGAAGGCGAAGACAGAGAGAAGAGGAACTGGAGGCCTGGACGATACCACCAAAGAAAACACAAACGAGATGAGGAACCTTTAGGAGAAGAGAGGGAGGAGCCAGAGGAAGAACGTAGCCAAGAGTACTGGGATGTAGACAAAAGGCATGGGAATGAGGATGAGGATGAGAGATACAAGCGCATATGGAAGCCCACACATCGCTACCACCACAAGAAAAAGCTCCACAAACGTGGTGAGGAGGAAGATGAAGATGGCAGTCGCAGCCAGGAATCTTGGGGTCTTGACGATGAGAGAGAAAAGAGGGACTGGAGGGCTGGAAGGTAC
>NW_023340246.1:7162762-7165868 GCF_004916995.1 Morone saxatilis
GCTCGCAGAAGAAGCCAGGGAAGACCCTGATGAAGAACGCAGCCAGGAATCTTGGGGTCTTGAAGGTGAGAGAGACAAGAGGGACTGGAGGGCTGGAAGGTACCACCAAAGGAGACACAAACGTGATGAAGAGCTTGCAGAAGAAGCCAGGGGGGAGCCTGATGAAGAACGCAGCCAGGAATCTTGGGGTCTCGAAGGAGAGAGAGACAAAAGGGACTGGAGGGCTGGAAGGTACCACCAGAGGAGACACAAACGTGATGAAGAGCTCGCAGAAGAAGCCAGGGAAGAGCCTGATGAAGAACGCAGCCAAGAGTACTGGGACTTTGATACTGGAAGAGATAAGAGAGACTGGAGGGCTGGGAGGTACCACCAGAGGAGACACAAACGTGATGAGGAGCTCTCAGAGGAAGAGAGAGAAGAGCCTGATGAAGAACGCAGCCAAGAGTCCTGGGACTTTGATACTGGAAGAGATAAGAGAGAGTGGAGGGCCGGCAGGTACCACCAGAGGAGACAGAAACGTGATGAGGAGCTCTCAGAGGAAGAGAGAGAAGAGCCAGATGAGGAACGCAGCCAAGAGTCCTGGGGCTTGGACAAAAGAAATGGAAAAGAAGAGGAAGAAATAGAAAAGCGCATATGGAAACCGTCACATAGATACCACCATAAAAAGAAACTCCACAAGCGTGGCGGAGGGTCATCGGAAGAAGAGGAAGAACAGAGGAGTGATTCAGAGGAATATGAGGAGGTGGCAAAGGACAAGGACGATGCTCTGAGGTACTTCTATCTTTCATCATATCTAACAACTTCTACTCTTTAATTGTTTGTTTGTATTCTGCACCCCGGAGCACAAAACACTGCATGGTTCAATAATACATGTCTCCAATCAACAGGGATCCAAACAAAATTTTGCCTAAGATATAAAAAAAGCCTTAAGCAGTGTGCATGTGTTGACATAAAAACTACTGGTAGAACAGCATCTAATTGGGGCTGTGTTTCAGATATCTGGCAGAGAAGCGTAATCCCTGGATTTTCAGAGGCTACTACCATCCTGCATGGTTTAAAAGGAGTTCAGATAAGCACGCTGCAACCTCAGACAAGGTAGGCATTATGTGTATATATGAAACAGCAATTATATAGTTGCAAATTGTTTGTAGCTTTGGTTGAGAGACATTAAAACTCAACCTAAATGTGCAGATTCAGGAAAGTTGTCCTGTAAAAATATGTCCGTGGCTAATTTTCTCAGTCTATTAAACTTTTTAGCACATGTAAGTAATATTTTATTTTATTGACTCTCATCAATTTTCTCAATGTCAAACTCAATACTTCTTCATCCAGTTTGACGGCATTATCATTAACCAGTTAAATTTTGATCATCAGATTATTATTTTGACCTAGCACAGTTTAGACATAATCTGGTTCTGCCTGTTTTCAGATGGAGGAACTGGCTAAATTGCTGAAGTATAAGATAAACCAGCTGGCCAACCACTCTAATCAAGATGAGGCAAAGAGGAGCACACACCAGAGAGCACTTAACGCGCAGGAGGTAAAAACCGCTTCCACTTACTGCAAAAAAAAAAAAAACCTTTGTGACTGAAGCGCGGATGCATTTGCTCTCTCGTTTGCTTTGTTAAACCTCTAACTAGACCACTGAAGTCTGCACAGCATGTACTGAAATTTACTGTGTAACTGATATCTGTATATCTGTACTGATGAACAGTACCGTGTAGCAACCAAAATTCAGGCAAAAAATTTTTATAAAAATGCAAGTAAATCTTAAAAACTAGTTAGAATCTTCCCTGAAAGATGACTGAGAATACATGCATTTGCAAGTTCCACGCTTATGAAAGCCCCCCCTCCTCCCCAGCCATATATTCAGCTGACCCAGTAAAGCCATGAAGCACATCAAGTACCTCCATTTCACTGTTTCACTGTGGTGGAAGCAGTCTTGCTCATTATGGAAATCTCTAATCTACATGGAAATGTCAGGATTTAGCCTTCAGAACCACAGAGCATCAGTGAATATGCATCTGTGCAAATGCACATCAAGAACTGTCCCTCGTAATCATGTCCCAAATACATGAAGACAAAATGGAACCAGTAAAATTATAGGTAGTGAATCGTTCCTCAACTCTGGCACACATAGAACATTATTTTTTGGGGGGCTTTCTCAAATGTTCTTCACTACATGTCTTTTCAGCACTTGTTTGTTTGTTTGTGCTCTTTATATTTGCACTTTCCACATCAGCTTTTTATGACTGCTGCAGTAATCACACAAGTACCTTATGATTATAGCCTCACAGAGCAATCAGTCATAATATGCCCGTTGAAAAGAGAGCAACGGCCTGTGGAGAGCTTCCTATCTTGTAACATACTTTGAGCAGAAAAACAAATCAGGGAGGAGGCGTAGTTGTTTATCAGTTCTGAGGCACCACAGCTCAAAAGGATAAAAAGGGAATGTTTAACCTAAATGACCAATTCAGCATATTATGCTAAGTTTGGAGCAGGCATGGGAAAATTAGCCTAATTTATGATAATGTACAAATTTCTATTCCATGCATGCCAAAAAAAACCAGACTGTTCAGATGTCACAATATAACCTGATGGTATTCAGTTGCTGATGTACAAATATTAATATAAATATATGTTTTTCAGGAGAAAGAGCTGGAAAACCTAGCAGCGATGGACATGGAGTTGCAGAAAATTGCTGCCAAGTTGCATGACAACAGTGCTTAAAGCAGGATGGACATCATTTCATTTCACTACCAGTGGATAAAAAACTCCTGTCTTACTGTATGTCTGCCGATTTAGTGTGGTTACAGTGTTGAAAAAGACAAAAAAATAAGACATAAAAACCCTTGAGCCTTGCCAAAAACATTTTATCAACTTGTTTATTATGGTATTTGTGATATTTTGATGTTTAATCAGCATGGGAATGGTTTGATGTTAAATGTATATGATAAGAGAAACTATGAAAATAATATATATCTGAGACAAATTATTCAAATAATAGTGTTCTGAAGAATTTGTTCACTCTGCACTCAATAAAAGAAGTTATTCTGGGACCAAACAAATATATCTCAAATTTCTTCTTGATGGAAAAAAAAAAAAA
>NW_023340246.1:7165890-7210876 GCF_004916995.1 Morone saxatilis
ACATGAGGTTTTTTTTAGTACTGCTTTTTAATTCTGTGCAGTATACAGATATAACCCACAGTGGAGCTGCATTAGCAACTGGATCATATAACAAATGGCACTTCCTGCAGGGATAACAAAATAAAAACAAAGTTATAACCTAAAAGCTGGAGAGCATTAACCGGAAAAACGATCTCGAGGCATAAGACAAAATCTGTCTCTAACTCTCAACACACACAGATTATTTCAGCAGTTCCTTACGCAACACATACACTGAGCTCATACAGCCTAAACTGGCTTACAGTTTACTCCTCAGAATTACGCCTTCATCTGCACTGATCTGAACACACAAGACGGGAGAAAGTGTTCTGATGAATGCAAACCAGACACCCTGTCTCCCTTATTCCAGATGTGTCAAATCAGTTCAGCAGAAAGAGCGTCGATGCTGGAGGAAAAACCCCATAAGCCACTGGTAATGTGCCCTTAAAAGATTTGATGCTTCTGAATTTGTTTATCCTTCAGTGTCTGTCATTTTCAGTCTCTTCGGTGCTGGTTCCTCAGCTTGCTGGGAGCCTGCAGGTTTAGAGCGGTCCGTGGCAACCGTTGTTCCTGAGAGGAGGTAGCCTCCGCCCCCACTCATCAGTGGCAGAGGATGTGTCCTGTTAGGCAACACCTAGGGATACGATGCAGAAATACAGTCAGGAGACATTAATTCTACAGGAAGGGCTGGGGGAAATAACACTTTGGTCCTGAGGGGAAGATCTCTTTAAGTATGCAAACACCATGCAGCAACTGGCTGAAAACAAAGGTCTAAAAAATAAAAATAAAAATAAATAATGTGCAGTGAGAGCAAATGGTGGGAGTCTGTAATAATGGATATGGGGCAGTATCTTGTCACCAAGAATTGATGCTGCTAAATGTGCCGTGAGCCTCCAACACTGCTCAACCAAAACAAAATCAATACTTAGTTCTTCTAGCAGTAAATGAAGGACTTACTTGGGTTGAAATTAGTGGATTGACAGACAATTTATCAATTTAATGGTTTAAGTGGGCAAAAATGCAAAATATTGATTGATTCCAACCTCTAAAATGTGATAATGTGCTGCTTATCTATGTTTTATACCACTGCAAATTGTGAATATTCAAACAATGGAAATAAATGACGTTATATAGACCAAAAAATGTATTAAACATTTTTTTTTACAGATTAATTGCTTATTAAAAAAAGCTTTCTGTGAAATTTTAGTTATTTGATTTGACTCAAATGAAGTATGCGATTGATGCTATTCCTTACGTAGCATTAAACCAACACTGATTGATCTTTTTGTCCAGCGCAACAAAACAACACTGATATATTATAGTTTATGAGACAAACATGTTAGCAAAGAATTGTCCAATACACATTCAGAGAGCATGAACCCACATGAACTCCTGACAAAAATATCTGGCTCTTTAGCTGATAAATGCTCCATCATGTTCATCAGCTAGTCTCTGTGTCTGTCTGCCGTATGGTGCTGAGCAGGTAGCGTCAAGTGCGATTTTAGAGCTTTTTTTTTGCTGAAATAAGCTGCTGATACATCTGAAAACAACGCTGACGAGAATAAAGTGGGTCAAGAGAGCAAAGTTGTTAACCACAAAACCAAAACAATGAGCTGAAAGCTCAAACCGTGGAACTGCAGAGTTGGGTGATAACTCTCTGTAGGTTAATCACTAGGAGCGACGCCTTTAAACATTACACACAGTCATTTGATTCATTGTGGATGTAAAAATATTGCTTAAAGCAGCTAACTGCCC
This sequence comes from Morone saxatilis, assembly GCF_004916995.1. Taxonomy (NCBI): domain Eukaryota; kingdom Metazoa; phylum Chordata; class Actinopteri; family Moronidae; genus Morone; species Morone saxatilis. Next base: position 7,167,664 of record NW_023340246.1, read on the forward strand.
ATTGAAAATTTATTTATAATAAGGCAATTAATTACCTAGATTACTCAAAACATGATTCAGTTTAAATCCTACCTGGTAATGCCTGAGCCAGGTGTCTGTGAGCCTGACGCCGACCGTGCCGCCATGTTCCTTGAGTTTTGTGTAGCACTCGATAAGAGGCTGCAGACATCGAGGGGGGAAGAGAAGAAAAGGGAGCATTAGGAGGAGGACTGCAGAGTCAACACACACACACACACACACGCAGTGATCTTTTTTAACGACATAAGCACAACAGAGGGAATAAGTGCTGGGACATGATATGCATTGTAACTTCTGGGCTGTGACAGGGGATGTCCACTGCAGTAATGTAAAGAGGACATTTCTCACTGGGACTCCAAGCAATAAAACCTGCCCAGTGGCAGCCAATAGATCTTTCCCAGATAACTAATAATCCTCATTCACTGCAGGACATCAACAGTGTTGTTGTGGCTCTAGTGAATAACACTACTTGTGATGACCTTACCTCTTTGTGCTGGGAGTAGACTACAAAAGGCCTGGAGGGGGAGAGGAATTTGAGCAGCCCCATGAGGACTGGACACGGCTGATACTGGCTGGCTATAACCAACCTGCATGAGGGAAACAAAGGGATGATCAAGCACACGTGTCCAAAACATTGTAAAGCACACACTTTGTTATTGGCAATGTGTAGGTTGGCGTTGTAATTTATCCTGTCAGTGCTGTGTGTGAGTTATGACCGGAAGGCTTAAGGATTTAGTACCTATTGTAGACCTTCATTTCATATGTTATATAGCTGGATGAAAATCAGTAAAAGTGGCTGATTCAGGACAGTCTGGAAAATTGTGCTCTGTTTGTGATTTAGCTGCTATGATGTAGAGAAGAGTCAGAGGAAAGTCGATAAGTTAACCAGATCAATACTGGTACTTCTGGCTCGGATGTCACCCTCACAACACTTCCTCCATCAATCATAAAAAAAGGCAGCGAAGCAAGCTCTTCATTCTAAATGACAGGAAACTGCAAAGCAATCACTTTGTTCACCTTGTAAGGACGCCGTGTGCTAATCATTGTGCGTGAGCTCAGAGGATGGCCAAGGATTTATCATGACTTTTATGGACATACTTAACAATACTTTAATCATTAATCAGTTTTTTTATGTCGGGAGATCTATTTTAATTATTGTTTACGACATGGTGCAATCCAGAACTGATAAAGCAGAGGTCAGAGAGAGAGAGAGAGAGAGAGAGACGAGATGAGAGAGAGAGCGCAGCGAGAAGAGAGGAGAGAGAGAGAGAGAGAGAGGCTGATGCTGAAAAGGGAAGAGCGGTGCAGGAAGAGAAACCGAAATGTGAAAGCCGAGGCAAAATCTGACACCAACCCGTCGGCATTCCTGCCTTCCAGCAGGGCAGCAGCGGCTGCCAGCTTCCTCCGTTTCTCCTCCTGCTTTACCTTTTTTTCCTGAGCCTGAAAAAATAAAAATAAACATGAAGTCAGGACTTTCGCTCTCTTTAAGATCCAATTTTGATATTTCAAATACAGGCTTGTTCCTGTTTCTTACACATATAAAGGCATGACAGTAAAACAACTGGAATTAGGAATGCCCTTAATGGGGTTAGTAAATAGTGGGCATACTCTGGCTTCTTTGCGTTTTTCCTTCTCATCTTTCTCCTGTTCATGGCTACCGTCAGCGCAGCTGCTCGTCTCCATGCTCTGTTCCTCTGGACTGCCCTGCCGTTCTGCCTCAGGCTGGTTTTGCTTCCCCTCTGCAGCCGTATTGGACTGCTTTGAATCTGTAATGGTGAAGGAGATAATCTATATCAGAGGAAGGTCACAGAACAGACTCCTGGAGAGGAACACATGCAAATCTCAGCATTTGTGAAGTTGTAGGCAGGAAACACTAAGTTGTAGCGACTCCGTATCATCTAAAAACAACAAAGCTATAAACATTTCGGAGAGATTTATTTAGAGAAAAAAAAAAAGCTCTACCAGCACTGGGATCTTTGGCAGTGGTATCCAGAGTGCCTGCCAGCAGAGCATTGACATGGCAGATGGGAAACCCATGCAGCGTATCGTGAAAATGTGCGGGGAAGCCAAAACTCTCCACACCCGCCCGAACAGGCTCACCTCCTGGGTACATTTGGATTACTGAGCCGTAGCCTGGATGGAGAGGAAAAGAGGAAAGAGAGGACAATTACACAAAGGGCAGCGAAAATGGCACTTTTTGTATAGAAAAAGCTAAAAAACAGATAAACACCAGAGAAAAGTTCACAGGACTGACGTACCCCCCATTCTTTCCATGACGGCTCCCAGCACGAGGCCAGCGCAAGTGTCAAACACCAAAACTTTACTGCCAGCGTGGATGTTTGCCAGGGTCAACATCTGGGCAAGTGTGTCGTACCGCAGGTGGCTGTATCACACAAAAAACACATTGTACATTCATCTCTTTCCACTCTATAAAAACAAAACTTTCACACATACTGCTAAATCCTTGTGCTGACTCACCGGATCTTCCCCGGTTCCCGGCCTTGGTACATCATAGCCAGGATGCGACAGGACGGTTTTAGAATGGTCACAGTATTTTCATACCTGGGAAAGCACAAAATGGGAACAACAGATAACACTAATTACAGCACGCTACATTATTTTAAATCAGAAAGAGATTGTGGGTGCATCATTAAAAGTGACTCACTTCTTCTTTTTCTTCTTGATGTACTTATCCTGGGAAAATCCAGTCTTATCTCTGAATGTTGAGCTGTTATCTATAAGCTGCTGAATGATTTCCTGTGGAGCACATTCACATACTGTCACTGCTCTCTCTTATACTTCAGCATTTTGTCCGACAATTTAAAAGATAAGGTTCCCATGACAAGACAAAAACCAACAACGCATTTGGCCCATCGCTCAATACTTTTCGACTTCCCTCCCTGCCTGTGGCACTCAGCCCCAAGCCCACCGGTTCCTACTTAAGATGACAATCACAGATATTAAACTACAAATAACACATTTTGTGCACCAGTGAGTATTAATGGCACCAGGAGACCATGTAAGTGGACTGACTCAATTTAAACTACAGTGCTCATTTCCATTGTAATAAAGCAACATGCCTCCAGTGCAAAAGTGTGTCTCATTTGTGTGGTTTTTTTTTTAATAGCTTCTTGTCAAACAATCTATGGCACGGACGAATAAAGCTTTAGCTACACAGACAATACTTACCAGTAGAATCTATTCATGTTCGGTAAACAGGACATTGCCAGTGTCATTCAGTGTTATGTATTAAATGAAGATGTCTGCTGTACCTGACCCTTCAGACCTTGCTCTTTGAGCATCTCGATGTCATCCCTGGTCAGTTTCTGTGATTTTCCATCATCTACAATGTTCCTGTTGTCTGTACCCGCCTCCTTTGCATCTGGGAAGAACATATAAAGAGATTACACGAAAGGAAAACAAAAGTAACATCAATAGTCTTTGACATGTTCATATACAGATTATTAGCACAAATTAAAACACCACTGGAGTCATAGAGAAGCCAGTTGTATGGCTCAAACATGAATGGGACTGGTGTGTTGCACTGAACAGCAGGTTACACACCGCTGGAGCTCTCTGCGTCCCTGAGCTTCCTCAGCTGCAGGACCCCTCCAGACCCAATCTCAAATGTGGTGCTGTACAAGTGTCCCACAGCATTATCCAGGAAGAACCACTGCTTCTCGAAAATCACCTTCCTGTGAGTAGACCAGACACACATGTCACAATACTCACTGCCAGCCTTTGTAGAAGTCTCATTCGTATTTGTACATGATGTGAATGATCTGTAGTGTCAGTTATGGTTTAGCTAGCTAGTTTGTGCCGCTCATTCAATAATAATAAAGGAGAGGGGCATATTGAGGCTCTTGTTTAGTTAGTTCAAATGTGTTTTCAACTTACTTCTTAGGTTGAATTTGCACAGCTTTGAAGATTTCTCCTCGTTTCAACACAACGTAGTCACCTCCTTTAATTCTGTACTGAGACTCGTCGTCCCCGTTGTCCGCCATAATAAGGCAGATAAACCAGCTCAGCAGTCAGCTGACGGCTAACTATCACCGTCAGAGAACTGCACGGGTTCTCTGTTGACAAGGCACGGTTAAAAAAAGGCACTTTACCGCCCTGAAGTAAAAGCAAAACACGTCAAATTGCTATTCCCACGTGTTAGCTTTCGTTTGCCTAGCTTCTCAGGGCGACTAAACGATCGCAGACTGTGGATGGTTCCCTACTTCACGTACTCGGCTGTGATTGGCTGGATGTGCACCGCTGAGCGTGCCAGCCAATAGGAGTGAAGTGCGATGTTTGGGTTAAAATGTAGATTTCAGAATCATCGATAAACGGGAACTAAGGAATAGAGTTAAGAGAAAAGCACCGACTATAGTCTTTGGTGATTAAAGATATGTTTGTTTTATGAGTGCTTATAAAATGACTCTTTTGAGATGTAAAGTGTTAGTTTATGGTAATATGTGCATGTGGCAGCAGTGTTAGAAGAGGGTACACATATAGTGAGGGTGTGTGGACATAAGGTTTGCCATGTCATGATTTCATCATGGTGAAAAAGTCCCTTTTTTTTAAATACAAATTGAAAAAGGTATATCTCTGAAACTTCCCAAGTGACTTTATTTGAGATTATAAGGGGACAGGACCACACCGCACCCTTCACTGTCCAGTCTCAGTGGGGAAATGTAAAGTATTCCCATTATAGACTATCTCAGCATGTTTGCATATATAATATCAGGGGATGAAACATTTCACCTATTCTTCATATAGCGTTGTGTATTACTGTATATTTAAATATATGGAATATATCAAATAGTTTCAATATATTGCAAAATATATCAGTTATTATATACTTTTATAAATTACAAACTACTGCCACATATTTTTTATTGTCCACATAACATTGACCATAAACAAATGTTTATTAATTCTGGCCAGATAAAATGTCATACTGACTTGATTTTCAAGCTGGACTTATATAAAAGAATGCACATAATAAGGATACTGCTGGACTGCATTTCAACACAGTTAGGGTGCAAACATGGCCGGTGTGTGACTATGCCCAACCTAGGTGGGTGCATTTTATTTCCCACCAGGTGGCCACAATCTGGTGTTTTATAACTGCTTTTAAAGTGTGCCAACTCCAGCAGACAGTAAGAACTGATTTCAGTCCAAACCAAGTTATATTCAACTCAGCATTATTCTAGTATTAGAATTAAGTAAAAATGGTGACTGTGGGTGAAAATGTTTCAAACAGCGTGGCAGCCGTTCAGCACAGGGCAGTTAATACTTTATGTAATTAAGGGATGTGTGCTTCCAATATGGAACAGATGTCCTTACATTAAGAAGACAGAGGGCCAGCCATCTTAGGGGATACATAATCAGTCATTAAAGCAGCACAATTGGAGCTGGAGAATGAGTAGAGAACGTTTCTCAGCACTAAGAATGTCTTAAAGTGTTCAGTGTCTGAAAGCTAGTTGTAAGTCACGTAGTTTATGAAGTCCTTCACAAATTCAAGACATCTTCAACATCTGAATTTTAAAGTTAACAGTGTTCATATGGCTGTAAATGCAAGTATGACATTTCTTTGTCACATTAACATGAATAGAACAAAAGTGACTCTGTCTACCATGAATTCTGTTTAATGGAAGAACAAAGCGCAACAAGCTGCTGATGTAAAAACTCAGTTCTGTTTGTGTTTCAGCAAATGAATAAATGTGAAACAGGTTGTGAAATGTAAAAACACCCTTTAATGATTTTTTACAAACGTTTTCAGTTGAAAAAACATATCTTACCAAAGTAAAAAAAGTTGAATTAAGAGATTAGGTTTTTTTGAAAAATTTAGAAAAACAAATCTTGACTACATATTTACATCAACATTATTTTCCTAGTGCACGGTACATTGCTATAACTGTTTACATCAGGCTATATTGTGACAAAAACTGATGCCATTGTTGAGTGAAAATGTCTGATACAGTCACAGTCAGTGACATTTTTTTTGCCAGTGATTTGCTCAGTGTTACCACTTTTACTGTAGATGCATTCTGTATTTTCACATTGTAACATTTATCTAAACAAACAACAGATTTACTAGAAGAAGCACAGGCTTGTATCTTTGCTCATTCTTGACCTCCAGTAAGTTTATGGAACAGGTCTTCGTCTAGCGTCTCGTTCTGGTCTTTAGATCTTGTGGAGAGGAAGATGTAACCGCCAATGAACTCGTGGACCACCTTGCAGTCACAGCTCAAACAGCAGAAGGCTATTGACACGTTCTGGTCGAACTCTATGGTCACCTGGAATTACATACAAAGGATTCATGTCTCTGAAATAATACTGACTGTATCCCAAAACAACTGCAACCCTAAATGAAGAGACAGGTAAAATCATAATATACGGCATAACTGTCCCTCACCTGTCTTATCTCCCAGTTGACGTTCCACTGCTTCATGTTGGCGAATCTCCATGTGGTGACAGGCAGACCAGAGGACATGTCAATGCGAATCATACGGTTGTATGAGATCCCCAGAATCTCATCCTTCTTACTGCCTTTGAATCTGAAACACAAATAAAAGGATAACCTCTGAAATTAACACTCAGAAATTACATCTACATGTTCAAATATGTCACCAGTTGTGTGTGTATTATAACTATATATATATACACCATACCTGACAATGTAGTAGTTGATACCGAACTCTGGCAGCGACTGCCAGGCCTGGATAAAGCGCATCTTGGCCTCCATTAGGGACAGTCGTGCTATGTTCTGATGGGCCTCCAGGATCCGTGCTGTTAGCTTAAAACAATCACCAGAGGCAGATTTAGCTAATATATCTAGTGATAACAGTGATGCAACTCTGATGGCTGTTGGCAAAGTCAAGTACATTGCACTTAGCCCTGAAACACACCTGTTTGGTCTTGTGCTTCTTGGCATAGCGTGGGGAAACAAAACATTCAGCATTCATCTCCATAGTGTCCAGGTCAGGAGCTGCCTGGCCAGGAGGGGGCGCCAGGCTCTTCATTTGCAGAAAGGACTGGATGTTCCTCACTTCTGACTTGTAGGAGCTGTAGGCCATTGTCTTGCCCTTGGAGGCCAGGATACATGCAGCTTTCCACTTTGCGTACTGTGTCTCCTGCGGCAGAGGGCAATTACAGGACAGTGACATTTACAATACCAGCCTCAAATTCACATATGCACGCTTTACACAGATTTTAAAAAGATGCAGAATTGCCGGTTATCACAGAAAGAGAATGGGGAAGAAGGGCTGAGCCTTACGTTGTCACATCGGATGTACACCTCATTCATCCCGTCAGCAACCGGAAGCAGGAGCTTGATGCCGAACTTCTTGTCTGTCACATTGACATCAGGGACCACCTCACAACCTGAATCAAATAAGGAGGAAGAGATAGTAGTGGATTTAACCACAGAAGAAGAGCAGCAAGGCACAACAGATCTGCTAATATGATCACAGAATGAAACTGCAGTAACTGCCGCAGCTTAAAGGAGAAGACCACTGAATTTTATTCGGGACTGTGATAGTTGATATTTACTAGTTGTTTTAGAGTAGTTTGTCCATTATCTAGTATGTGCATAACATTATATGTATGATTAAGAAGCTCGGATGCTCAAAGACATAATCACACATCATGGGAATGCTTAAATTGAGGGTTATGAATCCTCAACAACACAGAACACATTAAGAAGTGTTTTTAACATGATTCTTTTTCACTGACCTCGGAGGTGAAACTGCTCTATGGGCTCTCCATTGGAGGCCTCCTTGTTCTTGTAGTAGGAGATGGTGGTGTCCTTGAATACAAACCAGTACTCTTTGTATGGCCGCAGAGTTAGTCTTTTGGGCCTGATTCAAGACCGCAAGAAAGAAAAAGAAATTGTTTTTTTCCTGCAATACAGTTTATGACCTTATCTGAGTAAAAGGCTGAATAATCCTTTTTTAAAATAGCATAGGCTACTGGGCTCCTTTAATCAGTTATCAGATGACCTAGAGGCCATTATAAGATTAAAAGCAACATAGACACACACAATACATTTGTACAGAGAACATTTTACCCCTGTCCCATTAATCACCTTATGGCTGCTCCAAAATTATCTCGCAAGTCACTTAATTACGCAGATTTAAGGGCACTAGACAGGTGAAGGTTTATAGGTTAAAAGATCAATTTCAGAGACAGGTATTTGAGATTTTACTTAAGTTATTAATAATCTTCATGTGATAGGAATAGGAATAAAGGTGGGATTACCTAAACAGTCGGAGGGAATCTGCCAGCTGTGGAATGTCTGTAATGTCTTCCTGGGGGTGGGACAAACAACTGTCAATTATCATGTGTCTTCTCCTGACATCACCATGTTAAGACATGCAATCACCGGAGGCCTACCTATCACCCCTGCTTCAAAACAGATGTTCTACTGTAACAGAGCTGAAAACCTTAAAATTACGGTTAATATCTACTCCGGTGTCGTACTGTCTAAAAAAATATGTTTACCAGAATTCTGTCCGTGTGTCCGCCTTCCAGTGTCACCTCCAAGTTGGACAGGGCAGCCTCTACTTCATCTATATCTGGTTCATTGGAGTGGTCCAGTGGTTCACTTGACATGGTCAGTTTACAAATGTGATACTGAAAAGAAAAAGTGTTTACTCAATCAGTGGAGGGGTTTTTACTCAGTAAAAAAACACATACACTGACTTTTATTATAGCAACAATCAAATATTTAGTTTCTCGAGTAACCAGAACAAGTCATTATGAAGTTCTCCGACATGACTTAAGAGGTTATGCAAGGCTGGTGTGAGTCAGAAGGAGGTTTGAGCACAGCTATGTGTGCCAGCCATTGCACCAATGTGTAGGTGAGTGCAACACTGATCTGAATCACTGTCTCACCCGTTGCAAAATAACAGCTCAACGGATCAGAGATGGGCTGAAATTTAGACACCAGAAATGTCAGAGATATAAATTTTGCCATCATTTTTTACTTAGAGAATACTCACACTTTCAACACTACTCAATCTCTGTTCCTATATTCCAGGCTCTCTCCCTCCCATCTTCCCGCTACAGTGGGATTTTTCTCATGTCCTGACACGTCAAACTGCATTAAGATGCCAAACCCCCTCTCCCGGATGGATAATATTCTCAGCTCCAAGACACACAGAAACTGTACTTAAAACTAATTTAGGCTACATTACTGAGCCCTGTAGAGAACAGCGGTTCATGATTGCAAGCCACATTGTAGAACTCAACAATATTATGGCATATTGTTGAGTTCTACAATAAAGATTGCAAATGTTAAAGCTACAGCTTTCATCTCCATGTTTAATAGCTTTGAATGTATGATTTATAAATTACTTTAATTATGCTGAAGATCCAGGTTCAAGCACTTCTCCAGTGATAACCAGGTACATTTATAATTTATATTTGGTAAGTTATGTAAAACACTGGCTTAGTGGTTAGCAGGAAGGTCTTAGTAAAGGGACTGGCTTTTGAAGCACTCTGGCTTCTGTGAAGCGATTAAGCTCTCTATTACATGAGAATAAGAGGGTATATAAAAAAGTGATTTGTATTCATGTTATTGGTTCTGTCCAAACAATGGTGGTGCAATCCTTAAAACTGGAATTTAAATGACTTCAAATATGGAAAATCATTTGTTAGGTACAATATAGCCAATGAGAACCATTCCAGATTGAACTGTGGCATATTGTTCACCTGTAATGAAGCGAACATCAGCATCTCTTCCTCAGTGCAGTCTATCTCCTCCAGCAGGATGGACCAGCGAGCTTGTTCATACAGCTGGGTTATTCTGATGGCATCATACTAAAACACAAGAACATGGGCACACATACACTCAAACTGAATTCAAAATCTTCTAAACCAAGTCTGCCCTGATGTTATTTCAGGGGGTTTAAAGAAAATAATATTTCCACGGTTCTCTCACTTTTTTGGGTCTCTTACTTTAGGATTGAGGTCAAAGAAGACATTGTACTTGAAGCGCAGCAATAGCTTTTCTTCATCTTGGATGTCTTGCTCCATGAGAGAACGAGACGAGTCCAACCACCTGTCAATCATAGCAACAACCAATTAGATGAGCTGTTGTTGGAAATATCATTCATATCAGCAAAAGATTTCAGTGACATTTTGTATTTATGTATTTTCTACCCTGCACTGTTGTTTGCTTTGTCCACTACCGAGAGCGGCTGGAACATCTTGGCCAGCTCTGCAGGCGGCAAGTTGGGCTGGCTGTCGGCTAGAGGGTTTTCTCCAAACCAAAGGCTGGTGGCAGACACCGGCATCCCGTTCTCGGGGTCGTAGGTAGCTGTCATGGTCTTACTGTACATGGGGCCTTGTGTGAGGAGAATGGTACATAAATGATTAAAATCAGGTTCGCCAAAAAAAACTAGGATTCAGAGTGCTTTCATAGCAATAGTGTATTTAAAGGAACTGAAAGGATAACTGTACTTGAAGTTGAGATCAACCCACTGTCAAACTGTATGGTCCAAAAAAGGTATAAGACCAAAAGAACATTTTCAAAGAAGAATCAATAGTTAAAATAAAAGTTTGACAGAAAGGTGGAGACCCATAACAACAAAGTAATGCCAGATGAAACTAGAAAGGTAATAACTGGGATTACATTAAAGGCGGCAGAGATCAAAGGTCCTAATTAGAGTGATTTTTAGGTTGGTGTGGAATCCGAACTGGATTCTCTGCGTAACAGTGAGAGTGCGTGTTAGGGAAACCTTGAAGAACATGGCAGCGTACTAAACAATTCTTTCAGATCTCACTGATGAAAACCGTGGTCTGTCAGATCTCAGTTAGCAGCACTAGATAATTCTCATTTCTTTTCATCCTCCAGTGGAAGTAACTCATAAGAATAAAGATGACATCCTTTCTTGGACAATAATCTGAATGTATCAAATTAAAAGACATTATGAATCTCCTGCTGGCCTAAACTTTGGCATTACTGATTTTCTATACATAAACTGTCAGAATCCCATATAAATAAAGTCAGAATAACTACAGCAACCAATGATGTTTAGCTAGAAGTTCAATCAACCAGCCCGCAGTCCAGCTCTAGACTAGAATCTTTAACTGGTCACAGTGTCAACATGAGGAAGGAGTCAAGGTGCAATTTACCTGCGATTTGACATTTTACCTTATAATAAGTATTAAGTTATTATAAGTTAAGTATTATAATAATATTAATATTAATATAATAACTGACGTGTATTACTACATACTGATATGTTTTTCCTGTAAAAAAAAGTATAATTTCCACACTAAAAAGGCATCTACACCTTCTGCCATAATATAAATTCCACAATCTATGAATATTTAAATCTTGTATGTATCTATATTTTCTGCAAAGTTTGGACACAAGATGTCTCCTACTTCATTATTCGCTCATTCTCAGTGTATGTGCACTGATGACCTCAGGTTTCTACATTGCATTTATATAAGTTGCATACTGGACCAGGGCTGACTTCCAAACTATCTGTTGCCCGCCCCCCTTAAAATCCGATTTTCATGACACACTTTGAGCCAATGAATGTGAAAACACATTGAAGTGAAGCTCAAACGTCCAATTGTAGGAACAAGAAGAAAAACATATTTTTGAGCGGAAATTATGGTGGAGGTCATAATTATAGTATAGCCTTACACAATGACAAAATAACAAAGGCTAAGAGATATAACACTTGAAACATTAAGGAAACGTTTCCATTTCTTTCGAGCCAATGCATCCTTTTCTTTTTATTATCTGAGTATTACTCTGAATCTTTTGAGAGATGCTGCAGATTGCTTTTGAAATGAGATTGGGTGCTTCTGTGCTGACAAACTTTTGTTTTTAGCCTTGTTAGGAAACAGCCCTGTGTTTCACAGTACCTGTGCCTCCTGGTCCCCCGCTAAGTAAATCAATGTCCCAGAGGTCATCGTGTGCTGAGTTCTTGTCTTTCTTCTTCTTCTTCCTGGAGGGATCGTCTGGAGGCTTCAGAAGGGACAGTTCCTCAGATCTTCTGATGTCTGAGATGGAGCGAACAGAAGACAGTATGAGGGATCAGGAAGAATATGGATGGAAGGTGAGTTTTAATTTTAGATTAATGGAAGATGTTTCTGTACAAAGACACACTGTATCATAACAAAAGCAGCAAGGACAAAGTGACACTTCAATCAGAAAGGACAGAGAATCTCACTGAGTATTCGACAGATCTCCCCCACCGCCTTGAAGACCACACTGGAGAAGCTGACAGTCAATTTGATGGTTTTCATATTGGGGAGCTGCAGTAACAGGGGTTTGTGCTGGGGTGTATAGCGCAGGTCAGCATCAGCCTGTGTGAAAAATCATTCTTTTTTAAATCATATGAACCTTTCTCACTGTGGTGATTGTTGCAACCTTAGCTGGGCCTAGGGGAACGTCCCCTGTCCCTTTATGTTTGCTTTTTTCTTTTAATATGTGTGAAAAGTATGCACACAAAGGTGTGATGGCCCCTGTGGGTCTTGAACAGTCATGACAAAGGGTATATGTAGATGCTCACAAATGCAATGTAGGTAATGGAAACAAAAAATAGACAGTGAGGAAATTTTTGAAGGGGATGTTTTTCTGCATTCATTTGGTTGTTACGCAAATGGTTGCTTTGTTAACAGTTTGAATCTTCACTACTCCTCTAATGCTTGGCTGTACAATATGCGGTTGAATTATGGACCCAAGAGGTGGTTCAGGCTGGGCTGACAAAATAAAACCATGGCTCTCCCTGCCTTAAGGAGCTGCAAACACACACACAATTGAATTCCTATGGCTTTAACTGGAGTATTTATTGTGCCAATGGCATTAAAACAGTTTTTGACATTTGCAGAAATACATTTCTTGGGAAATCATCAAAGCTCAGCCCAATTATTAAATAGATTAAATCACTTTGGCATCTACATATTACCTGAATTCCATACTTGTCCAAGGTCCAGTGGGTCTTGAGCAGCCAGCATTTCCTCTGTTCCCACCACAGGGCATGGTCTGACCAGTCCTGAGGTGCTTCTGCACACAGACAGATTAAGTAAAACATATTACTACTATTATTACTGCCATGTTACTGTCATATCTCAAGTTTAAAGGTGCGGCTCACACCCAAAATTATTGCACACATTTACATGTCAGGTTTAAAGGGGCGGTGAGGTGGAGCTCTGGCTTTATAGCGAAAATATTTCAACAGCCACTACATCTGCTACCAACACAAACACTTCATATACCCAGTGTTGAGTAGGTGGCTGAGCATGATTAAAGTGTGGTTTTATGAGTCTACCTGACATCATGTTTTGGTGCTGGGCTGAAATCTGTTCGTTGATGACAACTACTTAGTCATCTATTCTGTCTCATGCTCTTTAAACCACCTTACTAAAGTTGCCTTCATGTTATATTAGCTCCTCCGCTTTTATGGAGAACTGTAAAGAGATATCAGACCAGATCCCAGCTGAACTTTGGCCCGTAGGGCTACACAGGCCAATGCATTGTGACAAAACAATGGCGCTGCAGGGTAGAGAAATGTAGGGCAAACAAGGGTGTGGCTTGACTAACAGACTGGTTGTGGCAGCAGGGGAAGATTGAGGTAATGTGCTTAAAACAAAGTTAAATGGATGTGCACTTTAGACCAGGTAAACAAACCAAAATTGACTGCTTTAAATGCTAGCAGTCAAAAGAGGAAGAGAAATGTATTGTCAATGTGCAAAGGCAATAGAAATCTGTTTTTCCTCTTTGTGTTTCTCTCAAGTTACACATAAATTCCTTCAAAGGGGTCATTGCGCAAGATCAGCAACCGTGCAGCATCCCTGGAGACATTTGGGGGTTTAGTGCCTTGCTCACCTAAATTAGATGCTACACTCTGTAAATGCACGCTGACAGATTATAGTATCACCCATCTGAGACACTTACTGATCTTCTCCACTAGCTTGAGCATGAGGCCTCCAATGTGCAAGTCTCCCTTCACCCTCAACTTAAATTTCATGGACTCATCTCCAGCTTTTTCATCCACCTGCACGGACAGCTCCCATGATTTTTCTCCATACTCTGCGGCTGTGATCATGGCCCTGTTATAAAACGACAGAGGAGGGACAGTGCATGGATTATAGACAGGATGCTCCTGGGTTTGGATATTGCCATCACAGAAGCAAAAACCTACCGCTGTAGCTAGTTAATTACATGGTGGGGGAAACCCATTAAAATATGTTGATTCTTTTCTTGCTTTCTTTTGTTTGGAAGATTAGGAAACATCTGGGATGAAAACATGAGTCAGTGGATTAAGTGTTTCTCAATATCCGGTGGGAACATCCAAATGGCCAGAAGTTAACAAACACGGATGTCTCCGTGTCTCTGTTATTAGTGGCCACCAATAGCACAGATTCTCACCCCGCTTCTTCTGCAGTATCTCTGCAATGATACTGCAGCCCCCGAAGTACTCCTCTCACCCCATACATTTATAAATAAGATATCAGCGAACACACAGACTGGCAGATGTACTGGCTGGTGCCAGCAGGGAAAAAAGAGATGAGGAGACTGCAGACATAACGCAGCTGTATAGCTCTGCAGCTCAGAGAAGCACAGATATGGTAGAGGATTGTTAGATTTTGATTATGAGAAAGAGTGAGTGGATGAAAAACATCAGGCAGGTAAGAAAGAGGAGGAGAAGAGCGGGGGAGGAGGAGCAGGGAGGGTACAGCTGTGGAATGTGTGACGAGCAGGGACACGACTCTGGTACAGCGGAGACCATGCAAAACAACAATCTCCACACACTGCACCAGCCCCCCCCCCTTTCATTTCACATCAGAACTCTGAAAATTTAGTGGACAAAGAAATGCAAACTCACACACGAACTAGTCTAGACTGGGGCTATCAGTAGAGATACCTGTTTTATTTGTCCTGGGTAACAGAGTGGAAGCGTATACTGTGTGAAACTGTGCAGAGGTTAGGATTAATGAACACACTCTGCTCTCTTTGTGCTGCTCCCCTCCCTATACAGCTGTAGGGTACAGTTAACAGTTAGAGCTTGCATGTCCGCTGGGGGAAGGCTTGTTGAAATGTGTTGGTAAGAGATGAGTTGACTCCCACAGTATCACACTAGCTGCAGAAAAAAGACCAAAAAAGTGATGGAAGGAGCAATGATGTAATTTGGGGCTCATAAAAATGCAAAGAGAACGGAAAATAAAATATATTTTTCATGCAAAATATGCAATGTTTTAAAAGAAGTTCTAAGGCAGCCAATGTGGATTCTGTTTAGGAGATTTAAGTTTACATTTTAATCTACTATTTCTAATTTACAGGTGAGAATTTGAATGTGTAATTTAAAAAAAAAAAAAAACTGCATTGAGGCTTTATGTTTGAAAAACTAGAGGAATGCATCACTGGAAAAAGACATCCACACAAATACAACAACCTCCTTTGTCACAGTACAGCTACAAACAAGAGACAATGTCCAAAAGCACCATGCATTTCTTCTTATTGTTAGAACCATTCATATAAAGGCTAATGGTCTGAAATCCAACAAACTGTGATGGCAGTGAGCCCTGTGGCAAGGAATAGGCCTTTCTTTTGAGCCATGAACAACACAACTGTTGCCTTTTATTATTCACAGAAGGCAGTACAGTGTCAGCCCAGCCTTACAGAGCAATAGTAGTACAATAAAAACAAATTAACCATTAACTTCATTCGGTGTAGGCCAACCACAGACTCATAACAAGTCCCCATTGGGCCATATAAGCGATATGTGATTTGTTTCGTCCGGGTTGTGACAGGTCTGCTTTAATCAAACCAACCTGGCTAATAATGACCCGTAAATCTAACGACAACGGAAGTAAAAGGATTTG
The DNA here is from genome assembly GCF_004916995.1 of Morone saxatilis. Classification (NCBI taxonomy): domain Eukaryota; kingdom Metazoa; phylum Chordata; class Actinopteri; family Moronidae; genus Morone; species Morone saxatilis. The sequence continues at coordinate 7,183,522 of NW_023340246.1, forward strand.
AAACCACTCTTACCTTGGTGAAAAGTTTGTCTGTCGGTGAGCTATTCTTAGAAATTTCCTGTGAAGTGAAATGAACCAGGAATGACGATCCTTCGGGAATAAAACACGCCCAGTTCAGACAGGTAGAGAGGAGGTGGGACCGTTAGAGGAACTGGGCAAGTTACAAAAACTAAAGGTGAATTTGTTCACAACCAATTTCTAATGTTTGGAATTCAACCATGACAGACAGAGCTGGTCTAAAAGTCTCCAAAAAATAAATGAACCAACCAATGGGCAACAGATGTTAACCTCAGTTTATGCTAATAACATTCCTCTATTACAGTGTTAGCTTCATGACAACATAGCAGTAAGCTAATCTAACTTGGAAAACCTTTCTGACCCTAACCTGGTATTTACTTTTGGTCCATTTGTTTTAAATGTAGGTTAATTTTACACTACACTGAAAGCACCTCGAGGCAGAATATTTTGTTGTTAATACTAATATTTAACAAAATATGTATTAGTATTAGTATGCTAATGCTAGTATTTTTAGTATTTAGCATAGTAAAACAAAATACTTGTCTTTTGTTTCTTTTCTAAAATAGTATCACTTTAATAATGTAGTGATAATACTAATAAAGTATTATTTTATTTGGTCAGGTCTTTCACCACCAGGACTGGCTAACCACCACAAAGACTTAGCGAGCATCCAACACTTAGACTGTAAGTCAAGTAAAGTTAAATACAAAACAGTCCTCCAACTTTACACATTAAGGTCAGTTTACCAGTCATTGGGACTACTACTCAGTTTGACAGTTTGACCCATACTGGAAATAAAGTGCAATGCTAAATTGCTGTAATACTCGTCCTATAAGAAAGTAAGAAACAATACCAAATACAAGCAGCAAATAATTACCCTATACTTACCCAAGTTTGCCCTGTTTGTCCAAATCCAGTCATACGGGATTGAGTTTGGATACTTTCTAGGGAGGTACACTTTAAAATATCATATCAGGGTTGTTTAATGGTTTTAAAGAGACAACATGATGAATAATAGTTTGCCACAGATGAATCAGCCCGCCTTTCTTAATGCCCACATCCTGCCCAATGAGTAAATCAAGATGAATCACTTTGTCTTTTCCACACAATGATATTGTCAGCTTACGAAACTCCAATAACACATCAATAAAATTGATGGCTAGGACAGATGGTGTTCTCCTGACAGCCAGCCAGGCACACTAAATTATAGCCAATTTTGTAGCTCTTAATATGTAGGTGTGTTTCTTAAGCAGTTTGTGCATGACGTGGACTTCTCTGTTACAGCCACTCGGTTATGAGGCGAGCCCATGTGTGAAGCCTGCCACCCCCTGGTTTCTATTGGTAAGCTCATACATTATCTTTTTGCCTTGGCTGCTACTTGAGCAAAATACATACGACGATCTACATAGAATCAGCTGCGTGTATTCAAATGGAAAACACACATGAGATTACAGGGGGTAATTAGGCAGCCTGAGCCCAACTGAAGTTGAAGATTAAGTTACATTTTAAGATGACTGTCTCTACTTTGAATAAATGTACACTGTCACCACACTCTTTATTCATAATGCCACATTCAAATCATAGACTTTTGTTAGGCAGCCAATTCCTAAATTACATAAATTGCTTTCTTTCGCATGATTTCATTTTCCTATGCACCTCTCCGCCCGGTGTGTGTCAGACCACACTCAGTTTAACCTCCAAACTGTAGAAAGAGAAAAAATAGAGAGCGACACAGCTGTAGGTTTGTACTCTTTTAAATGTCCATGATAGTATTTCCTTTCTTAGTCAAGCAGTCCAAAAAGTCTTGGTGGACAAATACATTTTTAGCTGATTAGTCATTGTTATGGTCATTTGATGGGCAATAAGCTATTAGTTATTAGTCACCCTGTAACTGGAAAATGATAGTCATAAGTCTAGTATCATAGTAATATTCACAAATACTATATGCTTACTCTCTTACATGACTACATTCATCTGCAGGGAGACATTAATTATTATTTCCTACAAAATTCGCCAACTAATAAGTAATCCCTACTGTTAGTAAACACATTACTGTAATGAAGTTCTGTTGCTGCCACATAGTGGCGCTATTAGACCATACCAGAGTTGGAGGAGAGAAAGCTCCTTTTTGAGAGAGCGGTGCTGCATGTCTTTCTCGAAGGAATAGGCCGCTGTTTGCTGTTAACTCTGTAGCTGTTTGCATGTGTGTTTTATGGCATGCACTGAACCATAAAGGTGCTGTAAAGGACACGTTCAAGTAGGTTTTCAAATTAAAAACATCTTCATCATCCACGTCATCACAGGAAGAAAGCACTTACCACTCAGGTTAACACAACATGAAAATACCCTTTAAAGGAACATGGAAATACAAATGAAAGACTATTTTTGAGTCCTTCTCAATGATCTGCCCTGGCTTCATGCTTCATTCATCACAAACCATCTCAGGGGAAGTCTGGAGTGGTATCTCTTTTTTTATGGATAATTTCATACTTTATTGATTAAATGTTGAACTTGTCTCTGCCCATCCAGGGAGGACAGATGTCAGAGTCAGAAGAACTGCCCTAGAATTGGTAAGAACGCAGTATGGGTGCTTACTGCTTACCAACACAAGGGCTTAAAACTGGGCGCTCCACTTTAGGGACAGTTTCTTTGACCACTTGATCATTTTGACCACACCCTACAGATTAAGTGTAGCAAACATGCCTGTGAGCCAGTCTAAGCTCTCTGTTCCAGCTGAGGGTTTAGTGCTGGCATATGAAGTCGTCTTGAGTCCTTGTGTAAGAGAGGAAATGTAAATTCCATGACAAAAACAAACAAATAAACCCCGAGCCTCATAAACTGTGTCATTGGTGGACAGAGACACGGAAAATAACATCATTTGGACCTGTCAGCCCTGGATGGAGTACAGACAAAGTAACACCATGTCCATGTCATCGTGACACCTGTGGTTCGAATGGCAACATAGTGCGCACAGTTCAAGCTAAAGGAAAGGACAAATATCAACTTACTTTTACTACAGTGCCTGGGAGAATGATAAAATGTAGTCTTTAGAGTGATGAGGAGAGAGAGAAGGAAAAATTTTGGACTGTGGTTTTAGACACAATAAATTACATCGACTGCCTGAAGCGGGTCTGAACCTACTTGGAAGCGGGTGGGAAAAAACATCTGTAGAAGCCTTTGCCGGCTTTCTGTATTTATGGAAAGAGAAACCTCCTGGTGACCTGGGAACACGCTTACCCAATTAGCAGCCTCGCCGACGGATCAAATGGAAGTGAAAACATTCACTGCCGTGACGGAGACGCATCACAATGCCCCATTCATGCTGCCGAGCCCCATGCTTTTGGGGTGAGTTGAGGGAGTGGGGGGGGGNNGGGGGGGGGGGGGTGTTCTTTGAGGGATGTAGTGGAGAGGTGGGATAGGCGAGAGGGAGTAATGAATGCAACAAGAAACGAACCTACCTCACCACCTTCTTTGACGTATAGATGGAGGCCTCATTCATGACTTAATACGGGTTCGGAGGTAAACACTGTTCAAAGGTGGTGTTTTCATAAGGTTACTGACCACTGCTCGCCCTGGCGTTCCACATCCCCTTCACCTCAGCCCCTACATCCCCTTGGACGCTCCCACCTCTACAACCCAACAAAACCTCGGGTCTTATCCTGTGGGACTCGTACCGAGGGGTCAGGAGGCCTGAGAAACAGCCCTAGAGGAGAGGCTCTGGGCTCTGCGTGGGGCTCCGGGGGACAAAGGCTACACTGCCTCTGATTCATTTTCACTATTTGAGCCATGTTTCCTTTTTATTACTTTCTTTTTATAATGGGCGTACTGATTTATTCTTAAGCCACTGACCTCGATAGCTACCGTGAAGTTCCATAACATTTCCTGTCCAAATAGAAGAATAAAAGTCAAGAAAGGACAACCTGCACCTGGCAGGTTATTTGTTCTACAAATGTCAGTGTAATGTGAAATTCTGTCGTGATGAGAGTCATGCAAACCAGGTGTGATGGTCAGAGAGGTTCTATGACTTAGAGCAGAGTGATTGACTAAATATAGACTGTACGTGTTGATAAAAGTGCCTGTATTTCCCTAAATATTACCGACCTCTCCTCAGATGCAAAAAAGGCTCAGTATAAAGGCTCTTTTATTTCTAAAATTAATTGTTTATTTATATGGGTGGAGCCATTGGTGTTGCTGTAAATGGTGTCTTATGTCCTTGCTTGTGGGTGTTTCCATTAAAGCTTATAAAAATGTTACCAAGCCAGGGCTATGCTATAAAAATTATAAATACAAAAATAAGGTTTTAAAAAAGTTAAAAAATAAGTTAAAACATGCAGAAAGCTCATGCATTTTCAATTACATTTGAACTTTCCATACAATACAGCCAAGACGGATATTCCCTTTTTTCTGTTCACCTCTCCTTGCATGGAAACATCTGACAGAAATAAAACTTTTCATGGTGTCAGGTCAGATAGCCATAAATACAGGTTGTCAGCGCAGTGTGACCCTCACATCTAGAGGAGAGGCTGCTCTGAACCGTGGTTTGGAACAGGATATCACATGTTTAAATATTGCACTTCTTTCTGAAAAGTGGCTACTGTAAAACAACTTCCATTACAGAGTATCGCTTTACCTGTCACCGGCAGTATTTCATCCCTTTGCTGCCCAGAAACATAAAAGATATAGGTGAACACAACCATATGGATAGATGGTAATCATTCACCTCAGGCAGATACTCTGCTAGTCCAAAATTGAAAGAAAGACAGATAGATTGCCTTTTTTTTCAGATATTAAGCCTGCTGAGTTCACTGTCCTTTTTTGTAGGCAGAATTCATGATGAAATGCTGTCGCTCAAATCAACTCTGTATCCTTCTTTTTCTTTTTCAGAAGCAGGTGTGCATGGAAGTTTGCAGCAGCTGGCATTTTTGTTTCTGTGTGAATATCAAATGTGTTGAATAAAGCCATATGAAATGCAGTGACTTTTATTAGTTTTGTCGGAGCACACAGAGAGAACGTGGGAACACTGCCCATATTCTGCTGAAGATAAAATACCCCCTTTTCTTGCAGGTCCCGTATGCAGAGGATGTTGGTCTGGATCTGGCCACATGTGCTCGGAAGCGTTCAGATGCCATCCAGCCACGTCCTGTGCTACAGTGCAACATGGAAGAAACAACCTTTGACACTGGCCTTGAAGTTGCCGTGACTGATCTCACAGGTACAGCGTAAGAGGAAGCAGGGCGTTGTGTTCCTTTCCTCCCCACATCAATTTGCCAACTGGTTGTGAATGGGTGCCATTTTGAAATATGCAAATGTTGGTAGCCTCTGCCTGTATCAGCTGATGCAGGTCAGTGTTGTTTTTGGCAAGGCCTTAAAGCCCCGAGGGGAGAAAGACGTACTGAGAGTTAGAAAAGGTCGCATAAACTCTAGCGGGATTACTTTACCAACACTTTCCATGGCTGAGATCCTGTGAATGGATCCATTGTGGGGTGGGTCTCTGCTCGCGGAAAGCAAACCCTGTCAGGATCCAGTTCATTAGCACCTAGTTTACTGTTTGAAGTTAGTTATTTATCCGGTGTCTAAAGGGAAACCCCGTTCAGACATATGTAAGTGTGTGTTTATGTGTTTGTGTGTGTGTGTGTGTGTGTGTGTGTATGTGCGTGCATGTGTGCACGTGTATCCATGCGTGGGCATGTAATGTGTACTTGTACAAACGTACAGTACTCATAGGATCTACAGGGGGTTTCCAGAGCAAATTGCTCAAGAGCAAATAAAACTTTCCATGGCGCAATAAAATGTATGGAGAACGAACAGGAGGGACATTGGTGCAGCTCTGAAGGTGGGAAACAACCTTGAGAATTTGTTGAAAAAATATATACATAAGGGTTTGATATATATATGTTCTGACAGCCAATGACCTTGACTCTATAAATAAAAAATAGTACCACAAACATAGGAAGTTAGAAATGTTAAACAAAGTACATTTATATTACATTGTTATATTTTTCAGGAGGCATATTTCCTGAAAAATTAACATTGAGGTTGTATTACATAATTTTAGCTATTGAATATGAAATGGAATTGGTGTTAGTAAACAGCGCTTGAAACACTGTTTACTTGTGGAATAACACTGAAGCAGCCTCTGTGTTATTCTACTGTATTTCAAACTATCAAGTTTGCCTCTGTGTATTTTCTTTTTTCTTTTGTGATCTGTTTGTTCTTTGGAAGGCGTCCCTGTGCCTCTGGTCAGACAAAAGTGCCGCGTTGAGCAAAACCTCCACTCCACTTTTATGGTCTGTGTGGGCCGTCCTATTTGTACATGCTTAGAGCAAATTAGACCAGCAGCTGCACATGGCCGTCCCATTCCATGTTGGCTTTTCATGATAAAAATATGCTTCGGTAAACCTCGCAGCTTGGATCCAGAAATATGCGTCCCGTTTCTTCTGGCACTGACACCTCTCCCTATTTACAATCAGCACTTCCCTTTTCCGGCACAAAGAGAGAAAGACATAAGGAAACAGAGAGACAGAATGGGGGTGGGAGTAAATGAGAGGGGTGGAGAGAGAAGGAGAGGGGGGCTGAAAGAAAGAGAGGGACCACCTATGCAGATGTTTTCCACATGTAGAAGGAAAACAAGCAGCAGCAAGATGAGCATGAGGAGAGGGAAGAGAGAAGGCTGCACCTGTTGTGGGGTGATGATCTGGCCACGGGTGACATCAGTCCTCGTAACGTGTCATGCTGCTTGAGTCATTAACTAACTACAAGCCAATGAAGGCTCTTTGTACTCATTTCAGAATAATATTTTCTCAGTTCACTTTGAGGCAGTTTGGAGATTTAAATAATAAAAAAACATGGTACAGTACATTTTTAATGTAGATTGATTAAAGCGTGATTCAAGAAAAGTTATTTTGTAAAACAAGAAATGTAAGCTACAGAATAAGTTTGATTTCATAAATGATGTGCCAGCATTCGACTTTATAAACACTTCAAAATGTTTATTTAAAGGGAAACATTCATTAAAATGAAAATAGTAAAATTTAAATATAAAAGTGCAAGTTTAGTTTTGTAAGTCTTTTATTCCCTACATCTTGAACTAAATTGAAAACTGTTGAGATGACCTGTGACTTGAACGTGACACATTCTAAAATTAAGTACTTTTTTATATTTAAATAAATATCACACACCTGCCTGATTTCCATTGATCAGTCAAGTCTCCCTTTATGTCTAGGGACAGTTGGGAAAAGTGGTAGATAAATATAATTTCTGACAGTGTGACAGGAATAAGGAATAGTCCCCGTTCGGAATTGAGTTCTTAGGCTAATCATCCATGATTACACCCCTGGAAGCCAAAACACACTCAATGTGAAAGAGGTTGTTTTCATCTGCATGCTGCAGCAGCACGGCTGGCTGACAGAGTTACCTATTCTCCCGAGGGCTCTCACTCTCCTTCTGCTTCTGTTGGACTGGCCCGCAGCAGGTCTTGTAGCCCCTGGGGACTGTCCTGGGAGACCTGGACAACATTGGCAGCAGGCGGCTTAGGGGTGTCATTTCTCCCTGGTAAGCTATGGACAAAAGCATCTCTTGTTGTTGCAAGCTGTATGTGGTGCTGCTTTCCCAGCCCTGTGGAAAGGAAAGGACAGCCAATGACCAATGCCAAACAAACCTGCTCCAGCTCACCTGTGCAGTGAATGTGGAACCGAGTGACCCAGATCTGGATGGAAACCATTGCAAATATTTCCCAGCAAGGTCTGTGGAAGAAGCATTTAGCTGGGCCTCTCAGCAGGGAATTTAACTAACTGTAAATGACTCTGACTCCCTCCAGTTTGTGTCATCTGTTCCTAAGAAGTAGTAAACAGTCGGTTTACCATCAAACCATCAGCACATAGCTCAGTGCGTTGCAGGTGTGGATTGAAGTGTAGTAAAACTTCAATGCCTCCAACGATTGTGTGTTTATCTCACCACTCGCTGAAGAATTTATTGCACAAGAGAGTAAGTAATGAGAATGACAATGTGATTAGAAGCAGAGTTGTTGATGAGCAGTGAATCTGTTTATTGTCATGTCTGTTCAGTTCTGCTGGCAAGACAAACCTCTTTTTGCCCAAACTACAGCTCAGTTTAGAAGCGTAGGCCATGCTGCAAATATTTGGCTTGGCCACAGAAATTGAATCATATTGGCACAGAAAGCCTAGAAATAAAAAACAGCAACCTTGGGAACAATTATGCAAAGTGAAACGCGGTTAAACCAAGTGCTACTGGTTTTCCTTTCCATCCAGGAGGGAAAAAAAGGAAAAGTCTGCTTTAGCAAAGTTTATCTCCCTTAATAAATATGTTGGAGCATTTATCCTTGCCATGGAAGTTGTGGCTATAGCTCATTTTTGTAGTGTTATATAGCTTCTTGGCATTACACACAGCCTTAAAAGTGAACACATCTTCTAGGAGTTCAGTCACATGAACCCAAAGCTGTGGTGACTTGATGGTCCATTTCAACCACAGATAAAACCCCATAACAAATAGCATTTAATAAATGTTTAGTCTGTTACCTCAGAACATGTTATGCTCTGACAACACAGTAAATATCCGTTGAGATAAACAGCAATTATTTTCTGCTTCTGTAATGAAATAATTTGAGGTTGATTTATGCGTCTGTTTAAGTATTAATTTATTTTCTCTATCATATTAGTGACAATGCTGTTCAACCAGAGACCAGAATTTTTTCTGAGCTGTGGATGACACAAAATTGAAATGGTCAACGGCTAGAGGTAGATATCTTTAGAAGGCTTATAGGTCGCTTACCTGCTGAAATTGAACAATTCAACTCAAAATGATCCCAAGGAGTGCTAAGGCATTGAATGTTTCATTTGGATCACATTATGAATCCTTAAGCTCCACTCCCCACTAACTACAAAAAATAGGGTTAGTGGTTTTTCTGATGGCCTCATCAGTGGGGCATTGACTGGGTCTTCTCTCATTAGCCATTGAAGCCCCACCTGCAGAACACAGGAAACACAAACTCCATTGCTCTCATTGACACAAACACTAATGCGGCTAGCCAGCTAACTAGCTAACCATCATGCAAACCTTTAAGCCAGCTTTGTTTGCTCACAGCTGAGGCTCAAAAGAAAGGCAGAACCAGTGCAGAAAAGGGCCAGCTTTGACAATTTTCACACAAAGGGAGCACTGTTGGCTAACAGTGAGCGGCCTGTTTCTGGGAGGTTTGCACTGTTCCTGGGGCCCATTTCATGGAACAGTTAGCAAGGCCAAAGGCAACCCATGGACTGGAGTGATAGTTAAGGCCTTCGGGGCTAAGCCAGGGTCCGGCCCTCTAGCTTTCCCCTCTGTCCCCCACCCAGTTCAGAGGCTTTAACAAAGCCAACTGGGGACGCTGGGTGCTACAGGTGTCCTCTCATAAAGACCCACATCACATGGGCTGGTGGACTAACTGACTGTGTTGGCATGTTTGGGTTATTTTTTTTCCTCCTTGCAGGTGTTGGAATAATAGAGACAATAATGAAGTGCCTTATACTCAGTATGAGACTAGTTGAACTATTAGTTGTACTGTTTTTACAGTATGTAAATAAGCAGTTAGTACTTTACCAGTCAGTCAGTTGAATGCTGTTGAGGCTTTATGGTACCATTACATGTGAGAGACCTGTCTCTGGATTTAATAACAGTGTGGTCGGCTTCAGTGGTCTTGAGTGTCAAGGAAGGTGTGGTTGACTTATTTAGGCTAAAGCAAAACAGTCCAGGCAATTATTAATGTAGAGATTAGCATTAAAAAAAAGAAGCCCAACCTCAGTTTAAGCTGCTGGTACTATCCATCATTCGGAACTGGGCTTACCTCCCATCCACACTGTCAGAGTTTGAGAGGATACTTCCTCCAGCTGCAACTGCAATTGCAACAGCTATCAAAATGAACAGTCTATGCCTTCATTTGATTTAGCCTTAATGGGACAGAGATGCCAGAAATACGGCTAGCGTGGTGAGAAGGGGAAAGAGGAAGAAAGCATGCGAGTAAAGACGAGAGAGAGAGAGAGAGATTAATATCCAGGCTTCTCTCCTCCTGACCACAGAGTGGGCATAAAGAGCCCGGCGCCTCATTGATGTCAACCCTAGCTGTGCCTGTCCTGTAGTTTTGAGTTTGGTTTGGACAGAACAGGCGGCCTGGCCTACAGGGGTTGGGAGGACAGGGCCCAGGGTTTCCCACATCACTCAAGGGCCTCTGATAGGCGGTCACACAGGCCGGTAATGACAGGGGGAGAGATTTAGTATTAAAGTCTCCTCTGCTGCCTCCTCTGCTCCTGTCTGACGTCAGGCTGTTAAATACGGGGATGAGAGCATGGCATGGCCTATGGGGAAGGGAGTTAGACCTGTCTTAAGTATACAGCTTTGTGTGAGAGAAGCCTGGCTGGGTTCCCTTGGAGTGTTGCTAAGGACACAAGCTGTACACAGCACGGGGGGAATTTGGGATCACAGTCAGTCATTGAGGGGATTTGCATATGCCATAAATATGAATTCAGTCAAGGTAAATGGTGATAAGATTGAAGGAGGAGGGAGTTCCATATATTAACATGGTGACTCATTCTAAGTGGTTTGTAATTCACTGGGTGGACTCTGGGTTAGCAATACAATAATGCATGCCAAGACTACCAGTAAAATTATTCTTCGTAGTTGTCCGGATGTCCTGGCTTGCCATCTTTTCAGTTTTTTTAACCTCTATCCCACATACAATGCTGAGGGTTTTTCCCTGGTTATTTGTAGAGCATTATAACATTTGAGTTCATGACTAATAAACTTGGAAAGCCAACTAGATGGCTGGAGACTGGTTTGAAAATGTCATATACTCACAAGTAAAAGACCTCATTGTCTTTGCCAGTTTGCAACTCAACCGTACAACCAATACCCAAAGCAGCTCAGCAACATTAAAGCAGCTGATTGCTGCACCTGCATCCACAGATCATCACACCATTGTGGCATTTAAAGAAAAGGCCTCAGTCAAACACGCCCCCTGACCTTCTCCAGCTAACATAAACTAATTAGGCTGGCTCTGAAAGGAATGGCCCGCCATTGGATTAATCAGCCTCCACAGATCTGGACCATGCAATTCTGCTCCAGCCAGCTCTCCCCACTAGAACCTCATTATCTCACGTTTTCAAAGGAGCGCCATGGCGAATAGCAGAAGGGGCTGAAGGGATGGAGAAATGGAGGAGGTGGTGGTGCAGGAAGGGGCTTCCCCAGTTCCTCTCTTCTCACATCGGACTCAGTAAGGAAATGTCAAGCGTGAAGCTCAGAGAGTGGTCAGTACCGCTCAGTCCAGCAGGCAGCACAGAGGGGGCCTTTGTCCACCATCACTTAGCGCCAATTACAGCCCGTCAAAATAGTTTTTCTGCTGTGGGGCGACGTGTTAATGGGCCCGGAGTTGGGTGTGAGGAGCGACCTTGTCCACACACACCAACCAGGGGTCAGGGGTTAATAGGGCCCCTCTGATGTGGCGGATGAGATTTCGGCAACCTTTAGCTGGCGAGGGAATGCCAGGACAAAGCCTGTAGAATGTGATACAATTAGGCGGACAGCTAGCCATCCTGAATGGAGTTGCTCCGTAGAAGTGGGATGGCTGCATTAGCTAGGAGCAGATGGGCAGCCGGACGCTAGCCAAACAGGTGCCGTGGAAGGTCAAAACCCCTCCCAAGTGCAAAAGAGGACCCAGGTGAGGACAAAAACACCAGCCAAACTCAGGGCTTTATTTGGAGTGAGCAGCAATTAAAAATCCTGTTGAACAAATGACTCATCTGGACACAAAGAAGGTCCCTTTGTACTTGTGAAAAGGTCAGAGACCATGCAGTCTTCTGTAGCATTTCCCATACAGTCCTGAACCCATGGAGCTGAACCTTGGCTTAAGAGAAGACTGGGCCAGCAAGCCTGTAGACCAACCTCAGCCAAACTTGAAAGCTGTCTACTCTCCCATACGAGAAAGTGAACTTGGCACAATTGGCGTCTGACCTATACTGTGTTTCCTGAGTAATCAGTGATTATCTGATGCAAGATGAAAAAAAGTCCTGGCAAAATGAAATGTTCATAACATTGAATTGTGCTACGTGTGCCTGGTCTGGGCATGTGAGCACAAAGCCAGGCCTCCGTTTACACCATAAGTGTGGGAACAGAACCAATGCCAAACTACCCATGGGCCCTTCGAAGGCCCACAACACTCTGCCAGGGAGAGCTGGAGATTTTTGAAAAAATACCCTACACCACACTGAGCAAATCCAACCACATGCAAGCCTGTGGGAACTAGCGGATGACATCTATCCACATATAAATACTCTCAAAATACTTTCTGGACTTATTGGTGTACAGATTGTTCCCCCCCCCCACCCAATCCTCTTGGAAATGGTAGTGGCGATCTGGCTCCCAGCTTCATCTACTTAATGTTGAAATAAAGGAGGTGATTGAACTCAGCCTCCAAATTGGATTTGTTTAATCTGCATCAAGTTTGAACATCCTGTGTAAACACAAGCGTGTGCAGATGCCGGAAACGCCACGGCTGGAAACGTAAATGCTCGTGGTTGACTTTGGCAGAGAATCAGAAGAGCAGAAGGGGGAATGAGACCTGAACAGAGGCTGGAGAACTTCCATTGTTACTAGAGGGTCAAAGGTTATTTCTCCACAAAATAAGTAAATTGAAGTGGTATAGATTGATTGTGGGTGACAAGGGTTTAAAGAATGTTTATAATTTTCGATGATATGCAGATAAGCAACACCCTACAAAGTACATATCCTCTTGAATTAAATTATTGTTACCATGACATAAAACATGTCTACAGTTCTAGGCAGTGCTATGAAGTCTCTGGGAACAGAATCTGCAACCTCTCCTCATAAGCTTTACACCAAATTCTGCTTTGGCAAATGATGTGGAAGCAAAATTGAATAAACACAAACATCATTAAGAGTTCATGTGTTCCAGTTAAACAACCCTTTGGTTAGACTCTCATTTCCTTAATGGCTTTGCAGCCGTATTTCACCCCTGTATTAAGTCACAAATCATTGGCAACCAACATGGTTTCTTTTGCCTTGTTTTCTTCAGAGATAAGTGAGAATATGACTTTGCCTTGATAGGATTTATTTGCCTTACAGCAAAGGCTGCACCCCTTCAAGCCCAACTCATTAGGGAGTGTGTTTTGGGGAAGGGGGGACAAGAAGTGAAGGTCACTAGAGGTTAATTCCAATCGCAGTGCCTCCTTGAAGCAGCATGACAGCATGTCTCCTCTGCTCACAGATTGGATGAGTTCTTGGTGATCAGGCTGGCCTGATTACAGCGCGTGGAAGATTGAGTATCTCGCTCATACACAATACATTTTCCTCCTCCTGCTTCTCCTGCATATTTATTGTGTTCATTATTTAGGGGATTTGCACTGTGTGTAAGTTTATTCAAGATAGTTATAGTTGCAAATGCTAAAGGGTGGTATTATGTCTTCCACAACAAAAGCAATTCCAATAAACTCAATTCTAAATCTAATTTGGATGTTTTGACAGTTCCGCTGTTTTATGTGATTTATTATGTCAGATGTCTGGCAGGGTTGATATGTGATGGTGCTGCCCTTTTTCTTGCCGTTGTCTTTTATTGTTTTCATTAGCACAAGCTGCCGCTTTATGACTTATCAGTACTACACCTTGATCTTGAAGGAAGCAAAGAGAGCAAATGGGATGAATAAAAGAAAATCAGAATAGATGAGGGCGAGACAATGGAATGACCACAGAGTGGTGAAGACATAACAGAAAAGAAAGAATGAAAGAATGTGAAAAAGAGAGAAAGACTGAGACAATGAAAAATAAGAATGAAAGGAAGAAAAAAAGAAAACAAAGACGGGCAAGAAAGAGTGAGATGTGGGCCATTCATAAGCAGACTTCTCCAAGGGATCTTGGGCCAGCACACCTGCTACTATTCACTTCAGAGGAAATAGACACTCTGTGGAAGAGAGGCTCTTGGCCTCGGGACAAAACCGCTGCAGCGCCAAATTAGAAACAGGAAGGACTGTGGGTAAGGCTCAGATTAAAAACGCACTCTCCACATGGACTCAATATACTGCAGCCCTGATCCTGCTCTGGAAACCCAAAACCCAACAGCACTATTTTATGTCCCAGTCAACAGAACGCCCGCAGTTTGCACAGTGACAGTACAGAGATTCAGTCCAATGTCAACCCCCGAATGTTGGTAAACTGTGGCCCTCTAAATGCTGCCCATTCTAATGAGGAAAATAAGTTTCTAAGTATACTTAATCAATTTCCGCTGTGACAGCTGTGGATTCTTAATAATAGTGCATCACAACTGCATTTTCACCAAGAGGACAAAGCAGCCCTGAACAGGCGACTGTATGCTTTATGTAAGTCCAGTCGTGAGGAAGTTATGTGGATGTCAAAGAAAACCAGAGTGTGAGTGAGGCTTCCTTTTCTCTCGCACTGGCCTTTTTTTTGGTCTACACCATCTATCAGCACCAGAACCAGATGAATGTCACACACACACTAAAAGGGAGGACACAGCTCTGAGTTTCCCACAGACTACCATTAGAGCAGTTAATGTTGTCAACAGGCAGCTAGCAAGAACTAATGATCCATAACACACTCTATAAAGGAGTGAAACTAGCAAGAGGTCTGTGAATGTAACAGAAATGGAAATTAATATTGATATATGCCTGCTGCCTTCCTCTTGTGACCCTTGACCTGTAACGGGTTTCTCCTTTGCTGATGGGAGCTGTAAGGCATTTCCTGCCCGTTCACGTACATACACAGTCAACCTGAGGGAAAAAAAGAGCAAAAAAAAATGGTTGGTTGAAAAAAAACATCACTTCTTACGGCCCAGGATAAAGGAAAAAAGTATGCACTCATTCTCATACAATATTTCCATTTACTCATGGGCCTGTCCAAGTAGTGCGTTCCCCTCAATCTATCATTTTCACTGCGGTCACTGATGGTAGAAAGGCCTACTGTAATTATTCTTACAGATATTGAGGACATCTAGAGGTTGTTTCTCCTCACTGGAAAACAGAACTACTCCTTTCTCATAAAGGTCAAGTTTTCATTACGTGAAGCTCAGTAAGGACACACAGAAGGACTCTTATGAGTAATTGAATACACAGACACAAGGAGGCAACAAAAGGACATATTTGTGTCTTAGAGAAGAGGGAAGCGAAGGAGAAAGATATCACAATAATCCAGCTTTGGGACTGAATCCATGTTCCATCTACCACTGTCTTCTTCCTCCCCTGTCTGTTTGATGTGCCTCTGCAAAGCCTTTGCCTCACGGAGGAGGTCATCACTAAAACTATGAAGGGCCGCATTCACCGCAGTTCTGCTGACTGAAGTTGGGGCCAGGCATGCTGATGGATGTACACACATAAACAGACATGCATACACGCATTATGCCAGACGGGGAGTGTGCGACTCCAAGAGGAAAACCTGCCATGACATCACTCAAGGGAGTGCAGGTGCAGGACAGGAAGTGACTCACAGGAAGCTTGGTGAGGCAGACTTTGCCATGCCACTGACAGGCTGTGGGAGAGCGGGCTGAAGGAGTGTGAGTTACACCTCACAGCTGAGCTAGCTGGGGCCCTCAGGTTGTGGACTTGTTCTTTACATAAACAAGCTTCTCTCATCTCCCTGTGCAATCAGGTTGATGAAGCCCCCTTTCAAAATAACTGATGGGTTACAAAACAATCCATACTACGTTTAAATTGAGCATAGAGAATATTATTGTATACTATTATACTTTTTGTATACAATTCCTACACTGCATAGTATATGTAACATCAATGTGAATACAATACAGCACATGCTCAAGGGCTGGAGATTGTACAATATGTATACAGGTTGGACAATCTTCAAAATAAGTGTTTTCAAGCCTTTCATCTTTGTTTGTTTTTTTCATTTTCCAACCTACAACCTCTCCAGTACAGATATGTGTGAGATGTACTGTGTGGATGGATGGATGGATGGAGGAGATGGTGTGTGTGTCCTTGACAATGGCAGTCCAGTGGTTTATACAAAGCTTATTACGCTAATGAGAAAAGTGTGGGGAATAGATTTGTCCCATACCACCCAGGGAAAGAGAGCCTGTTTTCCCTGGTGCACTGCATCTGGAAGCAGCCTCCTGGTAATCTGCTCTAAGTACAAAAGGTTCAGCACCAGCTTGTTCTCATAGACCACCAAGTGCGGCCCCGAACTCCATAACAGGTCTCCTTTCATAGCTGGGGATCAACTGATGCTTGGTGGACTGGGTTCCAGGCCTGGAGCTCCACAAGGTGCTGCATCGACACTTTGCAACTCATGACAATGATAGTAGTGTTAGCGTTCTGTAATCCTAAACTGTGGAGACATGTTCTGTGGTCATAAAGAAGTCAAATCTTATCTTTTTTACCTCCATTGTGACTGGCATACAGTGGGAGATAGGAGGCTTTGCGGTATCAACCAGACAGTGTTGCAGATGGGTTGTTGCCATCTACTGTCAGATAAAAGTTCATATAAGCTCATCTCATCAGATGTAGTGATCAACATCTAGGCCATCTAGGTATATATGCGTGGGTGTGTGTGTGTGTACACTACTGCTCAAAAGTTTGGGGTCACCAACCACAAAAGTTTGATTTGGTACAGTCAGATGGCTGAAAGGACTACAAATAGATGTTAGTTTGTATTGAGGGTTTGCAAAAAAAGCTATATTTTGTACATGGAGAACAAACCGCTGTATAATGATTCAACCAGACTGACAATTGAAAGGGCAGAAAGATACAAAGATACTTCTGAGCAACAGTTAAATAATATAAGAAATCACCAGCCATTGGTCAAAGAAACTGGAAACTTTGTATCAATATCTGTGCAGATTTAAATAGAAACAGGTTCCTGTTTCATTGTCAAGTGCACAGTAATGCCTCTTACAAGCTGAAATTAACAGGCATGTTGCTAAGGTGTTCGTTAGTCTATGGTTAGCACTATTAGAAATTGATCATTGAATATCAGCTGAACATACTATGGACTGACTAATCACAGTTTAAACATGTTAAGTCTAACCACTGAGTAGACTGCAGAGCCCAAAGAAAAACAGGTTCCCATATTATTTAGAGCCCATTGTGGTTTAATAATGATCTATGGTAACTTGTTTTTTCTGGACATGAAAACAAATTCATAATCGAAAGGTATTTGGGGGGGGGAGTTGTTACAACAGTATTCTCCCCTTTCATACAGCACTATGGGAACGTTGACTAAATGTAAGTTTTAATCATTTAATTATTTTTATTTTGGGGCCAAAACTTATTCAAATGTTAATAATGCTTTTGGTGTCTGAATTATGCAGATTCCTTCTATGTTAAAATAGCCAATACTGAAGGAAAGAATAAAAACATCAATATATAATAGGAGACCTAAAACGTCTGAGTGAAGGTTAAAAGGGCACGGAGGATGAACATGCTTACACAATAAAAGGACGCTGCTCTCAGGGGACCATTAGACTGCTGTATATGCTGACTGACATGCAAAGTTTATATAGCTTACGTAGCTTTAGCGTACCTGTTCCCTGAAAACATGGACATCATGTATCAAGTTATCCCACAATGATCAAGCAGCCATATGAGTGATCTCTCTCCTCATTTAATAACATGAACAGCATCTCCATTTTCTTCCTAATCATTTACAGCTTTGTTTGGCAAAAAATGTCCATATCTTGCCCATTTCAGTTGTATTCCAACGCGTTTACTGACATTTAAATGCAGATAGAGATGTAACAAACCACCCCACATCAAACAAGTGTAACAGAATTACCTGGGGTATCTAACAGACTGACTAACTTGTGTGGTGTGTGCGGTTTGTGTCTTTAAATTCTGCTAAATTTTGACTGTTTTCTGAGCATTTTCCTACTTTTAGACTAGTCAACTAGTCTAAATTAAACATTTGTTTAATCGACAGAAAACTAAGTCGCCAGGAACATCCCTATTCTACATTTAAATATCAATTATTACAAGCTTCAGTCTTGAGAAGAAAAAAAGCTATTTGTCACAATTAATCACAGCACACTGTGCGATAAATTAGTAAATATATATATATGATATATATATGTGTGTGTCTACTATTTGTCATCAAACATAGTTTTGAGCTTATTATTCATTGCTAGCTCTGAATAAGAACATTGCTGATTTGAAGTTATATGCGCGGTAATGCATATGATTTACTGTGCCTGAGATTGACATTTATTTAACAGGCAGGCTGGGGGATGTCATGTAGCTCCCTTTGATTGATCTCTTCACTTCCTGCTACAAAGATGGAGGCCGCTCCCGTAACCACACAGCCCCTTTCAAGCTTGGGGTGTAGGAGACGCCCTTCAGCAAGGTTCCAGAATCAAATCGGGTTCACCCTTCCCCCCAAACCTAACTGTAACCATCAGAGGAATAAACACGACACTGACCTTAGATCAGTGTCTAGAGGCAAATCTATCCTCAAGCCTGTTTTAGAAGCCCATATGTGGTCCATATGGAACTCCTTCCTGTATCCTCTGTGGAAAGTGCAAGGTACACATCCTCCAGTCCATTCCTATTTGATCACAGAATAACTGTTAAAAATATAAGGAAAAGGAAATTAACTTACCTTACCCGTACCCTAACTTATAATTTACCCAAATCCTCCAGTAATTTCTCTCACCCTATTTCATATAATTTATTGTAATCAAAACAGTGAGAGAGAGCAGGATAGGAAGAGTATTGCACCCGGTGTCTAGATATCATAAGAAATGTGTGAGTTAATCAGAGTCATTGGATGAGAGATGAACAGCTCTGATGTAACGAGCTCCTCCTTCTGCCGCTGGCCCCCATCGCCCATCAGTAAAAAATGTCTGGCTTAAGGTCTCGTCTATCCTCTAAGATTTCATTGCCTTGTTCTCGAGAGTATCATAATGGTAGACAGGCTTTTAACTCCGTACTAGCTGCGAGACTATTCTGCTGTGAGAATAAGGCTACAGAATGGTCTCTTCCATTGAGTCCCAGCCAGAGGTAATCATTTCAGCATGTCACTCCAGGCCAACTCCACTGTGATTGCATGGATGATTAGCTCTTACAGTAATGGTAGTAGCAGAACGTATTTCAGGAGCAAGCAAGCGATAGTGTTTAGTAATGTTGCTGTCATTGCCTTTTGTAATGTGAATGTACAAACACATTCCATGACTCAAAACCAGTGCTTTTGTGGCACGTGTTCACAGATTCATTTGTGCTTGTACGAGCAGATATGTGCATGTGGAAGAATGAAAGGCTAAGATTGTATACATGTAAAAGTACTATCATCCGTGCAGTCATTCTGGAAAAGTAATTTCCATATTTGCTCTGCTCCTGAATCTGTAGACGCCCGTCTGTTTGATGTGTTCAGAGCTGCAGCACAGATGCCACAGTCTTAGCTATGCTGGACGTCATCTCACTGGCTGTTCTCAGAATACAGAAAAAAAAACACCAGGCGCACCACCTCTAAAATTAGTGTGTGCAGCACATGAAGGAGAAAAGATCCAAAGTTAAAAAAGACTCAAAAGTGGCCACTGTCTCTCTTCACTTCTCTACACCTTGGTACAGAGCCAGTCGAGATCTCCCATAGTGCCTGAGCCCTCCGTTTCATCAAACATACACGGCACGCCACATATTTTCCAATTCTGGGCTAGCCAGAAATCTGGAAATCTGATTTTATAACCCTTATGATTTAGGTTGTTTGGAGCTGCAGATAGTTTTGGTGTGGTTTGCAGCGCACCAAACAAAAGCGAATGAGCCCTGCCACGCAGGGTAGGTCCCAGCTTCCAGTGTTATGCTCATCAGTTGTGCGGCTGCTCTGTTGTGTGTTTGTGCGTAAACAAAGACAGCGAAGGACACCTTTAACAGATTTACCAGATGTTCATGGAGAAGGAAGAGGAAAATCTGTTTTTAAAGAGTGACTTTACAGATGTCTGTGTAGCAGGTGAAGAGAATCTTGCCAAGAACACATATCACAGCTTTTATAACTAAATCATGGAATACACAGTCACACACAGACTTTTTTTGCTCATCATCAATTCTTTCGAGCCATAAAATAGATTGTTTTAAAGTCTGTGATGTGCATAATCTGGATAAAAAGAACAGACTAGGATGAAACACAAACATGTTCTCAGTCCTAACCGGTGGTTGACCACATTTGAGGTCACTAGTACGTGATGACGTGATGAGCCTGGAAGTCAGTCTGTGATGGCGGAGATAATAGGTCCTCATTACTTTGACCCCTGACCCCTGTTCTTAGCAAGAAGTTTAGGAGCGGTCCCTAAGGAGCTGTCTGATACTAACGTGGCTCTAAAATAAAAAGCCCCAGAAGTAGGAGGAACAGTGGCCAGCTCACACTGGAGCCCAACGCAGCTGGGATGCGGTGCCGTAGGGGAGTTTCAGGAGTGCTACCCATTTGTCACCCACCCTGGGAGCAGTATTTCCACCCAACCCAATGAAAGGTTTATGGACTTGAACTATAGAGGACAACCACTAAATCGAACATTTTTTCAACACAAAAATTCCCCAAAACCTTTCGGGGTTAAGGCTGTTGATTTTTATCAAATGTTCATTAAGTGAGCCAGCAAAGTGACTTCCTCCCGAAGTCCATTAAAATCGTGCTGCTACTGGCAGAGGTATGTGCAGCCCATGTGCGGGGTTGTGGTATGGTGGGGTCCACAGAGGAGAAATGGACACCAGATGGGACCCGGGGGGCGGGGGTGGAGATGCAAGGTAGAATAAAATAACACATGCAGAACATTGAATCTGAAATGTGAAAGGACGTGGAGGAGGTGCGTGTGTGTGTGGGTCTGTGCGTGCATGTATAAAATAATTGGATAGTTGCATCATCTAGAGTAGCCAGGTGCTATACATCATTGGAGGATAAGAATGGGTAAACAGATATGATCTGAGGCACATGAAAAAATGGTGACATTTCAGTGTTTTTACTGCCTGTGAGTAAAGTCTCACGGCTCCTTCTAAATGTTTTGATTTACATTTCCTATATAAGTAACAAGCGTATCTTTGTTCAATGCACATTTGTT
Organism: Morone saxatilis; assembly: GCF_004916995.1. Taxonomy (NCBI): domain Eukaryota; kingdom Metazoa; phylum Chordata; class Actinopteri; family Moronidae; genus Morone; species Morone saxatilis. Next base: position 7,204,595 of record NW_023340246.1, read on the forward strand.
TTTGAAGAGAAAAAGCCCACCAGGAAACCCTTGAATAGATGATTGAAAAAACAACCACGTTGGTTTTCCATGCAAGCGTGTGCATGTGTCTGAGATTGAAAACCAACATTCCACGGTCCCAATGTGCGCTCACATAAAAAACATTCTATTTAGAGCATTTTGAGCTGCCTTGTGATCCCTCCAAACCCTTTCTAATGCAAACACAGCAGAAAACGCAGTCAGTCAAACTCCGCAAAACTCTCCCTCTCTGTTTCTCTTCTCCCTCTCATTATCTGATCTGCTATTGTGGCTACACTATAAATTTTCATCTGTGTCTTTCTGGAGCAGTTTTAGTCAATTCAATTTGGTCTAGATATTACGTTGTTTCCATCGAAAACATTGCATTATGAAGATATTGACTCAGGTGTTCATGCTTCAAACTGTCTTACTGCAACACATGATATGTTTTGTTTTTGCCAGCCAGCCATCCCCACTGTCTTAGTGAATAAAACATGGCTCGTAAGCTTTTTGGTGTCAGTGTTCAGGTATTATTTATGTTGCAGTTCATTATCTGCTGCTGCTGAGTAGTTTTGTGAAACATTCCTGTATTTTTTTTTTGTACTTCAGTGTGGAAACACATCAGAGCCTCATGACTCAGAAACGACAAAGAAAGGCAGCCAAACTCTGCAGTGGGGAAGAATCTGTCTGAGCATGTGCAGTATGTGGACAGGTGCAGGTGTGTGTTTGTTTGTCTTTATTAATTAAAGTGTCAGTAGGTTCTTTTCTTGCTTAGAGCCTGTTGCAATCTTTGATTCTCAAATCTTACTATAAATAAACCTTGCACCCTGTCAGACCTTCCTCTGAAGCCCTGCAGGTCCTTTGTTTTTTCTCCATTAATGTTGGTTAGAAACAGAAAAAACATAGGAACTAGCTTCTAAACGATCCTTCCCAGGGATCTTTGCAGTGACATGTAATGCATGAAAACATGCTCTCATGTTTTTCTAATCCTCCCATGGGAGTCTATCACATTTGTGGGCTTGTAGCTTGTCACTCCCGTCCTGTGACCCTACACCCTACTGCAGTTCATTACACCAGCGGCACCCTGACCCGGCTCTGTCACTTTCCTCTCTACACTTCTAATGTTGTTGGTTTCCAATTACATTTACCAAAAGAGTTCAGTGCTTGGTTTGCAATCAGTGTAGTGTGAGCTTCTTGTCGTGTCATATTTTTGCAGCTAATTTCTGTCAGTTTGAAACCCTGTTATTCATGCCAGCCACACATGTTGGCCCTGACATAGATACATCAACAATGGCTGCTTTACTGAAGTTTATCTTTGACAACTGCAGTGACCACGTTTCTTCAAGATAAATACACATTATTTATTTACAAATAAAGTGGTTATAATAGAAATAAATACAAAATAAAAATCTGAGCATTATACTTCATGTGGTATTGCACCCATTTCGAAATGTACATCAGAAATACATTTTTAAAACCAGTAAAGGAATATTCCTCTGATTAAAATATTTATTTTTCCCAACTTTATGTAGACATAAATATATTCATATATAGTATTTTTTCTTCTTCCACAATAGCTCTGTTTTGTCTTTCTTTCATATAAATAAACGTCTTCATTGGGAAACCGGGTGTCCATTGTAACCTCTGATGTCTCTTTCAGTCTCTCTTGCCCAATCTCTCTTTCTATCCATACCACTGTCAGTCTCTCACCGGCAGCCACATCCCTCCACCACCATATCCTGGTAGTTTTTCAGGATGACCTTCTCGTATTCATCCAGGTACAGCAGGGAGATGGGGCTGAGGTCAGTGGGCACGCAACAGGCTCTGGGGATGTTTGAGTTGACTGAGTTGACCAGCGTCTGCACAATGGCGTGATTGGTAGAATTGAGGTGTTCTGCTAGGGGGAACGGACATTCCCCATGGCAATAAAAGGCGTGGTAGCCAGGGGGTGCCACTATCCACTCGTTCCACCCCACATCACTGAAGTCCACATACAGGGCATGCCTCTTGCAGCTGGCCTTGTGCTGGTGCTTCCTGCGTTGTTTGCGGAGCGCCGCCTGACGTTTTTCCCGTGTGTGGAGTACTGAGTCCCCACGGCCGTCATGGCCATACGTCACCAGCAGAGGCCGAGCCTGAGGCCATGAGTCCTGGTCCTGGTGCAGGGACCGGCTCACCCTGACATGCCTGCTACGTCTCTGGGAATGCCGCGCATCCATCTCCCTCTCCTCCGGATGAAGAACCTCCACCATGAAGCCATGGTTGTGGCCATTCCCAGAGGTCCACTGAGATACAGCAGGGCTTACGTCAAAACTCTCCCAGCGGCTCAAAGAGTCCTGCACTAGCCGAGTGTCCAGTAGACGTGCCAGAGGTTCTCTACCATGAGGGGCAGGAACTCCGAATATCTCATAAATGTTGATACGATGGAAGCCACCAGCGGGAGCACTATCACTGGTGCTGCTGTTTCTGGAGTTGTTGTAGAGGGGTGCAGTTCCCATGACCTGATCCCTGTAGATACGTAGCTCTGCAGAGGTGATAAGCTCCTCATCAGGGATGGAAGTGAGGTTGAAGTAGAACTGCTGGGTCGTTTTGCCTTTTAGACTGGCCAAGGCCTCCATAGACTCTACAAAAGATAGCACAGAGACAAAGATAGTGTAAGAGGATTGGGTTGTGAGATGCATGCCAAGGATGAAAGAAATAGTTTACACATGGTACCAGAATGAGAAACAATATACTGTATATGATTAAAGCCTTGGCTTCTTGGATCCACTGGTAGCAGGAAAACATTGGCCAGGGATGGTTTCTCACATGCTTTTTTTTGCTCTCTCACTCAATACACATTGTGTGTATACCCGGACACAACTTGCAGCCTTCTTTCTATGCAGCCAGCCAAGCTGCCACGTGGTTATATTGAGTGGGTGTTGGCCATTGTCACACAGGCGTAATACACATGAAAACTCTGCATGTGTAACTCAGGCAAATTCTCATGGTGATGTAATACCATCATTAGTGTCATGCCCATAAATGTACCTGGTTAAATGTCAGAAGATGAAAGCAGTGCGCTTTCATCTATTGATAAGATCAAACCTGCTAGTTTGAATGGCACATAAAAAAGTTGTATCACACGTTGAAGTACAATCAAAGATGAGTATGAACAAAAGAGCAACATGGAAATCTAAAATTGATTACATAAAAAGCTAACACAAATGCCAATTGTTGCATTAACCTTTAGAGAACTGGCTTTGAAATATCACTTGTAAATGTTGCAGTATGAAAGATAATTCTTTCTGAAAGCCATTACCAAGAGAAGACGTAGGATATTATTAATATCTAAATTGTGGAGAGAATCTATAGACCACAAATAGAAAGCTCAGTATACAATGTTTGTTATTTGCTATCCATTCTGAAAGTGCATTCAAAAAATCTATTATAGTTGCCCTGAGGGATATGAAAGTCATATATATACACTTAAGCTCATTGGTATTCCCCTCTATAGTGTACAGTTAATGACAGAAATCTTAGTAAAAGCTGCAATTTTCTTTGAGGCAGCCCCACTTTGAACTCTTACTTTATGAAGTTCATAGATGATGTATAGACACACTTTTTAATCTGTTTGGTGTGGTAAAATAAACACAAACTTTGAACTCTTGCCTGTTTCAAAGGGGGCATTTAGGAAATTCCACCATCTCATCCTAAACCTCCCTCCAGAGGCACAAAGACCTCAATTAGGCCTATCACTCCTCATTTGATGTGGGAAAGCCCCCTGTCTCTCGTTCCCTCTCTTCTGTCCCCAATCCCTCTCTTTCTTTCCTTCCTCAGCTCCCAAATCCCCTTCTCCCTCTGTTCTCTTAGCCCCAAATCCTCTTTTCTTTCTTTTTCCTCCTCTGTCACTCCTTCTGTTTCTTTCTGCAGCAGCGTTCTCACTCTCTCCTTATGGCTGTCCTCCGAGAAAAGGCTGTGTGAACAAGTTGAGGCTTGTCAAAAACGTGTGAACCACAGATATGAGTGTATCAACATTCCTAATTTCTTTTTGCGCTGCATGCCAAAACAAAAGATAAAGGCTAATGTTGGGTCATTCATCACGGACCTGTCTCTGGCAGCCACTTCCTGTGTAATAGTGGAAATGTTCTATTTGGCATGGAAAATGGGTATTTTTGAAAACTGATAGCTGTGAAACTAATTATCTTAGTGAAATTAATATCAGCAGGCAGATGTGATGAATGATTAGAGCTGTTCGCTTTGATGTGCTGCACTTACATCTGTAGATACATGCTTATTATATGGAATAGCCATCAATTGCACGTCTCTTGACATGGGAAGACTAACAACCCAGCAGCTCTGTTAGCATAGGATGAAAGAACCAGGGGAGCATATGTAAACACAGTCTGAACACATTCGTAATGGCCGGTGGTGTCAAGGTGTGTGCTGGCCTGGTGCAGAGGTTTCCAGTAGTGGGCAGGGAACAGTCACTCAGACTGGCTGCCCGGGCCAGGCTTGTTTGTAGTGTGTCAGTGTAGCCACTGGGTGTCATTGCACTAGGCCTCTGGAGAGCACCCAAGCAACCACTCAACCACCCCTCTGACTCACCCCTGATGGAAACTTCCCCACTCAAACACTTAGGACTCTGTATAAGGACTCTGTGTAGAGCCCCTATGAACTTGTATGTTGTGAAAACTGGAACATGGATCATAGGAAATTGAATGCTAAATATTTTTTAATCATACATAAATCATTTTAATATTTTTCCCAAGTGCTGCCCACTCTGCTGCTCAGTAGTATACTTAATATAGAAATAAAGAATCCCTTAGGTTTAAATTCCACCTGCTAGATTGTTTTAGACAGTATGAAATAACCCACTTCATCAGTAACCTTGTATAAACACATAGCGTATGACTGGTGAACTAATGCACTTTAGCCAGGATCCACGAACCTTCAGTGTGTGAGCCTTATTCATCTGAGCAGCACATGTTGCCTTGGAAGTAAAATGAAATTGAACTTAAACACTGAATTCAACAATCGGCGCATATCCAGCATATAAACTAAGTGAGCAATTATGGTGTTATTGGAACGTGCGTAATGGCGCACAGCGGAGAGAGGGGTGATTTGGAAAGAATAAGGCGCGCAACCCCTCCTCTCCCCTTTGCCTACGACTAATTTCAGTCCAGTTAAAAATGACTCAGAATTCAGTCTGACACGATGACTTTGTCATAATGCGTGTTAGTATAATGTCATGTCGTGTGTTATTGAAGTAACAGGGTGATGACTATCACCTGCGCAAAGGCACACCGCCCTTTATCCTGCTCCCGCGGTGCGTGTCTGGAAAAACTGTTTTCAGAGCCCACGCAAACACCATCAATTATTAAGAAACAAATTACCCCAGGGATACCACCACCCCTTGATGTTTTTGAAGCATGTGACAGCTGGGCCACGGGCATGTTTGGTTAAAGGTTGCATCACTACATATATGAGAGTTCATTTAATTGTGCATGAGATGCTTGTTTGTAATCGTGTCAGTGAGTTTAAAGCAATCCCAAACGCATTAAAGAGTTACAAAAAACGTGGACGCGTGTCACCTGTAAATGACTAACGCTCTATAAAACAGTGAAGACTCTGAAGTTCAGTCTTGACGCTCTGAGTCATGTTTAAATATAGGTTTGGGTTGTCTGAGAGAGCCGAGGAGCTCTCCGGCTGACAGGTAAAGGTATGTCACTAATACATACCTTCATGGTGAAAGCTTCTAATCGTGTTGGCCTTGCTGGCGGCTCTCTCTGCGTGTTTCCCCATGCTCTTGGGTCGTTTAGTGCTGTGGTCTCCGTTTGCTGAGTGCATGCGGTAAAGGTCCACCATGTACTGCGGCACCACGGCTTGCTTGCTTGGGGTCGGCCTGCGCCTCAGTCCAAACATATTGAGAAGCCGAAGCTCAAACTCGTTGAGGAAGCTCTCCGACTGCTCTGGGGTCTGCTTCCCGGAATCGCTGTATTTCCTCCGGCCGACCTCGGGAATAAGTCCCGTAGCACCTTCCAGCAACACCTGAGCGAGCAGCAGTACCATGAGAGAGCGGACCACGGCGACCATGATCAGTCAGTCCCTGTGGAGAAAGTTGGTTTCTGTCAATACACTGGCGCTGAGGTATTGACATGAGGTAGACACAGCAGGGGCTTCACTGCAGCATTCCCCGAACTGTGTGTGATCCCCCCCATACAGTAGGAATGATTGAAGGAGAGCAGGTTAAAAAGGGAAGACACCTCTTCACTTTGAAGTAGAACAAGAAAAAAGCAAAGGGAGGAA
>NW_023340246.1:7210976-7235969 GCF_004916995.1 Morone saxatilis
AGCAAAGGGAGGAGGGGAGGGGGGGGGCTGTGAATAACAACCCCGCCGGCAATATAGCAATATAACAGAAACAGAAGATTGATCTTAACATGAACGTATCAAGGTGAGGAAGTTATGAAAGAGACGAACAAAAAAAAGGGGGGAGAATGATACGGCGAAAGACAAATCAAAGAAAGTTTGCGGAGCAGGCTGCAGACACAAAGTCTCCAATTACAAGAGATAAGACATCATGTTTAGTGAAGTGATATGAAAAGAAATGCCAAGTCTGCGTGTAGCCCGAGAGATCACAAGAAGCATGAAAGAATGTCAGGGGAGAAAAAAAAGAGTTAGAATAGAGAGCAGCAGGAGAGGCAGTCAGACGGTGCAACAAGCGTCTGTTTGCAGAGGCTTTGACGGTCATGTATAATCATAAGGGATAGAGTTACTTCAAGAGGCTCGCAGGTGTTAGATCTGACGTGCGTACCAGAGCCAGATGTAGCCCGGGACAAAACATCAAAAACTAAATATCATCCGAGGAGCACAGCCTCCAAAGAAACAATTCTTTTAACTGCATTTCTCTTTTCATAGCGTTTTCCCCGAGGTTCAAAGTGGGAAAGCTTGAACTTTTACGCACACGCTATAAGGCTATACACTGTGAGAACTGTCGGTTTCCAGCTGCAAAGTAAACCTTTCCTCGTGAAGAACGTTTATTTTATACCATCTGAAAGTATTAACAAGAAACCTTTAACAGTTTAATAAAGTCCACCAGTCTTATTTTACCTGACGAGGAAGCGCTGTGTCCGGTCGTCGTTCCACCTTTGGGCTCCGATAAATTCCACATTAATTCGTGTTTAATCCACGCTGCTTCTCCTTGGGGGACCAAAGACAGCCCATGCCCTTCGCCGATCGCCTCTCGCACATATTATCACCAGCTGCAATTCGGGTTAGGTCTTGGTCAGCACGGAAAAGAAGAAAAAAAAATAAGAAGAAATATGTTAAGTCTATGAGGAAGCGGGCTCGCGTAGGCAGGACCGATCTAAGTATAAAGCATCTTGGTTGAACATCTTCAAAAAAGACAACAGTTCGTCGAGACAAAAGTTGAGCGGAGCTGGCTCGAAGGGAGATAAGCGCACTCAAGTGTCGCTCCTTGGACCTTGTTGCTTCGAGCTGGGGAGCGCGTCGCCTCTCCTCTGTGCGCCACAGCGTAGTGGTTGAATTGATTGGTGCCTTCTCTCTTCCCCCAGCGACTCTTTTTGTCGTACAGTGATGTCACCAAGGGGCTGTCAATCATTTGTCCTCTATAAGGCACCTCCTGCGGACCTCCAACCCGGAGGCTTCAAACTTTTTTTCATGTCTAACGATGTCAAACAAACACCAGAACCCCCCTTTTGGATAAAGTTTTTGTTTTTGAGGGGCCCCCCACAGGAGTATTTTGTTCTGTAAGTAAATACTATTGTACTAGTCACGTTTATACCTCTCCAATAGGAATACATGTGAAATCTTGTCATTTACATTATAGTGAAATTAAATAATTCCAAAATATGTTGGGGATCCCATTGGCCCAGTCCCAGATCCCTGTGTCCCCCTCCCGGTAAACGTTTGAGAACCATTACAAAATCTCTATCCTTATTACAAACAACTCTTTTTCTCTTGCATCTTTATATATCCTGGAAATTCACACCATAAAAATAGTTATAAAGCAAACAGTTAAAAACCTTACTGTTGCTTTTAGTTGTTTGTTTTTGGGCTGATTTTTCCATACATAGGAATAGCAATTGTTTATTTACTGAATGTCTTTAAATAACATCAAAATGGCTTGTTACACTCATACGGTGTAATATTTCTGTGAATTTGACCACGCAAGGTGTTAATAGCTGGATCCAACATGTTTAGCTTTTGGATTAAGGCTGTTAGATAGTGGCATCACATTGTGTTGCTTTTGTGGTTTTAAAGGATTAGACCCTGCATAGGGACTATCGCATCCTCCTGCTGAACTTCCCTGTGTGTGTGGGTTTTTTTGTACATGTGTGTCTGACACCAGAGCTGATTTATACGCACTTCCTCCTGGCTTGATCTTTTCATTTCATTCCAATTCACAGTAGTTTATCAATATATCAGAGGCAGACTTTGGCTGCACATATTGCTGTCTCATATCTACAATACTGCGTGAGAGCCAAGTGAGAGAGTCTCAAGAGAAACCCCATCAATTTCCTGGGAAGGCCATATTTTTTCACTTAGTTTAGGTAAAACTTCACATTTTGAAACTTGTCTCTTAAACAGGCTGCTTTGGTCTGATATAAAATATGTATATCTTCTTTTTCTTAATGGAAGTCAATTGGTGTTGATTTATCTTGAAAGATTCATCCAGACTTTGGAGAGTATCTGCTCCATTTGTACAGTATATGCTCTCAGTGACACAGAGGGGTGAGAGAAACCGTGCTGCATTGTTTTTAGCCTGTGGGGTGTAGTCAACAGCATTAATGTTTGGGTCATCTCCATAAGAAAAGCCCCCATTGATTCCCTCTAGTGACTTCCATTAGGTGATGATGGTGGGGTAGGCGGCTGTGTTTTGGCCAAAGCACTGACCCTGTTTTCTTTGGAGAGATGGCAATAGATTAAATCCCACAGAGATCACAAGATATCTTTGTCTCCTTCCAGGACAATAACATTTTATGAGGGATAATCCCAGATCATCCACTTAGCAATTAAAATACAGAGAGGCCCGTGGGTGCATGCCGTTACCTGAGTGGCAGTGTGCGCTGTTTCTTGGCCTTCCCCTCGCTGGATCCAAGCACTTTTGATTTTATACCTTTTTGGTGGTTAATCTCTTTGCTTCTTTTGCTTTCTAGATTGTTTTTAGCTTTTATTATTTACCAGAATCAGTTAGAGGTGACATATAGTAACATATATTTTATTTACACTCTTTTCCAATGCAGTTACTCCAGTCCAGTTCATTCATTCATTCTTCTTCCATTCATTCATAAAGTCAGGGTACAGGAGTACATGTTAATTCATTCATACTGCTTAGATTTGCTCCATTGTCGTGTTAATCTGTTGGCAGTGATAGTTGGGTCTCCACTGTTGCCAAAACACCACTTGGTGAACGGAGTGCTCTAAATCCAAGCCCAGGTAAAAGCCGCTCGGCATTTAGATGCTTTAGATTGGAGGATAAGGCCTCACACAGTAAGCCGTGAGTATCTTTAATTACGGGAGTGAGAGGATTATAAAGACGGGGCTTTATCTAAAGTTTTCTGCCTCCTTTTATTTCTGTATGTAGTGTGTGCGGTTTGAATGAGCGAGCATGTGAAGGTGTGTGTTTCTGCGTGTGTTTTGAGCACACGTACATTGCACATATTGTATTTGCCTTGGCACAACTTGTGTCAGGCCGGCGCTGAGGAATGTGTCTAGCCAAGGTTGTTGAGGGACTTGATCAGTGATGCCCAGAGTGGTTTGAGAAGATCACGCAGCTTTGATACTGTATATATCATTGTTTTGAGCCAGAGACATCATGCTTATCTAATCGCTGCCACTGATCCAATTACATGCTGATTGAAAGGACAACACCGTAGAGCGAAACCTTGGCAGCCAGAGAGAGCAGGTAGAGATATGCTATCTGAAACACAAATGAACGACCTACTGAGGAGGGCTCTGAGAGGTTAAACTGTGAGTCAGCTAGTCAGCGTTAACCCAGCACGACCACCACCATCACTGGCGTCATTATTTCCTTCCAGCAGGCATTTGTTTGTCCGTGATAGCAGTAAATAGTCTCCGAAAGTTACAGCTTAAAGCTCAAGGTCAAGACAGAGGTACTTACTTGGATCTCCGCTGTTCTATAACACTACAGAGCCATCCGGCCCATTAGGACAGCGGTTTACAAACTTTTTTCTGGCAATATTTCTAGATGTTTTACTCTCTCAAACAACAGCTTATAGAAAGGGGAAACATTATTCAAGTGAAAATGCAGTTTTGTCAAAACAAGCGCATATGCTGTACAGGGTTTCCCACACTTATGTTTAAGCTCAATTCCATAATATTTCTATAACATATATACTCAATTTTTATGGTTGTCCAGCACTTACTCAGTTTACACACATCCTGTTGGACATCCACACACACATCCAAGGAAAATGCCATAGCCATACTGGAACCTAATGAAGTAAAAAAGAATGTTTCTTTAAAAGTAACATTAACTTTTTCGGCTGCAGTTTGCTAGGAAGCGATTTTAGTGAGAATCTTCCGCTGACACAAGCTAAATATTATTCAAAATCTCCCACAACCCACAGGTGGGTGGAAAAACAATGCATCCGAGCATCTGCACATCCAATAACGATCATTTTGCTATAGACTGTTGTTATCAGCTTAAACTGGAGTTCTTGGAAATCCTTTTGTCCCAGCGTAAGGACTAATGCGACCGGTCTCTGATCCGACCCCTGAGGCCCTCATTCTGTGCTCACAACTGAAATTTCTCAGACAACTGAATACTTTATCACCTTATTTTGTCTTATATTTAGTTGCTGTTTGACTCTACTTCTTTATCTCCTGTTCTGACCCTTCACGTCATCATAATTTATTATCCTTTTCTGATAAGCTGAAGACAATTTTGGGCTAAAATTCAGACTAGGAGGTTTTTTATTATGAAACACACACAGACCCTCACCTGCATATCATATACTGTATAATCATTTGAAAGTCAGATAGATTCGCTGGTATGTTCCATTCATCTTTCACCTTTGGGAAAATCATCTCCAGTAACAAAAAGAATAATATACAGTGAACCACCATCATGTACTTTATTTCAGCCAATAGATGTATCTTTTTCTCGTATGGAAACCCCCTTAAGGGAGAACAATGTGTAATACATAACACTTATTACAAAAGTATAATGAATCTATTCAAGGGGGAATATTTGAGGTTATTTGAGGGAGATTAGGATAGAATGTGTTTTGTTGTTTTAATACGTAAATCCTGAGGAAGAAGACACGGTTTATTGTCCTCTACATGCTCATTTCTTTGCATGCCACAGTATGTGTGCTTTGTGTGTGTCTGTGTATGCATGTTGTGTTGGATGTGGATAGCGCGGCCTTCTCTTGTCATCACGTACATTCCAGGAGTCAGGGGGCAGACGAAGCCCTGAGATGACACTGCAGATCCAACTATTAGCCTTTCACCTGCTGTTAACAGCAACTTGGCTAGACACAGGGCCTACATTCCTCTCCTTTGAGCCAGATGTAGTCTTAACACACAGTAACATACCTACAAGGAGATAATCTTCAGAGATGTAGCTTGAAACCAGGGAACAATTTCGTGCCGTGATTCACCTCTAATTCAACGCTCGAGCAAAGCTGTCTTTTTAATTTGGAAACCAGTAAAAACTTCATCAATCCACATGTGTTTGACAGCAGAAGCACGCCTGCCGGGCTGCGCCGAGCACGTGCACGTGGTGCATGAAAGCGATTGTGGGGAAATGGGACACATTTCATATAGGTTGGTCCCGAAATGGAAACCCACCAAGGTCAGAGACGGCCAGCTAGAAAGCCAGAGTCAATATTTATGGATACTGAACATGTGGCACAATTCTCTACCCACTAATTTGAGCAACAAGTCCACCTCCAGATTATATGGCCTCTCAGAGATCACAAAAAAGGGGTCCAAACCATGCTTGTATGTTTCAAATATTGAGAAGCACATTGAAGTTGGTCACTGACTAGAAACTGTGCATAATTTGCCAAATTGGCACACTGTTTATTTGTTTGTGTTTTAATTTCCTGTGTAAATAGGGGACAAGGGGGCTTTGATCAGGCAGTGAGGGCTGCTCCTTTATCCAGATCTGCAGTTTGTAATTATCAGTATCATTGGTATAGATATCACTGTAATTATCATATTGTGAAATTACTTTTGGTCGGCTTATATTAAAACCAAAAAGGGAGAATTCCATATTTAGATTTGAAGTCATCTATCACATGTCTCATATCAGAAAAATGCACGCATTTTCTTTTATTTATGAGACACATGTCTTTTGAAGTCAAAACCACGTCCCTGTTGCTTGTTCTTACACATTCGGAACAAAGGGAAGTCTGGTGCTCTGACTATATAACAGTAATAACACCACACAGCTATAAAATCAGTATACCAGTACGAAACATTTAGCTCTGTACGGACCTCACACTTTTACAACTTACAATAGGAATCATATAAACACATGCTTCATTTAGTGAACTAGTTGGGATGAGAGGCAGCTACTTCCATTTTAGAGAGAGAGAGACATAAATACAGGGATCTGCCCTTTGAATGCAGCTCCACTCATAAAGACACCATGCGTCACTCAATTATACGTCTGCATGATTAGAAGCTTGGGCTACATAAACAGCCAGCGTCGAGATTTACATTTTACCGCTTAAGCACAAGCAGCTGTTTACAGGCCAAAGAAGGAAGGAAAACACTTAGCAAGTATCTATACATGAGAGGGGATCGGAAGCTGACACATCTCCAGCAAAGTTGGTTTCAATTAATAGTTGTTTACGTAGATCTAATGCAATACTTGCTGGATAGTTGATTGCTTTTTGTCACTGCTGCTCCTTCTGGGTTTTAAACATGTTAATATGTGTATGCAGCTGAGTTAAACAGTGCAGCAGTGTAAAATGAAGCTGGTTTCCGTGCAATTGCAGGTCCTTTAAAGGTTAAGGAAACCAAAAAGACAAATAGAAACATCCTGATAGAAGTGTTGTGACCTTCGCAGGCAAACACAAACTGACAGCGTTTTCAATCACTCGCTGGATAAGATGAAAGAGCAACACTCTTCAAATACTTCATCTGCAGTGTCAAGCCATAATCAATAACACGCACTGTAGCTTTAAATGTTCCTCACTTTCACAAAAAAACAAACTACGCACAATTAGATTAGACCATTGCGTGACGTAAGAAATTCCTTGAATCTGTGTGTTATGTGTGTGTCTCTGTTTTATTATATGTGAGATACAGAGAAGGTTAGACAAAGCGGTGCATCTCATATCAAACAGATCAAGGCCGGTACTGTTATAGGATAATTATTCACAAAGATATTAAACACCAAAAGCTATGATAAGTTAATAATATTAATACACATCTTTACTGCTAACAAATACACCACATATTGGATAGAAGAATTACATTTGTTCATATTCAGGTTCTGACTGTTTTCAGACATTTCTTCAATAACCTATTAAATATTATAAGTGTTGTGTTCACATTTCACCACCCAGCTAAAGTCAAACACTGTAAGCGTAAGACATTTCTTTCACAGACACCATTTGACTTTTGATACCAAACAAATGTACATTTTCATGGCTGAAATACATTGTGTGGCTAAACAATAACAACATTTTGTGTGACTGTTGCTGCTCTACTTAGTATTTTTATACAATGGATCAAATGACTATGTGTAATATGAATGTTGCTCAGAAACCTACAGTGAATCAGCGTTAGGGAGCGTTTTACCATTTTTCAGCTCATTGTTTTGGTTTTACAACTCAGCTGTTTTGACTTACTTTCACAGCTCTCATTATAGTAGATTTTTCAACAAAAATACCTTTGATAAACGCATTTCGCCGCTAAATAGCCGTATATATTTCTTGTGGAGACCAGAAGAGAGTGAATTTTGGTCTTACATTTAGGTAGGCAGAAAACGCCTCCAACTGACCAAGAAAATTAGTTAATGCAGGTTTAAGGGTGAGATGAAGCTAAGCTACACTGCTGGTGTTAGCAACCTTGTAAGGGCATATTTGCTGTGCTGCTTATTATAGTTTAGCCCAACTCTTTTATAGTTCAGTGTTACTAAATAGGCCAAATTATTGTAATCCATATGTATTGACAAAAAAAAGTGTTTCTTTCCCTTGATTTAAGCACCTAAACATTTATTAATAGTGTCGTGCTTTGGTGAAAAAAAATCTACAACATCTTTAACCAAATACATACAGATGTAGTGAAATGCAAACACTGGCTTTCACATGGTATTGTCACATTTCATTATCATGGTGTCGTGCTGTGTCTGATCCCAGCCGTACAGCCTGGAGGGAGCAGAACAGCAGGGTTGTCTGACAGGGGGAGAGAGGAGGCTAGTAGGCTATAGGGAGGACCTGATTGTACTCTGGCATCCACAGAATGACATTATAGCTGTGTGGTTTCATGATAATAATAATCTTCAGAGCAGCTGTATAAACATTTAACTGACATCCACTCCCTGGGCATGCAGTATGTATCTTTAACTTCTACTAGGGCCAGTCTGATGCAACTATTCATATCTCCGCCCATCTCTCTCTCCCGCGCTCTCTCTCTCCCTCTCCCTCTCCCTCTGTCTGCTTGAGATACATGATCCATGTTAGTATTTGCTGTAAATTTCAATGGAAAATGAATGTTCACATCACATTAGGTTTTCAACATTTGAATGAGAAGCACATCGTGTTATGAGAACAGGCTTAGAGATTTACTGTGTGGACTCGCACAGGCAGTCACGACAGTTGTCTTGTTTCATTCGCTCTGAAAAACTGGGAAACAGTTTTCAAAAATTTGGGACTCAACAGAGGCCAATAAATTTAGACAAACCCTTGCTCTGGCCCCTCACAATGTAGCCTATTTCCTGGTAACATTTGTCTTAATTCGTGGCAGTTTGTGTAAATATTTATGTCACTAAACTAACTGTTCTGTATACAGTAAGCCCCCCAATCTTCCCTGGAATGTGATTTAATTGGCGGTTTCCTCTGTTTATCCTGTTTCATACGGTTATGGGCGAGCTTACTGTAATGAATAATCAGGTAGATAAGATGTGGCCTCAAATTAAGTGTCCTCCTTAAAGGAAATCAAATGAAGGTTAATACCCGTTTCATGCCCCCTGTCTGTAATTCACCTTCTCTCATCACATGCCAGATTACCATTATGTGTCATTTGTAATACAATAAACAGACTCCAGATGGCTTGGATTCTCTCGAATATACACAGAGCAACAGAAGCTATGGGGAGAGCTGCTGTATTTTACTGTGTAGTCACTTTGCCTCAGAAAGCCTGGCCACCTCTCTTTCAGAGGCATATTATATTCTGAGAACTTGCGTACTCATTTCCTAGTTTCACATTATGAAACAAGGAAATGAGTACAACCAGGACAAAGATTAAAACAGGTTCAGGGGTGGAGATTAGTGTGTGTTTTGTCAGTTACAATAAGAGTAGATGAGTAACCTTGAACAAACGCAACCATATTGAGATGTTTTTTTTCTGCACTGTTTTTCCTTGATGTTTAAATTTGCCAAGCCGGCAGTGTAGTGAGCTATATCAAAGTAGTTTCCTTGTTCCTCACACATCTTTGACATTGTGCAGTGGAGCAGGCAATGTAAATGGAAAGCAAGAAATGAGGGTTCTCCCAAATCTCCCAATTCATCTTGGCTCTTGCCTTGTCATTGCATGCTGTGCTTTTTATATCCATATCATGGAGTTTTGCCACAGCACCACAAACAGACATGTGTGAAGGCTGGTTCTTTTCCAAAACACAATAAAAACATATGCATGACATATGAGATATCAGCTGCAGACTTACCTAAACACCTCTGTTATGATGGCTATCTCACATCCGACAGTGATTTATTTGTGATTATTTGGCCTCTCTGCGTTTGGGGCAAGGGACAAGGAAAAGACCACTTGTTTGGTTTACGCATGGATCATTGAGGAACACTGGGCCTCTTGTCAGTATGTCGAATTTTACCCCAGAATGAAACATTCTGTTTTCCTAACCTGGTTAAGTAATCATATTACCTAAGACTCCATAAAGTGGAACAAACAGTAGCATATAACCCTGGCTTCTTTTTATGTGCCTTGAGTGACAGATTGGCTTTCATCAAAGAGGGAAGCAAAGAAGTTATATAGTCATTTTGCTATGCTAAGAATATTAAATTGATCCTCATATGTAGAACATCTGGTGAAAAGCAATTTCCACCCGAGTGTTTTAGTATTTCCTTCTAATTAATTTCACATGTACATGACAAGAGTGAGCGGCCTCCCAGAACCAAGGCACAAAAGCTAGCTTTGTTTCACCATTAAAAAAGTCATCTGTGGTTCTTGGTTAAAACTTTGCCAGCGTTTTGACACAATCAATGCTGAAAGCAGCATTTTGGGGAAAAGTCACATCTCTCGCCTCAGCGGCACAGGGGGCTAAGGGTTTACGTTTACATTTGGTCAATTGGTGACTCTTCGAGCAAGCGGTGCATGTCAGGCATGAGTTGCATGAAACAGGCGAAGGAAAGAGAGAGCAGGCACAGAGCCTGTAGAGGAATGAGTGAAGAGTAAGTGCTAAGCCACCTATCCAAGCCATAATGAAGGAGTATGCGTTAAAAGTGTATTAGAGGCAGTGGATCTGTGCTTGAAATTCTTGAAATTGTCTGTGTTGACTCAAAGCATCTTTGAGTAACATTTATACCAAAGCAGTGAACACAGAAATCCCTTTTAAAATGGAAACTGCTTTTCAATTGATCTCCCTGCTTTACACCCAGCATTGCCAAAAGATCTTAAGTAGATTAACTGTTAATGTCATGTTGTACTGTATATCACAGCTGTCTGGGAGACAAGCGTCTCGGCCTGTGAAGGTGATTGTGAGACTGCTGTGAGACACAACACTTCTTGTTATTACTTGTCCAGATGACAAGTCAAAAGAGCTCCTAGAACATTGACGTCGACACATGAAAAGTTGGCTTGATCAGATTAATCATTAAAGTGAGAGATACGAGCATACCGCAGCATTGTTTTTAACACAATCTTGATGCCGCTCAATCTGAGACGTCTGTTTGGATAGGGCGTCTGGGACCACCTGGATGAATCTAACTTTTGTTTGTCAAAACCGCACATTTCTCACCTGAAGGTCTGTTCTTTACAACGGGTTTCCCCCCAGAGTCTGCTTTTCATCTCCCCACGCTCTTCATCTTGAGAGGAGATGTGATGCATGGATACAGAAGAAATAACTGTCCAGAGGTAGCTCGAAGAGGTCTTGTCTGCACATAGGCAAACAAGAATGGGTGGTATTTACCCACACAGATGTAGAGGTGAGATACAAGCAGGTGTTTACAGGAATGTTTGAAGTTAAAAGATGGTGTGTCCGATTAGAGCCCTGAGTAAAACGGACACTGTAGGTGTTTCTGCTTACACAGAATGAAGAGTCCTCATCCCTTTCTTATCTTTTCATTTCTTCTTCCCATCTGCTATGTGTTTTTATAGCTAAGCTTGACTTTCAACTCAATTTGGCACCGGGGGAGCATGACATATTGCCATTCCAAACATATTCTTTGCCTTTTTATACTACCAGTGACAGCAAAAAGCCGCTGTTTGCCTCCTGGGAAAGAATCCATCACACTAACCTCCAGGTTCGTAGCTCTGTTTCTGTTTGCAGGATAAAGAGTTCAAGGATTTCTATTGTTCCAAAGATTGCTGTTACCTCCTCTTTTTGTGAAGTTCAGCTGCTGCGCCCAGCACTGCACTGGCCGCAGTGAAGAAGCCCTCCTTTCTATTGCAGCTTCAAAGCATTTTTCCCTGGGCGGCAGAGTTACAGGTTCTTTGTGGCATGGGTTATTTGTCAGAGGGTTTGGAGAGTGACTTGTTTCACTCTGTTCTCTGAAAAAGGCCTGTGCGTGAGTGCTTGAGAAGTCTAAAGTTACAGCTACGAGCCCCGGTATTACAACCCGATGACTGACAGGAAAAATGGGGTGAGCTCTTTTGCTTGGCTTTAACAAAAACACCAATAAGAAGGAGAGGGAAACAACAGATTAGACTACTGATCTCAATCTGCTCTCCTTTGGTTATTGGGAAATAATAGCTCTGAAAAGGAAGTCATTTAAAAGGGCCTTTAATCAATTCTCCTTTGACGAGCAAGCAGCATGAAAGGCTGGAGTGAGAGGGAGAGCGTGCTCCTATAGCCTGAACATCTTGGTGTGGGGGAAGTACGGGAGAGATGGGCTCTAATTTGTGTTCTCATGGTGTCCAGGCATCTCCAAAGCACTTGATCACCACCACAGCAGGCCTTGATGCCATGTGTGAGTGTAAATGGTTCCAAGGTTCCCTGGTGGTAAAATCCCATCGCCAAAATGACCACCAACTCTAAATGAAACACTACCCCCTTTTTAAAAGGTCCCATTCAAAACCCAGTGGTTTTTTTAAAAGGCGCATAAGGTAGCAATTTCCCTCAAATATGGCGTAGCCCAATAACTGTTCAAGTAACTGACACCATGTCAGGGTGAATGAAAGATATTTTTTTTTACAATATGTATGAAACATTAGCTAGATCTAAGATAGTAAAAATGGTAGGAAGGAATGCTATAATTGTATGCAAACGTGTACAACCTCAGGAGTTGTACTGTACTACATTCTTGCCATCACTGTAATTCTTTGCCTCTTTTTGTTTTATAGTTACAGCCAGAGTAGAAAGGTCTGTGTACTGAGTGAGTACTTTGTTCATTCCAAAGCATGCACAAATCTGTTTTAAGTTCAAGAGAGGAGGAACCCTTTAATTTAAACCCTAAAAATGAAGTCATTCATTCCCTGCTAAACTGCACTGTGACCCATAAGGTTAGGTAAACAAATGTCCCTTGCATTACTGTCAAAAAGACCCAGCCCCTTGCTCTGTCGTGATGTAAACTCCCACTATCCCTTTACAGTTGCATGAGGAAAAACTGTAGGGATTGGCAGAAAGGAAGAGAAATGTACTTATGTGTGCTTCTTTTTGATGACAGAGGGAGGGAAAGTCAGTATCTGAGGCAGTTCTCAGGAAGGTGTCCTACAAGGAAAAACGCTGTCTTCTTCCAAAGCAGAAAACTGAGGAAGGGAGGACAGGCCACAATGCGCTGAGCCCAGCAGGCCTGCTCAGATCTATTACCAGCTCCAGCTCCAGCATGGGCTGGAATGTGAGGAATCCTACTGGGCTGGGGTTCTAGTGCAGGGGTCCAAACCTCACAAGGCTGCTCACCCTAATTTTCCCTTCACTTTTAGTATTGTATTTGGATAGGTGATTGTAATGTAGCACAAACTATTACTATGGAGTGATAGTTCTGGTGATGGCTGCGGACAAAGTAGAGACTTTAGTCATAAAGTATGCAATAAAACTGTACTGATACATCCGGAATACTGGAATGCTAAAACCTAATGGATTTTTTAAGATTTCGAAACAAGAGTTTGAGATTGAAGGACCAGTGTGTAGGATTTAATGACATCTAGAGGTGTAGTTGCATATTGCAACCAACTAAATACCGCTCGCCTTCTAATTGTCTAGGAGAAACTACGGTGGCAGTGAAACTTCTGAAAGTAAAAACGCCTTCAGCCCTACCTAGAGCCAGTGTTTGGTTTGTTCGTTCTATGCTACTGTAGAATTGGGCAGCATGGTGGCTCTGTGGTGAGCACTGTTGCCTCACAGCAAGAAGGTCCTGGGTTCTTCTTCTTTTCTAAACATGGCGATCCAACATGGCACATTCCATAGAGGAGGACCCGCTCCCTCCGTAGATAAAAACGGCTCATTCGAAGGTCACAAAACCACAATGATTGTTATTTTCAGGTGATTATACACTAATCAAAACATACCTATATTTTTATTTTTGCCAATAAATCCTCTAAATGTTACACACTGGACCTTTTAAAGGGGAGAAAAATCAAAGCATCTATTCAAAAAAATGAATGAACAGCAGCAGTTTTGGCATGAATAAGAATTATACCCTGGATATCACTAATGTGACAGTAATTGCTTCTTAGTCTGTCAGAAGACAAGAGAGAGGAGAGACAGAAAGACAGAGGATGAGAGAAAAGGGGGAGAGAGAGTACCGGGTGCTGACTGAGGGCAGTAATGACTGCCAGTGGAATGCCTACACACATAATCCTCTCCGTCACCACTGACAGATCCTCTTGACCTCTGAACTCCTGATGTAAGGAAGGAAAAAAAGGAAGTCACAACTTAATAAAATGACCTGGTTGTTAGCGCTTGTTTCGGTGTAGCGGTTGTCTTTTGCTGGCGGACTGTTTGCAAAGGTAAAAGGTGACAGTCTCTCAATATCCAATTTGAGAAGCTATAAGGTAGAGTTTAACCTCCTGCTGTTTTGGATATGCCCTTTGATTGTTGCTCTGCCCGTGTGTGCACTCCACCACATAAGGTCAAAGGGCAAGGATTTTGTAACAATAGCAGTGAGTGTGAGCACTGAGACACCTGGAGGTGCTATTTCACATATTCTGACAGTTTGAATCCGGATATTTCAGACAACCATTTCTTCTCTGACATGAACACTATTATGCTTTTCTGTGGTTTGCCTGGCTTAATCACTCACACATTACACAAGTATCTCACAGTGTGTCTCTATGTGTCTATGTTTGTGTGTGTGTGGTGTGTGTTGGAGGCACACTGCGATCTATATTTCAGCAGGCGGGCTTGGTCTGAAGACATGGGCCAAAGCTGTCAAAGGTTTGTCATCGATTCTCTCTGCCCTGTCATCAGTCTTATCTGATCGCACTGTGTTTCTCGCTTCATGTTCTCCTCCCTCATGGCTAATGCAAACACAGAATCCCTGTGCTCGGGAAATTCAAGGGAGAGCCTCCAGAGGGCCTCTTAAACAATTTGTGGGTTTCTGTACAGCAGATGTATTTATATATATTTTTTTCTCGTGCTGTAGACACCAAATTGGAGTAATTTTTTATATGATATAATGCTGTTTGTCGTGTTATATTTGTTACATCAAATGTGACTTTTTTGCACACAAAGAGATTTGTGTTTTAAATATATTTTAAGTATATTGCAGAATAGATGCATTTTCTAGCAACTAGTATCATTTAGTCTAGTCACTCTTTAAATTACATGCACCCAGCCAATATAGTGGCTTTACATTCTTCTACTATGGTGTTTGACAACGGCTAGTAAACTACCAACCAACCGGCAGCAACGACCATCGACTGGCATGTAATTTACATGTGCACTTTGCGACACTTTGCGGCATATAAATTTAATTTATCATGAGAGTTGTGTCTCTCATTCTTTTATGTTCATCTGACAGATCATATATGACTATAGGATGATACTGTTGTGCACGGTGCTGTGTGTAAGTGTGTCATCATCATGTTTCTGGCCCTATTCTCTTCCTCCTCCTGAATCTGCTGCACTGACAATTCGTTTGACAAACATGCAATCACCGTAGTTACAGACAACCCCTTTAGTTAGGGTAGACGCAGTGTGAATTATGGTTAAGATGGAAACCATTGAATTATGGGTAAGCTCTGAAGTGCCTCTCGTCCAGGGAAAGAAGAAGAGGAGGAGGAGGAGGAGGGATCTTTACAGACTTGTGCCACAGAAGAGTGCTGACAGAGGCCTGGCTCGGCAAACTGCAGCAGAACCAGAACAACAAGAGGCTAACCCAAACACGGACCAGCAGAACCGGAGAAACCCAGCCTGGGCAGGGTCAGACGGTGCATCTCACCACGGAACAGTGAGGGAGGTTGACGGCGCGTAACCTCTCACCAGTCGATCCGCCATTTGCTCAAGCCAGCTCTGCGAACACACGCTTGGAAAACAGCATTGCAGGCATTCCTGCCTAATTGTACATTTGTCCTCTTTCAAAGGGAAGAAGTGTTAGGCCAGATACAAAGAATCTTGGGATAGGGCGATAGGGCCAGCATCCGTCCCTAGCCTCCTGAGGGCTATTTAAAGGTACAGTAGGCTGTATTTTCCGCCGCACAGTGAGGCACCCACCCTTCCGCCTGGCTCCATATTGGAACCAGATGCTGCTGGATGCGAGGCCCCACTAATTTAAGTGGACAGGGCAGATGGAAGCGACTCGCCCTGCATGCATACCACCCCCTGTTGGCTTTCATGTGATGAAAAATCTCTGCAATATGGCGGGGGGAGGTCCACTCTGTGATACACACATGCACCATACACGCACACATTAATACAGCATGAGAACACATTGACATATGCACATGCTCTTGTACTTTTAGTAACTGTTGTACACAACCACAGAGACATAGAAACATAGCAACACAACACACACAAACACACACACACACACGCGCGCTCTGGAAGATATGTCAGGACTTTTTTCCGTTAGAGAAAAAGGGATTAGAGGCCATGAAATAGCAGTGTAATCCCAAACATAATTGATGAGACTGAGCTGAACTTCTAATGTCTATATTGATAAAAACAAGGTCTGTCGTGTAACTGAAGGCACAGAAAAGATACATTTTAATTTAAAAAAAAACTGTTTTCTGGACTTTGAAGAAAAATGAAAAATATCTGCACATTCAGTCTCAGTTGACAGTCTCAGAAAATATGTGATGTTGTTGGCAAGCACAATACTAGTTGTTTGGCAGCTTTCTTCTTAAAATTTATATTAAATTCCATTCAAAATCTGAATAGCTCCAGAAAATTCTGTGCTAGCCTCAATAGAAACACACCACCCACTAACTTACTTATAAAATTTCTCTTTCTTGTTTATATTCCAAACATTCAGCAAATGCTGGAGCCCTTTTCTCTCGGCCATGTATTATGCTGAATATCCCCACTAGTTAGAGGAGAGGGACTAAAGCCCTGTCAGCAAACGCTCATCACCTGCTAGAAAGACACTGATGCGGCGCTAAGCCTGCAACCCTATCCCGCCATAAATTACAACAGCACCTAGCAACCGTATAAACTATTGTATCAGTCCTCGGTGTGTAAGTGTGTGCGTCTGCGTTTGTGTGTGTGCAAGTACACATGTGGTGTGAGTGTATGCGTATACGTACGTGAATGTCTGCATAAGAAATAGCCCTCTATAGTGTGTCCTTTGTCTGCTGAGGTGACAGGTAATTGAGTCAAAGAGGATGGAGGAATTATGGCTGGGAAGCAATTTGAAACGTTGCAAGGCTTTAGAGCCAAACCCTCACTGGTGGTTAATTGCTGTGTGACACAGACGCATGCAGTCCTTTTGCTGGGTCTAAGTTAGCGTGAAAGGAAAATGTAGTGCTTATATATATGAATACAGATTTAAATATGGCATAGCGAATCCCAAATCTGTTTTATAATACAAGAAATCCTCAAGGACAATAATAGTTTACCTATTCATAAAGGAGAATCATTTAAAATGACCACACTGGTATTTAAAGGTTTGAGGACTTTGAATAGTTACATTTTTTGGATTGTCTCTGCTGTTTACTGTTATATATGAGCTCAAGACAACCAATCAGCAGAGTTCCTTTGTACTGTCACTTGCACACACCCGTTGTCACATCCCTTGGGATCATCTGGTGAATGTACACTAACTGTGAAGAGAAAACTCAGAGATTGCACAGGAAATTTCCTCTTTGATAGCGTTTGTTTGTTTAGCTGGACTTGGTTGACCTGTGTTGACCCATCTCCTCAAGCTCAGCAGTCCGCAGCCAGAGCCCAACCTTGCACCCACAGCCATCCACCAACAAAAGCAGAATTTACTACACTGCTTTAAAACACACAAATGAAAGCATTGTTCAAATTGTTCTTTTCTATGGCATACACAGGGAATGTTTGTACACCAAATAGAACTTGTGTGACTGGAGGTAAAAATCGATATGTGGCTTTGAAAGAAAAATAATATGGAATTAATAACGATAACATTTTCATTTATCATTGTTGTTGGTCTAAAGTGATTCTTATATTTAAATTTTAATTTAAAAAATGTGTAAACAATACACACCAAATAAAACATTTATGTATGTAATCATACGTATATTACGTCCCGACCTGGAGCCTTTTCCTTTATCTTTTGCTGAACCTCAATAGCGGTGGCTACTAGTCTTGAGTCTCCCTAGCTAGTGCACGGACATATTTAATAGTGCACAGACAGATTTGTTTACGTTCATCACCAATGCTGCTGGCTTACCGGTATGCTTGATCTGTGGTGATAAATTTGCATTATAAACTTAAAATGTGTTTTGTGGCTTTATTTATTTTTTGTTCAAAAATGGCTCTTTTGATTAAAAATAAGTAAAGATTGCTAACCGCTGCACTAACTTATGCAGGTCTAGTCGGTTGTATACTCAGATCTCAGGAAATTCATTAAAATCGTTTAAATATCGTTGTTGATTTCTGTAAAGTTCTTTTAAAATACTGCTATACTTGAAAAAGTCTCTTTGTATTTGACATATTTCCAGTGTAGTGTGATTGTGTTTTTGGCCATTTGACCTTTGGTGCATTATGTTTCTTGACAGCTCGATTCAGTGGATATTAGATAAACATGTGTTGGGAATCCCCCCTCCATGTACACAGTAAATACACCAGATCTGTGTGGGATTTCCTAAGAAAATTAAGAAGGTGATTCATTCAGAATTATTGCACTGTGGCCACTGAGTCCCGGTGTTAAGGATAAGGGCACCGTTCGACCGAGAAATCCGAGCACAGCAACAGCGACACACATGCACACACATACATACATGCATTAAGGAACACACACAAACACAGAGGGGTTAAGGGGTTGCTTTGTTATCATGGAGGTGCCCTGTGGCTGTGATTAAGCGTTGTTTTCACTATCCCCCTGGTGTCCTAAAGCTTAGTTAGATGTCACAGCTATGGCAGGAATGCTCGAACAGAGAGGCCAAGAAGGGGTCACAGCTAGGATGTAAACATCAACATTTTCTTTCTTAAAAGGATTTAGGCCCACTTGAAGGCGAAAACCTCTACCACAGCACAAAGCCTGATCCCTAACTCCACACCTGGCCTTAGGCACAGACCTATGACCAGCTTACCTTCACCTAATCCTCCATTTAAAACCATTTGTGGGGCACAAAACTGACCTTAGATCAGCATCTTAGTGTGGCCTAGGCTTACTCAGCACGGGGTTGTTGCAGCGTGTACGGATTGGGAGAAGGGCTTTAGCTTCAGATCGCTATCAGAGCAGACAGAGTTTTACGCCCTCTCTGGAACTATGCCATAGTGGGCCGTGGACAATAGACCCTTTGTGCATTGCTGATTGGCAGATCTACTCATAACAAACACACTAAATGGTAAAGTAACAGTGGGAGGTGCAAGGGTCTGATAAATCCTGGTTTTCATTTAGACACAATGATGCCTTTTGCTTTGTCTCAAGATGTCAGTTTTGAAATGACAATTGGACATTGTGTAACTTAAAGATGATTAGGGGAATGCCATATAGGCAAGCTATGACTCTGAAAACAATAAATGGCTGAAGAGACATAAAACATATTTCTCTCTGTTTTATTTCTCTCCAGAAGAGAGACCACTTCTTCCAGCTGTGCGTAGATGGTTTGAATTAGCCCCACCACCTCCCCAGAGGATGAGCTGTAATAATGCAAATTTAGAGCCTTTCTGACAAGACCTTGACACTTGATATGTTGGTCAACTCCCCGTTCCATGTTGGTTTTACCAGTCCACAGGGACTGGTAGAAGGAAAAGAAAAGAAAGACGACTGAAAAAAAAGGACCAGAAAGAAAGATTGGGTTAAATCACCGAATTCAATTCTGTTGTAGTGTTACAGACCTGCAGCCCCATCTACTGTTGCGCCAGACAATAGGAGCAAAAGATACCCAGAGGCACAGATGTCTGGGGTGAGACTGTCTCTTAACTAAAGAAATACCCAGCTGTGAGGGAAGTGGTCAAAGGGAATGGCAATCGATTTTGGCCAGACATTTCTGTGTTGTTTGTCATGTGTTGTTATTGTTCAGAGCTGTGCCGTAAAAACTAGATTTCAGTAGCTACATCTCTCTTTCTCTTTCTCCCTCATTCTCTCCCTCAAACATGTGACCGTGGTTATGCTAACACAGCATGGGATGTGAACCATTTTTAGGCTGCGGCCACAACCATGGCATCTGCAACCCTTCCACTGGCCTCATCTGGAAGTTGCAAAATCTGGATTCATGTGGCAGATGGATATGTTTAAGTAAATATTAAGAGAAGCACGAGTTATGTTTGCAAACCTGAAATTGAATAACGTTGGATATTTCCTGACAACTTTAGTATATGTAGTTTCTTTGCTTGCTTGCACAATTATGTAAATAAAACAACATGACAACTGCTACCATGCAGACACCCTCATGCCTAACAGTGTGGCTTCACTACCGAACATAAACCTGATTCCGTATCTGCATAGGTCTAAACTGAACAATTACTAGTATTTGTCATGGGTTTGAAGTGGCTGTGTTTTCCTTCTCTGATCATTTTGACATGCGGGTAATGAGTTCTTTCTGACAGAGTGAAACTGGCCCAGCTGCAGCTCTGCAGGTGAATGATGTCTTCTACTTCCTGGCTGTGAAAGGGCTCTGTGTGGTCCAAGTTTCTTTACATCATACCAAAAGGTGCACGGATCAGGAACCTGTCATCCATGTTGCCATTTGATATTCAAGAATACTTAGTTGATTGTTGACATTACCAACTGACCTTTTTTCTTGTTTTTTTGTACTGTGTGCGTGTGTGTGCATGTATAAAAGTGTGTGTCTAAAGCTTCTGTAGCGGTGTATAGTATCCACAGCTGTGAGGTAACTGCACCTATAATCTGTCTCACCAGAGCTGTGTAACCTGAGTTAGAGTGAGGTTAAGGGTCAGTTATTGAACTTGAATTACACTGGGAGAGGCCTCCATCGGCCCCTCACCACCCCTCTCAGCCACCCTGTGGGGTTTGTTTGTTTTCTCTCCCAGTCTCTCCCAGAGCTTACCCAGTCCTCTGTAATGAGTATTTAATACACACCCTCAGACATGTTTACACTGCATGTAACAGCACTGGCCGTATGATCTTGCAACACACTCAGACATGTGTGTCAAAGTATATGCTTGTGCATGTGTTGCTGAGAGCGTGTATGTATACATGCATGCATGCGTGTTCCCTTTCATTCCAACTCCCACCCTCTATTTTCCTCATTTCTGAAGTCTGTAGCCTGAGGGGAAGAACACCTGCCAGTTTTTTTTCCTTCTCTTCAATCTCAGATAAGACAATAGAAGTAGTAGAGGTGTTTGGTTTCACACAGAAACAAAGCAAAGAATGAAACATATTAAAGCCTCCCCTGTCTCACTCACAAGGTCGCTGCAACTCTCCAGGTGTTAATAATGTCAAAAAACACATTTTCGTGTCAAAAGAGTCGGGTTTGGGAGCAAAAGAGCTTCAGCGTTTTGCTTTAAACTCATAATTTGACCTGAACCACATGCCCTGGGCCCCCTCTGCAAGCTGTTAAGTTTTTAACATATCGTTTTTCACTGCACATGTTCCGTGTTATTTTAGTTACCAGGAATTTGGATTGAATGGACAATGAAGTTCCTGAACCTTGAGAGAGGGATTATTCTTAATCGTAAGCAGAGGAGAGCCACCAGGGAAACGTAAAGTTATGCCACAGCACTCTCTGTTGGTGAACTTGATGCATTGTCCCATTAGAAGCCTTGAAAGTACCAGTATGGCTTTGGTCTTTTTATAGGCAAGAAACCACATCCCTGGTGTCTTTGAAGAGCTCGTATTCACTAAGTAGTAGTTAGGCCTGCCAGTACTTACTCACTATTTTATAAGTATGAGTGGTAGAGGAACTCTTTGAACTGAACCCATTTAGAATCCCAAGGCTGATGCTTTCATAATACAGAAGTAAATAGACTATAGTCACATAATTAGCAGGGATGCCCATGAATTACTGTTGAGGGTTTTCCCTGCAGGTGGATAAGAGAAAGGGTCATAGGATTAAATCTTTGTCCCCCTAGTTGGTATCCTGTGTTGATGTGGTGCACATTCACACATTGCAACTGTAAACTCATCAGAACTTTTAGCGTGACACACGGTCAAAGTCAGCGTGCACCAGAGGCTGAAGGCACATACCGTCCAATTAAGTGTCAGAGGAACATTTGCAGTGGGCCATGCTAATGTCGGGTCTCTCAAACCACACCAGAGAGCACACAGGAAACAATTAAATTTTGACCAATAAAACCTTTCAATTATAGTAAATCTATAACCACTTAAGTGTGAATTCAGCAGTATCCAGGATTATAGAATATATGGCTGACACATAAGACATTTTAGGTTTAAGGTTTTTAGTGTGCTACTAGTATGTAACATATTTTTATGGCTATACTGTTTGATTGTATTTCATTATTGTATCTTTATTGATAGTTATTATAAATTAGGAATGGTTGATTATGATAATAAAGACTTCTTTTAGGGTTAGGCGACATTTTGATTGTTATTTGACATAAAAAAATGCAGGGACCTTTAGAACACAGAAAAAGACTTGGATTGGCAGCTACTCTGGATTGCAGTGCATTTCAGACTTGGCCCGCTCTACTAGGCAGCATTAAAAAGTTTATATAAAACCATAAATACAAAACAATAATGGGATGCTGACACTACTAATAAAGAGTATTAAACTTGAAAATTTGCTTGAAATATGTTGCAATCTAGAGTAGCTGATGATCCAAGCCTTTCCAGGGAAATAAATCACTAAATAGGATTTTAATCATTCTGTTTTATGATTTAGGAGTAAGCCTTAACCCTTGTGCAGTTGTTATGTTTCCATTGGCTGGAGGCATTATGTTTTCAGGGTAGTCCGTTTTCATGTACGCGACATCTAAGGAGCCCCTGAAGGGAATTTCATTACATATGGCAGAAACATCCACTTGGACTCAAGGATGAACCGCGATAACTCAGGAACAGAGGAGGAGATTGTGACCATGTTTCACATTTGGTTGGATCCTAAGTGTGTGACACTAATCTTGGGGGCCCACCTTGAAACTGTGGAGATTGTATAGATGTTTGTTGAAGATGTGTGTGTAGCATCCACGTTTAAGAATTTGTAGCTTCTTTGCAGCAACATTCATATTTGAATCATTGACTACAGTCACGGCTACAACTGTGTGGTCTTTCAGAATCAGCTTTATTGGCCACACATGTAAACACATAAAAGGAATTTGACAGAACAAGAACTACAAGGCTTAACAAAGTGATTTTTATTCATAAATCCCTATATCACAAATAACAAATTTGCCTCAAAATAGACTCTCATCTTGGTTAAGGAACAGCTATCATTTATTGGCAAAATGGAAGAAACCTCAGGAAGAGGAACCCTAACCTTGCTCTGTCCCTTCCTGAAGAGAGCTCTGTATTGTGAATCCAGTCCACTTTTTTATTGATTCGGACCCCAAGGTACTTCTGTGAGTCCACCCTCTTCACTTCCCCTTCCTGGATGACAACCAGGACAGAGGGCTTCCTGTTCCTCTGGTAGTCGACCACAAGCACATTGGTTTTGTATTGAGCTGAAGGTCATTGTTGTTGTGATGAAGCTCTCCATCAGTCCTCTGTACTCCTCTGTAAAAATAGTCTTTCACTGAAGAGAGAGCATGTTTCTCACTGAAAATTTGTCACTGGAATCATGTAAATAATGATAACTTCCATTAAAAAAATAGACTTAACACCTTTTATTAAATTCTTTGAAAAGACCTCAGTACATAATATGGAGACATGGATGTAAACTGCAGTTTGACTGATTGGTAGATGGCGAGGCAGTAATTCTAGTATTAAACAAAGCCTGTTCATATGCCAGGCTGTTTACTATATGACAAACATTTAGGATATTTATTAAAATACATATTTACCATATTTACAGTATTTGATACATTGTATAAAGTGCTGTTCTGCCAGCGCATTTGTATGAGAATATTTAGACTAGACACATACTATTACAAAGTGCACTGGCAGGAGAGATCCAGAAGATGCTGCTAATGTACTGCCTTCGTACTGTTTGACCCTGTTGGGGTTCATGGAGAGGACACTGCTGGCATCATCTTTAACAAACCTTTTGCCATTCCCAGAGGCCTTGTTTATGCATTCATATACTGCAGTCTGTAGTGATATTGCCCTGTCACAACAGAAAGATCAGGAATTTTTTTAATCATTTCAAACTCATTTGACAGTGTGGCTGATAGAAAAGAAATTCTTTTTGCATACTGTCAGACTCAGTAGGCTCATTGGCAAAGCAACACTGCACTGTTCTCACATAGAGCTGTGCCAGCACAGAAACCTGAATTGAGGAAGAAATTAGCCCCATTTAGGTTACTAATGTTATTAATGGTTAGTTAAAGTTTGAACTTTGACTGAAATTTAGTCGAAAACGGGTTTTGCATAGATATCAAGCTAGTCTTGGCATGTAAGGCTGAATGATACAAGTAAAATTAACAGTTGACACAGTTGGTGAAAGGGCAGAGGCATGCGGGCTTGGCCCCATAATTCAGCATAGTTAATGGCATGCTGAATGTGCAGTTTAGGAGAGATCTTGAATTAATATTGATAATGAAAGCTCCAGCAGGCAGTCATTTGAGAACACCTGTTCCTCATCATGTGCATGTAAAAACACTGACACAGGGCTGCGCTGCTGTTAATTCTCTCCTGTCACCGCATAAGCAAATCACACTTCCTCCTCCTACACCTCCTCACCAATACCAGTGCAAGGGCCTGTTGAGGGGTATAGTGTATGTGCATATATACTGTAAATATATGGCAGATTCTGCAGCCTAACTGGTTGAAGGTCAAGAGCAAGGTCAGTGCAGCATGTAGGATATTCAGTGTGCGGATGACAATGGCATTGACCTCAAATGTATCCTGAATGCTACAGAGCTCTGGGACTTGTTAAGCACATTTCCGTTTAGTTTAATTATCACAAAGTAACAAACATACAGCAAATCTAGAGGGTAGTATTCCAGTGTAGGAATACTGGGGGATTTTTCTTGGACCATATGTTGGAGGAACATGTGTCTGTGGAGGCTCAACCAGGGTCCACAGCTCTTTGTTGTAGGGATGCACAATATTAGATTTTTGTCAGTATTCGATATGCCAATACTTTACCAATACATTGCCAGTGCCGATATATACACACATGTTTTCCAACAAATGTACACATTCTTATTCAAACTAAACTAAAGTCAACTTCAGTCAACTTTAACAGGCTTGGATGATGCTCTCCCTGAGACAATCCTGACAACAACCAAGAAACAATTTACCTATTTCAGTATATTGCGCTGATATACGCACGTGACATGCCTTATTCCATAATCAC
>NW_023340246.1:7236069-7238402 GCF_004916995.1 Morone saxatilis
CTAAATATGCTATACTGCTGTAATTAACATTGCAAACGTGAGTTGGCTGACTGAAATAAATGTGTGTCCAAAGTGAAAGTAAATGTATTTTACAACTGTACAGCAATTAAAGCCAACTAAAGAAACATTGTACTTTTTCACATTGTTGGATAAATTAACCTAAATTAGTAGGCTAATATGCTTTACAGACAATTGCTTATATAATAATAATATATTATCTTAATTCAAAAGTAGGATGACAGCTTGTAACACAGGTAAGGCCACTTATAAGTTTCAGATAAATGCCTTTTGCCCTGGGGTGTCAAGCATTTAGCCTAGTTAACAGTCTAATTTAAGCCCCATCTTATCGGCCTTTCTTATCGAAAAGGAGTTGCCGATGTTAATGTTTAAACTTAACATCGCAATATCATAGTGCATCCCTACTTTGTTTCTCCTGGGCCTCCTAATGAGTTGCTCTAGAGGACATAAAATAAATCTCCACCACTCACTACTTGTCATCTTCTAGAAGACTAGTTGTGGTTCCAAAAAATTAGATCAATCTCCAACTCAGCTACTGCTGTCACTTGTCCAAGAACAAATTATGATTTGTGTGTAGTTTTGGGTCTCCTGAAAGAGTCGCACCCTGCTTATTTAATAAACACCTTCTTAATTTTAATCTCTGCCTTACATCTGATTGCATTTTCTATCGCAGTTTCCACATTTTATTTATTCCAACGAAAATGGAAGAAACACTAC
Organism: Morone saxatilis; assembly: GCF_004916995.1. Classification (NCBI taxonomy): domain Eukaryota; kingdom Metazoa; phylum Chordata; class Actinopteri; family Moronidae; genus Morone; species Morone saxatilis. Next base: position 7,236,805 of record NW_023340246.1, read on the forward strand.
ACTGACAGCTTGGATGAATTCATTTTAAAAGCTCAGTGTGTCTCTCAATAAAAAGTGATAGCAAAGTGCTTTTATATACTGACAATCCAATTATAGCTCCTTACTATAGGCCTTTGTCTTTCATGCAAGATTGTTGTGGCTGATTTTAGAGCCGGTTGGAACCTCAGGGCTGATAGGAAGACGGATGATGGATATTAAAGTCTGAGGCATGAAGGATAACAATGACTCATTTGTGGTATAAAAACATTTGTGTCTCCACATTGGTACTACAGTATTCTGTAATTTGTTGTTCTTTCTTAAAAGGGTTCTTCTACTTTAGAATTCTGACTCATCAGAAAATATTGTCTTAAAGTGTGAAGGCTGATTTTTTTTTTCTCACATGCCTTTGCATCTTTACTCTCTCCCTCTTTCTCTCTCACACTTGTATCCCTCTCTCACTTTCTTGAGCTGTCACCCAACTATGACTCTATTCAGGGCCTGGTCCCCAAACTGTCACTGTTAATCAATCATTAATGACAGGAGGCAAACTCAAACAAACTACTATTACGACTGACATGAAAAGTGCCAGTCAGACTTTGACAGGTTTGACTAGTTTGACATGTCTGACGGTCAGCGCCGGCCAGTGACTGACCAGAGAGAGACAGAGGGGAGACAGAGGGAAAACTGCTTGGAGGACTCGGAGCAGTCTCTAGTCCCTTTTTGGAAATGGCAGAAAATAAACAGCGTGGGTGGTACAAAGCCCAGAGGGGCTCTATGTTTTATTTAATAAGAAAGTTAAATTCAAAAAAGTCCTAAAGGCGGTGACGCACTCTTGACTCACAGAACTTTAAAGAAGTTTAGTCATGAAGAAGTAAAACGGCCCACAGCCACGTGTGGGCACTGAAATAGAAGTCGGTTCTCGCTGATGGTTATGGACTGATTTCTTAAAGTAACACCTGTTACCCTCCACACATTTATGAATATAATAGATCTTACTTGCCTTCTGATGAGGATACATTAACATGCCATCACTTACTGGTGCATTTTAAAAGCCCTACTTCCCCCTCGCATCCACCTGTGGGGTGTGAGTCTACGTTCCTCTAGAGGGGAAGTTGTTACTCCCCACTCCCTGCTACGCTAAGCTAGGTGCTTCCTTGTGGGGAGTGACGAGGTCAGAGACTGGGCACCAGATATCAACACTGTATGATGAGAATCACATTTAAAATCCCAACGCAGGGAACTTGTGGCTAATGGTCCTCTGCACCCAAAGGATGAATCATGATGAGATATTTCTAATCCTATATCCTACACTACATACCACAGTTTACATGGGTAGCATGGTGGATTTGGATTTTCAATAACATCTAAACACAAAATGAAAGGAAACTGAAAATTATACATATATGCAAAGAATTTCCCAAACCAGCAGTATGCAGACATCACTGCTTCATGCACCTGCCCTGAGTATATTGTGTTTCACACCCCTACTAACATCAAATTGCCTCGGACGCACGGCGGCGCTAGATCACTTCAAGCATCGATCCTGTCCCTGCATTGACTTGTACAATTTGAAACCAGACTGCAACTCATTCCGACCCTCCCTCCTTCTCTCTCTCTCT
>NW_023340246.1:7238449-7248545 GCF_004916995.1 Morone saxatilis
TCAGTCAGTCAGTCAGTCAGTTAGTGGCCCCGGTCCGCTGCGCCTGCGTCCGCCTCCACAGCTCTCCAAAGCCGAGACGCGCCACCGCCGCCGCCGATGCGGGCATGACATACTGGCAGCAGTAGTGGGCTTCCGTCAGCCTGCCTTTTGAGCAGATTACAAAAGGAGAGGAAGAGACATAAGAGTAGAAGAGAGTGAAGTGACTCATTCCTACCCCTGCCGTGTGTCGAGAAGAGTAGATGAGTCAATGGCAGGGGCACAGCCTGGAGTTCATGCGCTGCAGCTCAAGCCAGTGTCCGTTCCCGAGAGCCTAAGAAAGGGCAACAAATTTATGAAATGGGATGATGTAAGTAACGGCGAGAGCGGCAGTGAATGTCTAATTTTTGTTCACTGGCGGATGATTTCTGCACGCTTTATTTGCATGCATATGCCACTGGGGTGTATTACACAATCTATAGGCTACTCATGCAACAGTAGCTAATAGATTTAATTGTCAATGGAGAACCGCACTGAGAGGGGGGCTGCCTGCCCCTGGCTCGCTGGTTTTCATCCGATATAGAAATGCAGCAGCTTCTAGTGTTTATACTGACATGTGCTTTGTTTACATTTCCCCAAAATGTGTGTGTTTGTGCGCGCGCGAGTGCGTGCACGCGGCTTTAACAGTGCTTGTGTCTGAGAACGTGTGCACCGCTCATAAAATCAAACTGAACATTTGAATGAAGCTCGCCCCTCCCCCTTCTCTGTAAACGCTTTTTAAAAATAAATAAATAATAATCAATTAAAACCATTTACTACAATTTATTAGTGTGTCGGGGTTCAACGTGCGGATCGCAGTGTCACCACCAAGCAGGAGTTGAATAACCTCTCTGCTGTTTTTTGTTGTTGTGTTATTGTTTCCGGTACTACTCACAGTGTAGCTGTAGTGAAATGACCTTGATTAAAATTGATTGCACGCTGCTGTTGAGTAGCTGGAGAAAACACAACAGTAGTAGCCTTTCAACAGACAGCTCTGGCGCACTGCACCTTCCCCCAATAACAAATCAACACATGCTTCTAATAATCCCGTTAAGAGAATGAACCTAATAATTGATGCACTTAAAATAGAGTTTCAACTGTGTGACCTTATTGCACTTAATGGGTTATTTTCATCTCCTCTGCTGTCACCATAATAGCTCTCTGTATTCTGAAAGGGACTTTTTGTGATATTTGTTTCACACCTTTCCACAGCCCATCTTATTTGAATAACTGCATGCATTCCTCAGGTTTCTCCAAACCTATTTATTGAGTGAGCATTTGAATATGAGCACAGTCATGATCACTTTCATTCTGAGAAGTGGGTTGCTCTTTTCCCTCACTGGGAATGTGGCTGGCTGGAACTGTTGTTTGCAATGAGTTAACTGGTAAAGTTTCTGTCTTGTGTGAAAGTATTGATAAAATGAAATTCAAATCTAATTAAAGAGGAAATTGCATGTAAATCATACATGGAGGTTAGCATAGGCATTCCGGTGTTAATAAACTGTGTGTAATAAACTGTGCTGCTATGATAGTTGTGTATAAGTGGCATTTTGAAATTCAACTTAATGAGATCATACTAACAAATACACAGTGGACAAATCATATTCACTGAACCCAGGTGAGTCAAGCACAGCACAGATGGCATGAGTGGATGAGTGTTATAAGAGTGTGAATTTGTCAGTACAGATAGCAGAGAGGAAATTATGCACTGCTGCAAACCCACCACTCTGTCAATCATCAATCTTATGCCTAAGTAAGAGAGCTTGCCTATTTCCTTAACTAGTAATTACTAATGAGTGCTCACCCCTTCAGCTCTCTGGTTGGTATGCTGTGAGAAAGGGGGTGTGTGAGGTGTGCAACTGTTTCCCCTAACTGCTGTGTTTGTGTACTGTAGTTTGTACATGTGGGCCTATCTCCAGAACCAAATGCCCACCAGGCCTTTCCTGTAAAAACACAAACCCTCGAACACGGACGTACGCACAGATACTTTTTCTGTTTAATTTCCCATGCACTCCTTCCTTCCTCTTTCCTCTTTGTATCATTCCTGGAAAGAATTACACAGGGATAGAGAGATAGACTTTGAGAGAAAAAAGCCATCATAAATTGTCAGTGAAAAAGGTTTGAATTAAATAATTTTCTACTTATCATAGCTTCAGATGCTGGGCTCCACTCTCTGGATTTTTTTTTGTTTCAGTGAAAATGACTTTAATTCATTTGATTGTGATTGTGATTTTGTCCCACTGCTAAACACACGGTGGCAACAAAAAAAAGGTGCTAAGTTTTGTTTACTGTGTAAGAGTGGCATACTGTGCTGTATGAACAAACAAGCCATGTTGAGTGTTTCAGGAGCAAACTGTCTGAAGTGCTAGGTGCTACGTGGTTGACTGTTGGAAAAGAACAGAAGAGCAATCCGAAAGCCTCTTCAAATGTTTGTGAAATCCTCGAAAGTCCCAAACCTCCCAAACTCCCACGCACATACACATACCTTGTATTTTGGTTGCTGGTGCTTGCAGACAACTGGCTGCTGCAGTGGCTCTTGAAGTGCCTTGTTGTGGTTTAAAATATTACCTGGATTGTGTTATTATTCGCCAGTTAGTTCAAATGGCACATTCAGCACCAAGGGGAGGATAATGCTGCTTTCTGTTAATAGAGAGTGGAGGATAGGCAGGAATCCAAAGCCTCTAGGAAAGTGACCCTCCGTCTTAAAGATCACTGACAGCAACTGGCAAGGTATGAAATATGTGAAAGATGACGCCGGGTCCTTGTAAACAGAGATTTTTTAGAAGCTTATGTTTATATAGCCCTTTTGGTCTGGAGTGTGTTGAATAAGATATCATCAGGCTCCGCAGGGGAGCCTAAAATCCCTTAAAAGTAGTAGAATATGTCATTAGCATACAGAACAGAAATATGCTGAGCTCAAATCTCCTCTCTAACACACCCCCTCAGGTGATGGCTAATGGTACAAACTCTTCATTCTCCTGCCTGGAATCGTTTCCCTCAGGGGGTGTGTACTTTCGCAAGTCAGTCACTAATCTCATCTTAATTCAACCAAAAGCATGCCGCTGCCGCCTAATGTCTTCCCATTAACGAAAAATTCTCAGAATAGTCAAATGACAATAAAAACCACGAGCAGTGCCACTCCAGAGGTAGTAATCTCAGCAAATCACCGTGAACTCTAATCCACAATGTTATAAGTACTTGTGTTTTTCGTAAATGGGTAGACCCATGAGAAAATCTTTGCTAAGAGTCCGTAATGGCTTAATGTGTTTGTGGTGGTGGCCATGGAGAGTAAGGACATTAAGAAAGACGCTGGTGAAAATGACTGCTCTCACATCATTAGGTAGATTCCCACTGCTCTCAAGCCATCTAATTTTTTCTTCTCTGACATGACAAACAATCCATCAGTTGCCACGTCTTTCCCATCGAGTGAATTCTTGATTCGATTTGTTTGCAATATAAATAGTTTATTGTAAAAAATGTTTAATCCAACTAAACATTTTATAAAGTTTTCCAGGGGTAATGATGGCTTAATGGAAGATAGGAAAGCAGCATTAATCTGCAATAAGCTAAACTGGAGAAATTGGATTGTGGGTTGTAACTTGAGTGAAGATCCGAGATATGGGGCTGCAGTTAGTATGAGACGCTATATCTAAGAACTGCGAACATGAGGCTTTTATCCTGCCCTCAGGCTGAAAGCACTGTGTGTGAATGCTGCATGCATTCAGTGGTATGAACTGAGTCTTTTGTCATTCAATCAAGCCTGCAGAAATTGTGCAATCATGTGAGCAGAACCAAAACAATTCCCCTTGAGTCTCTAATAGATCTCACAGGGATGGCAAACGTCACTATTGCAAATGCTTCTGATGCGACATCGAACGAGACGCTCGTTTACTTTACGTTCACTTCCCTTGTTTCTTTGTTTCTCTTTTCTCTGTTTTTTCAATTGCTCCATGGGTTCATGAAGGGGTGGAGATCAGTATTGGTCTGTAATGGAGCAGGTGTGCTAGGTTCAATAAACTGACATTTTTTTTTAGGCAGTATGAAATGATTTCAGAGTACTAATAGTTCTCTACACCTCAACACAGACTCCTCCGCTGTCTACCAGCTCCCAGGTCAACCCAACACTGCAAGTTGCAAAGGGTCGCGCCCAAATATGACAAATATATGAAGTGTGTAGCAGATGCAGACCATTAACTCTGTCTCCCAGTGCTGTGACAGGGACATCATTAGAAGCCTCCAGAAGACACTTTGAAGATTTTCTTGCTGTGTGCAGCAAATGCGGTTTCCATTTCTCTGATCTCACAGCCATGGCTGATTGAGGAGGACAATATGCTACTGTTCGGCTGTACCACGGCCACTGTGGACACAAAGCAAAAGCTCTTTCTTTTTATAGAACCATCCAATAATATCTGGCGTTGCCATGTATGCCTCAGGGTCAAACTATGTGTGTCTGTGTGTGTGTGGTGTGTGTTGTGTAGTGTGTGTGTGTTTGTGTATGTGAGGCTTGGAGCCGGCTGTATGTAGGGAACTGTGGGAAAGCATTTGTCTGTTACAAGAGGGGGAAATGGAAACATCAGCTGTGAATCAACCTGCAGTTCATGATTGTAGTCGTCTCAAATATACACACTCACACACCACGCTGCTTGGTCATTTGTGGTGATGCCAGTTCATGATGGGGAAAGTACCCTAGAAGGAAAGGATTGTGTGCATGCTTACAACATAAACAGTACTTTTAATGTCATTTTCGATTCTGGTATGAATGTGGTATTGTAAAAACTAGACTTTGATCCTAAGAAATAAATTGGTTTACCCAGAGAGTATTCTGCCATACACACAAAAACACACACTCATGTAAAAACACAGACAGGGAAACACTGACATAATGTCTTATATTGTTGTTTTCCTCCAGGATTCTACCACTGTGACCCCAGTGACTCTAACTGTCGACCCCAAAGGTTACTACCTGTATTGGACCGACCAGAACAAGGTGAGACACTGCTTGCACTTGTAAATCACGCCAACTTTTTAGTTTTTAGGCTAATTCAGATCAAACCAGGAATCCCAAATTTAAAGCTTATTAAGCACCAAGTTACCACATGGGAGTTTATGCTCCTTCGAGCCTAGATTCATTTAAAGTCATCACATTAGCAGTAATCCATCTCAGTTTTGAAATTTTAAACATCTAATTAGCTCAATGCAGTGGCAAAAGTAGCATTGAAATGAAATGAATGAGGAACTATGTGTTTTTCTACAGTGCCATTGTCTGCATAGTGAGTAGGGAAGGAAGTAGAGTCCAGCCCATTTAAGTATAAGGAGCTTTGTTATCCACTAGCTTGTTCACACCCTGATGACTGGCACGGGGAAAGTGCCAATGCATCAAAGTACTTTCTGTTTTGTTATTGCCATTTGTGAATGTGAAAAATGCCTATCTCTCTTGTTTCGATTGACATGAATGTGATCAGTTGTCAGCAGAAGATAGAGAGGCAATTGACTGTATCTGCAGGCAGAATGGAAAAAATTAGAATAGATCTTTGTGTTTACAAACCTTATACAATATAATCTTGCCTTACAACGCGGGTCAGGTCTTAGATAATTCATTTTTGAATGATTAGTATTTGAATACATGTTGCTGTGGAACGTTACTGTGCTTCAGGCTTGAAAAGCTGTTATATTACCACAGCAAGGTATCATTTGTCCACACACATTGTTCACAGTCGCTTGAAGCTATCTAACTTTATTATATACTGCTGTCATTGCACGATCCAGTACTCATAACAATGCCAACGCCATTAGAGGTATTTGGTGGCTATGTTAGGCGTTCAGTTGTAATAATTATGATAGTACTCGTAGGATTATTAAAGAAGGATCGGAGGCTCTCTGGTAAATTGGAAATACATATATTTATATTTGGCTCAATTTTCCATTGTGAGGCTTTACAGACTGCAGTTAGCTTGTGTTTAATTTTGACATGTTTGATGTTTTAAGGTATGAGTGATTCCCAATTAGCTTGTTTACTTTAGCAATTTTTTAATGTTTGATGGACACTGACCCATCTTTCATTCATAATCTTAGTAGCACACCAGCAAGTGAGGTTCTAATTTAAGCCTGTAAAAGAGCAGTGCTGGAAAAGAGAAATCTGAACTGCTGCACCTGCAGTGCTTAATTTGACACCTGTGAGAATATTCCATAGTGCATTGTGTGTTTGTTTTCTCCTCTCCAGTTATGGCAAAGACTCATAATAACCAGGAACAAGATTGTGAAATATAAGATACTAGATGTTATCAGACCCACTCACCTTGTCAAGCATATGACTTACTCTAAGTTTAACCTTGCAAGTGTGTACATAATTTGCAGGGGCTGTTCTAGCTTCATCAAGTTGTTGTTTGCTCAATTTTTTTGTACTTACAGCTGTAGTACAAGTGTGCCTGTCTAGTGCCTCTATTCTGTAAAATCCAATCCAACTTCAAACAGCTCGACAGGCGTAATGTGTTCCTGTTCTATTTGCGTGTATAACTGTATCAGCAAAGGCAGTCAGAGGTAGACTAATTAATAGCTACCATTGATTTTATGTTTGCCGAGATGAGGGTATTTCACTGCAGCCATACCAGAGCATAGGCAGGAGTGCTGACCGAGACTCTACCTCTGTACACACACCTCGATACACAAAAATGCACATGGACATATGTGAGTGTTCCTGCTACTCCTGTTTGGTAACAGAGAAAGGATCCCGTAACTTCTGCTGTAAATTAATGCACTATATGTAGAAAGAGAGGGGATGTCTTCGGGGCATATGTTCAGTTCTAAAACTGAAAAAAATAAATAAATAAATAAACAATGAATGAGGAAAGACTTCCCTTTCTGGAAAGAGAGAGACAGACAGATATAAAAAGAGAGGAGCACTTTTAATGTCTGGCTGGCTTGTGTGTGTGGAAAGGTGTGTGTCTGTGGTCAGAGATAACAAGCACTGAGTGTAATTCTCCACTAAGAGAATTGAGAGAGGCTCTTTGGCATCAATTCGTCATTATTTCCTGTCTCTTTGTCATAAGGCGAGGATTTTGAATGATGAGGCTTTTGTGCGTGTGTGTTTACGTGTGTGGGTGTCTGTTCTGTCTCTCAGCCTTGAGAGCAGTCCTGCCGCACACATAATAACTCAAATTGATACCAAGCACAGCCCGGACAAAACTCTATTAGGGCATAAAGAAAGGCACCCGCTATATTCGTCAGGGCCGCTGTCAACACAAATGTGTGTTTGTATGTGTTTATAAGGATGTCTTGTCTCATGTTTTCACTTACTCATGATGGTATTGCACATCTGTTCACCAGACCAATTTAAACAAGCTACGATGCTGTGTCCAGTTGTTATGTGTGTGTTTGTTAGAGACTCAGTCTGATGGCCTGCAGAGTAAAAGCATTCTTTAGATTCTTCAGAAGCACAGCAGAACTGTACTCAGTGTGCCTACTGCGCTCACTTTCAAACACACACTGTCACTGGTGGATACAGTTTTTACTATTGACTGTAGGCCTTGGAACCGTTTAACATTGCAGAAGACTAGTTTTATATTTGAGAAGTATTTCCTCATTTTAAAGAAAATAATAATACAAATATTTTTGTTATTGACTTGTGTTACCATACCATTTTAAGGCTATTAATAGTGTGTGTCAGAGCTGTGAACTCCCGTGATATGACTTGAGTCATTAATTTCTGATTACTTTAGACTTGCCTTTACAAAATCAGAAAGGACTTGCAGCTAGACCTTGACTTTAATTAACACCAATGACTTGATATCCTCCCCATGCCCCAAGGATGTCAAATGCTGTTGCACGCAAGCATACAGCGAATCAACTCTTAATTTTCCTGTCAACAAATACTGTTTGAATCAATCCAACAGTAGCCAACTACATTGCTGGTAAAGATGTCTCTGGCAGTGCACATCAGCAGACAGACAAAAGACAATACCTCAGACTGTCACATTCAAATATAAAGATTCTGCTTTGGTCAATGGCAACATTCAGAACATGCAGCTCAAAAATCACAGAAAACTTCAACTGAACCTTGATGCTAAACAAACAACAGTAAGTTGACTCACATTTGTGTTTTATGGCCAGCATATAGCCTAAGCTAATGTTAGTTAAGAGCTGGCGTTAATCAGTTAATATGCATAAAATCGAAGGGCTTGACAAGGTCAGTATTGTAACAGAATTTTTCCATCCAGACTTTGGCATCCTAAATATTCTCTTGTTCATAAACAATCAGCAATGTCTAACATTAGTTGTCTTTCATTGTTAGGTTACTAGCAGTGAAATTAACTTAACATTGCTAATTTCATAATGACTTGTTTAGAACTCGAAAAACAAACCTTAGGACTTGAAACTTAACTTGAGAACTCATATACACTCGAGAATTAGTTATGATGTGCAAAGCAGATACTTTGTATACAGAACGCTGGCATGTGTGACTGAGACACTGAGACAGAGAGAGGCGAAAGGTGATAGAAGGACATTGCTGTAACTCCAGAGGTTTGGCTTTTCCATCTAGTCATGAGTTCTTCTGTCAGAGTCGGATCCAGCAGTGGATTTCAGCCACATTTTAAGGTCAGAAAGGCAAAGTTTAGTTTTGACAGCAGCAAAACCTCAATGTCAAATCTGTTTAGGTGTGATGTTCTTTGCCTTTACTTTCTGGCTAGCTTTTTAGTTGATGACTCAAGACTTGAAGATTCCTCTAGTTTCATCTTGATGCCTTTGTTGTAGTCATAGTAAGTCAGGCTGACAATACGGCCTCAGCCTCAAACAGAATCTCTGTGACAGACTTGTCAGAACTAAGATATGAACTAAGATAAGAACTAATGAGATACTTTTATTGATTCTTGATTGAGTGTCAGGGTACTTGAGGTGACATAACAGTGGCAGCAATTCATGAGACGAGCTAAGACGCCTTGGTTCTGGATCCAGAGATAAGCTTCATTTGATTTTTTTCGCTTCCATCCCTCTGCTTGTGGACGCTTGCCAAAACAGGAGTTTGAACAATGCCACTCCTGTTTAAGATTGTTAACATAGTCTGATATAGTTGAAAGGTACCGCACAACCTCCCTCTCTTCCTTTGTGAATAGAAACAGGTGCAAACTGTGGATTCTACTGTGATGTGAGTTCTGTATTTTTAAACAGGGCACTGCAGTGTAAACTCATGCAGTCATAACTCTCCCTTGTTTGTATGTGTTTGGTTCAGAGTCCATTTGGCCGGCTTTTAATGTTTCTGCACGCCCTTTCCTTCACCTTGTAAGACCCGCTGTTTTGAGTATATACACACACACATACACACACACGATGATGATGATGGCACTGACAGTGATGCTTTTGATTATATTCATGGTGACCATGACAACGTCAGTAAGAATAACACCAGTAGTAAAAAACTGAGCTCATTGTAAATGAATACTAAGCAGTAACCCTATGTCAACATATTCCCATCCCACTTTAGAAATATATTAACAACAGTGTCATAAATGTTGGAGGGAAGTTATTCAATCTCCTTTATTCACTGTGAATCAGTAAAAGTAGGTTACATCGTTTCTATAGCTATTAAATAACATCTCACAAGGAAATGTGCACTACACTCAAGAACAGGGAACTTAAATATAGTTATACTGTAGTTTCCTTGTACAGAATTACTTAACATTCCCGTTTGTTCACTCACTTATGCATTGGTGGCATTGAAAGGGGGAATTACATAGCTTTTGTTAAACTGTGATGGTGACAGAGGTACACAGCTGATTGTTTAGCTTATACTAGAATTTGCTAAGAAATGAGTAAGAAATAGAAATTACTGACAACACCAGTCACCCGTTTCTATCAGTCACTATTTCCACCCTCCTCTATGGTTGACTACTTTACATATACAGTGCCATGGTAACCAGAAATCAGCAAGAGGTATGTAGAGCTGGTTTATTTGACCACATTTACATAGATGTATATGTCATGCTCTGAGTAACAAACTTGGGTATCAATACCTAACTTAACAAACCCACACAGCCACACACAGTCACATGTGTAGGCATTGACACACACACAAACACACCTAAACACA
>NW_023340246.1:7248640-7252687 GCF_004916995.1 Morone saxatilis
ACAGACACACATAGAGATACATGCCAACATTCCTGTAATGTCCAACCAGGAACAGGTGCTTCTTTAGTAGGTTAAAAATAATTTTTCTTCCTGTTGGTTGAGACTGCTTTCAGTGGGAGGAGCTATTCAACACACTGAGAGGTGGACTGACTCAGTCAAATTAACAGCCTTTTGGTTTAGTTGCCATGGTTGCCATGCGACAGCACACACCTTGGAAATGTCACATTCTCTTTCAGCCCCCGCTCATATTCTGGAGAATGTTGCCGCTTTGCAACTGATATCATTGTTTGTGTGTGTGTGTGTGTTGTGTGTGTTCTCCTCAGCAGGTTGTGGTTTATTACAAAAGGTTAAATGCTTTCTCTCAGGAGATTTATGTCTCAGCAGCGTGCCAGTTTCAGGACATTCGCTGGACAAGCGCTCAGCATATGGCATTGAATGATGTTCAGAGGTGAAAGACAGTTCACCCCAGGCCAAAACCAGACTCACACAGTTGGCAGCAGGTGTGTGTGTGGGAAATTTCTGAATTAGCCTTGGATTGACCTAATCCAGAGCATGAGTAAGGCTGTTTTGGGTTCATGTTAAACCTAATACACACAAACACACACCCTATTCTACCCGTTCTGTCATAGTGAAGTTCACCAACACAGCAATTTTCTGTGATTACAGAGGCTGCTGCTCCTCCACCTCCGTCAGCGCTATATGGTGGTGAGAGACGAGGCATAAATCTGCAGCCAATCTACTGAAAGTGAATTGTGACCTCTGCCAAGTTATAGTCTGGCACACAGAGGCCCTATTTTATTTGCACCAGTAGTGAGAGAAATAGAGACAGAGGGAGACGGACAGAAAGACAGAGAGAAGAAGAATAAAAAGATGATGATCACAATGAAGAAAATTACTTATGTCATGTCCTCTTTGTTAGCTGTGGTATGGTATCAGTTAATTTACATAATGAGTCACTTTCATGCCACATTAGCATTTTGGTGGCATCATTTAGGCTGACATTTCATTTCGATGGGCTTTTAGGAGATTGGACCTTTGTTGATGTAAAATTGCCATACCATTCTTAAAAATAGCTAGCTCTGTAGGCAACCCACTTCACATATGTGCTGGGTGGATAACCCTTGCAGACATATTTTTAAAAATCCATACAATTACGGAATTTGTAATTTGTAATGATGGATGTTACTTATGTTTCAATCTGTGTGCAGTTCATTCATCTTCTATTGCTCATCTTTCTTCCATAAAGCCCAGCCCTTGAATCCGCTGCTGTCATAATTATACCTTTACATTTTTGAATATCAATTAGACATGAATATTAACTCATGATTTAGCTGCTGACCAGTGGGACCCAAGTATGCTATTAATGAAAGCCGACACATAAAGGTACAATATGGCATCCCAGTATTGAATGTAGAGTTTGACGTTTGATCATCAGAAAAATTGTCACTCTGCAGGTTTTTTTTCTTTTCATAGAGACACAGTTTTATGGCTGCACCTTACAGCCGATTCAGTCAAGATCTGAGCTGTAGTCACATAAACTGGAAAAGTCTTGTTTGCATTTTGACTTGACATCCAAATGAAAGATGGAATTCATGTCAAAGTGAGTTTGAAGTGTTCTGATGATTTCTGCATTAAATGTCTGTTGTTTCTGTCATTTACGGGTAATTCAAAATACATTTCAGATGACAAGTGTAAAGACAATAGTTAGCTAGCAACATGAATGGTACAGTCCACTCTGAACAGGTTACTATAGTTACTGAAAGATTGTACTTCACAATTGACTGACAGACTCAGCATCACTGATTGTCATTTTGATAGATGAATTATCTGTACTGATAATCAACTTGTCATTCCACATGAAATTTCCTATTGTGTGTCTTCAAACCAGATTTCAATAGTTAAACAGGCAAAATGATAATATAGTACCAAATATTACTGACTGTCGTCCTCACATTGCTCCCTAAAATACTGACTGGTTCTCTCTCGATGTCATGCCTAAAAACCTTTGGCTATTTTTTTTTCCAAATGTAATTTTCCCACATGGGGGAAAATTACGCAGATAAGGTGTCACAGCAGTACCATTACCTACAGCCACCCACAGAGGGTTAGACTTTGCAAGCACTGAATGGCTAAAGCTTACAGCAAAATGTCAGGGCAGGGTTATTGATATTGGCCTTAGATGTTGCTGCTCTGAATCTTTATAGATGTTATTTATTGGTTTTCTGGAGCTGAACAAAAATTGTTGTCACTGCAGTACTTAAATATTATGACAGTTAATCCAGCCACTCCATGCCATATTATTTGGGAACAACAAATGTCACCTACAAAGATATGTAAAACAAGGATATCTTTTTTCCATCTTCCAGTTTTTATTAGGTGACAGGAACAACAGCTTGGCTCCAAGCACCCACCCTAAAACTCGAGAATGTAAACTGTTGACCTGTCTGCTTAGCAGGGCAGAACTGTCATGTAGAGAAACAGTGGCCTGTATATGTGTGGATTCGGCGCTGTTGAGTAAATCACTCTTCATCAGAGCTAAGAGTCAAAAGCAAAAAAAAAAGAAGTGTTAAAAGAAGAAAAGCGTTGCCAAACTCTTTTGGATTAGCAGTTCCTGGGTGACTTCAGAAGGCTTTGTTTGCGCTTGAGTTAGCCGTGTTTTTCTCTTTGAATTCCGATTAGGACTTCTTTTCCACAGCACTGTGCTGGTTTACAGGCAGACAGATACATGCTCAAGCAGGCAAGCACACACATACACATACACACACACTGAGGAGGAGGAGAAGGAAGAGGAGGAGGGACGTTCTGTTCATTTCCTCTCCTGAACGACTGGAGTCCGTTCACAAAACTTGCAGCCTCAGATCCGGAAAGAGGGCTTTTTGTTTGTCTGTTTAGAGCCTGTTGGCTGATTAAAGGTTCCATTGGTGCCAACACTGTTCAGTGTGATTCCCAGTGCCTCGGCTGAGTCTGCCGGGGTAACAGAGGTGACTTACCGATGGCAGCAGCCCCGACTAGGCGGCTCAGACACCCTGGATTCAAGTGATAAGCTTAATCAATCACATCTTATAGGTGATGTTGACGATGCAGCAGTAGCTGAAGTAATAACAGTCAGTAATAATATTGGTTGGACAAAACAACAAGAATACCTTAAAATGTAATGCAATCCTTTGCAATAACCCTGCAATACTTCCTTTGTGAGACTGTGTTAAGAGACTGTTGACTTAGTTCCACACTGTCTTGGATGGGAGTTTATTATATGGTAAGATATTTATTATATTGTGTCCACTCTTTGTACTCCTTCAGCGTAGCAACCAACGCCTCAAAAACAAAATGTTGACTTTGATTACTCAGACTGATGTTTAAAGGATAACACTGGTATAATTTTAGTATTCTCCTATCACTGTTATTACTGCCCATGTACAGTAAACCAGTTCTTGTATTAGTCAGAAGCTACAGTTGTCTGTCCCATTGCGTGTTTGCCTTACCACCATTATTTAAAAATAAAAAACAACAACAAAAAAAAAACAGCTTGCACATCCTACACACATTCATTCTGCTTCATAGTGTATATAATACTTTTTCCTACCATGACTTTAACACAACAACTAGATTGTGTGATAATTGCTCCATTCTTTGCTTACTAAATGTGAAGAGACCATTGTGTGTATTTCCCTCTCACTTTGTTGTCGTTGGTTATGCACTTCACTGCTAAGAGAGTTTTTAATTGGAAGACACATACATCATTTTAAAATAATCACTTGGTTGTAATGTCAATAACACCATCAGAGCCTGTAGCACATTTATGTTCAGCTCAATATTCAAGATTTATTTAGCTTATTTTGATGGCCCTGTGTCGTAAATGTAACTGAAGGAAATAAGACCATATTAGAGTAATTCATTAGAGTACTTAAGTTACATTATGAGCAAGCAACGAATCATCTAAAACATTGCAATCTAAGAGATAAGAGATTTTTTTTATTTGTCACAT
Source organism: Morone saxatilis (assembly GCF_004916995.1). Taxonomy (NCBI): domain Eukaryota; kingdom Metazoa; phylum Chordata; class Actinopteri; family Moronidae; genus Morone; species Morone saxatilis. The sequence goes on from NW_023340246.1 coordinate 7,252,626, forward strand.
GCACAGTTATACATAGTACAATGCACAGTGAAATGCTTCTTTATACCTGCAGCCAGTAGTAA
>NW_023340246.1:7252787-7276079 GCF_004916995.1 Morone saxatilis
AGAAAAAATCTGAAGCTTATATTAGTCATAGATAATGATTTTTTAACAAAATGTATCACATTAAATACTTCCTGTTAGCCTAAGTGCTTGGGTACAGTATGACTTACTGCCAACAGACAACAGCTCATGTTGGCCCAATCAAGGGTGCTCTGTCTGTCTGACTGGCTGCTATGACAGCAGAGTGAAGAGGATGATTAAGCTTCTCATTGTCTCATGGGTCCAGGTATTTATAACATTTATGCTGGCCTATTTCTGGGCTGCTTATTCAAAAATCTCTATTATGTTTGATTGCTTTCGTCTGACACAGTTCCCACAGAATGCGGTTTGACATTGAGTGCTCAGTATTTGTATGACTGTGGTGCTGCACACGGTCACAGGAGTGGAAAAGCAGAGTGACTGAAGGAAGCAGAGACTTACCTTGGATGAGGATGACTCAAAAATGACACTGCCTTTCTCTTTAGCTGTCTTGTTCCATTTACTTGAACACTGTCAAATCTCTCTTATTTCCAGTATAAAAAAAATTAGAAAGGACTTAATGAAATTTTTATGTGGAACACAGATGTATGGTTAATGGTGATGCCGGTAAATTGACTTTATCTCTGCTCAACAGACTACAGTAGCTGAAAGGTCTGCTTCACTTTCACTCTGTTTTTGTTCAATTTTGTCCCTGTCATGTCTGTACTTCCATCTGTCTTTCCCTCTCTTGGCGCACTCTGTCATTACTGTCTTAGGACATGCTGATTATCTCTTCATTATTACCTGCTCGGTTCTTATATTGGTTTTGTTGCAATAATAAAAGATGCAGTGCTCTAAGGGTAACCCTTATTAAACACACATGTCTTTTTTTATGAAATTTCTGCACTATAATATTAACAACAGTTAAAATCAGATTAAAAGCTAATTTTAGCCAGCGCCTGCCAGATTGCTTTTTCTGATACCTTTCTTCGTGCAAGGAATAAAACTTGAATATTTATATATTCCATAAGTTACTAAGTTACATTATCCTCCTAGGCAACTGGGAGTAATTTGATCACAGGCGGTAAATAAGGTGAGACAAATATGAACCTTCAACATTTAAACCTTTACCATGAAATGTGTAGAGAAGAGAAGGCTCTGTAGTTTATAGGCCCTCAGGCAGCATTGTTTTCTTGAGTTTGGAGCTGTCATTCTGACATAGCCATGATTTGAATAGATTTAAATGTGCAGCGGAGGCCAGTCTGCTGTTGTAGCTGTCAGTTAGATATTTGCATGACTGCGACAGAACTGAGCTGTGGGTCGAGCTCTGCATCACAACACAGCTGAATCAGTCATTGTCAGCTTGTTTATGCTTGTTCCCCCATCCCCCCCCAGACGGGTCTGGCAGTGCCTTCATGCTGAACCTGTAAAGGCTGCGTGTAGCGAACAAGAGTCCCACTAACCACTATCATTCAATTCTTCCATGCCTCTAATATCTTATATTAGGTGAACTTTGACTGCCCAATGACAGCAGTGTTTTTGTTTTTGTGTCAAGCAAACAAGGTGGTACGGCGTGTATTCTGACCACATATAAAGGCAAAAGTTTATACTTTACTATACTTATCTCATGCATAAAGGCTGGGCAAAAAGCCTGACGTCAAAGAGAGGACCAAGACGATCAAGAACAAGATATCTGAGTTAAAAAATGTTTTTCTTACACCTCTAAAAGGGTATCAAAGCACGCACACACTTGGAAGACATTTACAGTGTTGCATTCATTTAAATCCTGCCACTCTGACACCTCTGCAGTCCTGACCAATCACATTGACAGGTGGATATGATTGTTGAAAGTTACAAGTTACCAGATGCAATTGAAAACTTTTAAGGGCTTTTATCTAACCTGGGAATGTGCAACGTATGTGTAATCATCCTCTATGCTTGTATTTTGCTTTTTTGTCTGGTAATTTGACCCTCTTGTTAAGGAACACAACACGAAAAAAAGAAAGTGAATGTGTTGATTCAGTCAGCATCGTTTTACCCCTCGTGAATTATTATGTAAACAATAATTTCCCTGAAGTATATACAGCAATATTAAGGTATAAAAATGGTCGCATGAAATTTGCAATTGGTAAATTAATCTTTCTCTTACCCCTTATTAACACCATTATGAATGATTTTGCTTGACTCTCTCTAGAGTGTTGCTTAATGAGTTGATGGCTGGACATTGACTGCTAGGGTGAAATGTGTAGATCAGTGGAGAGCTGTTGTTTGTATGTTGCAATGGGATGACCTCACATTTTGATTGTGGGGGTCAGAAATCAGAGGTTACAGATGGTCGCAGTAGTTTATTGATCTGATTGATAACTGTTTTCGAGTAAGAGTGCTGTTACCAGAGGTCAGAAGAGATTAATTAGATATCTCAGTCACTGATGTGCTCTATTAGTTTTAATTATGCTAAATTGATTACAGTAGAGAATTTATAGCTTAGACATTTAAACTCTGATGCTTCTAGTAAACTGACATTTAAAATTTGTGAGGACTGTGTTTTATGACTCAACTGGCACACAGATAGACAGACTAATTCTCTCTCTCTTTCTCTTTTCTTCTTCTTCTATTCCCTTCCTTTCACTTCAAACGCTAACCCAGCCCAGTTGCCATGACAATCCAATCCATGCAGCTTGTTTTTTGATGCTGCAAAGTACTCAAAACCCCCCTGCTGCTGTGATTTGACTGCCATCGCTGCACCAAGCCAGGTGGCTGCTTTCCTCAGGGAGCCCTTTCAAATAAAGGCATTCAGCCAAAAGACTTTGAAGTCCCACTGTAGACAAGCTCTCAATAAAAGAACACACTTCCTTCCTGTTTCATCCCAGGCTTTGACGGGGAAGCTTAGATGGAGCACAACCTCATGTTGCTCATCAGTTTGTTGCAGTGTTGATGATGAAAAAAGGAAGGGAAGGGAAAATTACTGTAACTCCTAATCCTCAATCTAACTAATTTCCTCTCCAAACAAACGCCCCAGAGTTTCTGGTTGTCAAATTGAGGGCATCAGAGTGTTCAAAATGTGTGACCAAATGGTGTTACTGAAAGCTTGTCAGCCGATGGCGAAGAGACACCATGGACGGGTCACACTCAATCCCAGGTTTAAGACAGGAAGAGACAAGCACTCGTATAAACAGACAAACATGTTCACGCTCACAATCACACCTATACGAGCAATGTAGTTTCCAGTTCAGCTCACTTTCTTACTTGCCTCTTTACTGGTAGAAAATCAGGTGAACAGGAGAGAATTGGCAACAAACTCCATATAGAAAGGCTGAGATATGAAGGAACTTCTTGCTGTATGTAACAGTGCTACAGTTTTATGTTATGTACATATTAGGGCTGCAGCTATTTATTAATTAAGTAATCAAGTAATCTATCAATTATTCCATTGATTAATTGAGTTATCAGTTATCAGTTTAGAAATACTTTTGCTTTATTAAAGCAATAGTTGCAATACAGCAATAGTAAATATACAATAGAGAAAATAAGACAGGTCTTTTAAATTGGTTTTAGATGTTTCCTCAAGGATATTTTCAGCAGTGGGGGGAAAGGAAAGCACTTTTACTTAAGTAAAGGATCTGATCCATCCTCCTCCACCCACAGCCTAACTGCACCTGTGTTACCAGCCTGGCCTTCACCTTTAAGAAAGGTGGGCTTGTAGGTGACCTGTGCCTGTGTGTGAGAGTGCCACAGTGAAGCACTAATGTGGTGCTATTGTGCCAGGCTAGTTCGATTTTACAGCAGTAACTCAGTACTGAGTTTTCGTTTTGTTTCTGCTCGAAATTATCACAAACTTAGGAAACTTCCTGTCGTGTTCTCTGGCCCACCTCTCCTCTACGCCACTTGCTTTTTTCTCCCTGCAAATCGGGTTGGGCGACAGTAATAATCATCCGTGCAAAACATGGCGAAACATGGCTGTATAAAGTTATATAGATCAAACGAAGCCTTGATGATTTTAAGTAATCGAATTACTCGAGTAACTTGAGGAATCGTTTCAGCCCTGGTACATGTACGGTGGCATTTAAAAACACAAGACCATGTTCATGTAGAGTTCTGATTCAAAGGCTCACTAAAGGGAGAGAATACACCTCTCTTTTGTTAAGCAGTTTAGTTTTCCTTAAATTCTCTGGCTGCGCAGTGTAGGGAAGAAGTTCACCCAGTAATGAAGTTCTTCCATTCTCTTTCTCTTCTCTTTCATCTACACTGTCGCTGACAACACAAAGATGAGAACTGAAGTTAAAAGAATATTTTAATCAGAATCACACGTCTTCAATTATTCCTTTTCTCCTCTGGGGACTGTTGTAAAATCAAAAAAGGCAAAGTTCGCTTTGATGGCAAATTCATGATTACTTTTTGTTATGTAAGAGAGAGTATAGAAAGTTACTGCTCTTGCAGCGCCAACTTTAGCTAAATAGGTATTTTTCATAAGCTGACAGCGGGAAGGTTGATGTTAAAAATTAAAGGAAACATCCAGTTAACAAGTAATAAACAACACAAAGGAGTACAATATTACACACAACAGGCCCCATAAAGCAGGCAGTTTAAAGTCAGTCAGAAATATATTTCAACAATGTGTTGCTTCAGATAGAAAGGATAATTAGCTAACTGCACTTTTCTTTTTGTTATTAATATTATATTCAAGAACATAAGATAGATAATAAAACAGTAAGATCTCAAAGTAAAAGGACAAAAAAAAAGGACAGTGTCTGACGGACTTGCAATTGATCAGTGTTATCAAGAATCTTTGATTTCGTCACTGCTACTTTCTTGCCAAATACAGGAAATATAGAACGTTTTATCAGTGTGCAGATTGCTGAACTATCTGAGCAGTCAACAAGCTTATCAGTTTCCTGCTCACAAGTGCTAAAAGAGACTTCAAGTAGCCCGCAAGTTTCAGCATGCTAATAAATAAATCACATAAGTCTCAACATGATGAGCCTCTTCAAGCCTCACATTTTGTCACACAGAACATTTCATGACTGTGTATCATGCTCATTTACTCTCATAACACTGCACATAGGCACTCTGTATTAATATATTAACCCTGTTAATATATAAAGAGCTGTCATTTGTCTTTTCCCTCTCATTTCTGTCTCTCTCTTCCCCTGCCTCTCTAATGTTTCAAGCTCGTTTTTCCATATTCATTAAAAGGCCTCAATAAATGTTATTTAATTCATTTTGCTGGAGGAATCAGGGCAGTGGATGGCTTACACTCAAGTCCCATTTGCTAATAAGGCAATTACGGGCGTTTTAGCTTTCGAACAATTTCCAGTGCTTCCTGCACATAAACGAATGACCAATTGCTCAAGTGGGCGACTGGTAAGAAGAGGTTTTAACTCCATTTTAAACAGACAAATGTAGAGTGGTCAAAGCGATAGTAAGTATAGATAATCACAGAAAGCAAAGAGTACTTTTTTCCATCGACTGGTCTTGTTAATCATTAACAAGCTTGTGAGGAAGGGCTGCATATCTTGTGTTCACTTTCAGAAGCCCTGAATTATACTTGCCTCACAATTAGACAGCCCTCTTGGACAGATTTTACTTTGTATTATTGATTGTTTTGATACAGACTAATCGTAATAATTACATTAGATGAGTTTCTGATGTTGAAGATGGCCGTAACCAGCTTGGGGTTTCTGGGTTTTCATGCTTCCCTGCTGCTTTTCATTTTAAGCTGAATTCTTTTGTACTCTGTAGTAATTATCTAGCTGCTGTCTCTCCATCTACAGATGCTAATGTCAGAATGCTTATTAACAACACACTGAGGGACTCATTCTGGCCTTTATTGTAGATTATTAACAATCTGTACATACACACAAGTACAAACTGAGTAAGATTTTAGAATAATTCTGTCAGAATTCCTGTCAGAACCAAATTAAGTGCAAGAAAGGACACTTGCCTCAAAAGAAAGCATTCAAACACAGAGTCATTTAGGTTCTATAAATGCTTTACTGGGGCATTTTGTCCATTATCACAGTGTTATGTGTACCTTACATTGCAGACATGACCTGTCACCTCAATCTCTTTTGACTGATAAATAGTGTGGTGTGAATGAATTTTGTGAATTTATAAGGTTTTCTGCCAAGCAATTACTTTGTTGTCCATTCCCGAATTTCCCTCAGACTCCCCTCTTCCTCTCGCTGTTCCATTTCTGCTCGAGCAACTAAGTGTGTCACAAATGTGGGTCAGTCGCCTTTCTTTCCCCACTAAAGTCAATTCAATTTGGTGTAATGATAAGAAGGTATCAAATTTAAACAGCTTGGAGCTGCTCTGGGGCAAGACAAGAAGCCCAGCAGTCTGCCATACCTAAAGTACCAGCTCCTGGTAGTGGTGGTGGTGAGCCTTCCTCGAGAGAGTTACATGACAGGAGGGAGAGGAACAACACCTCGCCATTAGAAGAAAGGAAGAGCGGGACATGGAGAATTAGTTTTCATCAGTACATTAGCAGAAAAGCTGAAGCCAGAGTGGCAGTGAAACCTTTTGCACAGATCTTCTCCACAGACTCACTGTGCTGTGCTGATGCTCATATTGTCTTTGCATTTGTATCAAATGCTTTTAAGACCTGTTGCCAAATACACATAATTGCCTGTGGTTTCTTTGACACAAAAGAGGATAAAAAGGCACTTGGCTTCTGAGTGGAACGTGAATAGAAACTTCCGGATATATTGGCATGGCTAATAGTATAGACCAATTCGCTGGCATATTTTGCTCTGTATGCTGCCAACGATGCTGCCATTATAGTGGTGTTGGCACAGTTGAACTGAATGCAGGTTGACTGACAATATAGCCAAAGATGTTTGGTTAACCAGTTGGAAATCATCTCCTCTGATGAAGATGCTAATGTAGAAGTTATCACATTGACGGAAAGGCAGGTTAAAAAAAGCTGTTTGTTTGTGTAGTACTTGATGTTGAAATGTTTAGTTCTCTTTCCTACATTTGTCTAGGGGATTTAATCACCACTAAGCCTTATTATATTCTGAACGCATTCAGCTGCCAGCACTCAAGCCTTACCTGATCTGCTACCTGATCTGCTATAAACTCAACAAGCTCCACTCGTTGCATAGTTTGGACCATTCTGCTCCGATCCTCTTGTGCCGCTAACCGTGCGCTGGGCTTGGCGTTGGTTTCAGTTTGTTTAGGTTAACAAATAGACACAGACAGACAGAAACTAAACAAACACACTGGGGGATCAGGGTTTTCAGTCATTGGCAACCAATTGAAAATGACAAATGACAAGGCACTGTGATCATGTCAGTTACAATCTATATTTCCGTGTATTGTAACCAATTAAATACATCATTGAAAAAAAATCAGAAACATGGAACTGTAACTTATTGGGATGACTTTACGGCTCACTGAATCTTGGACATATTTCTTTGCATAATCGGTTAAAAATAAAATCCTTTACATGCATTATATTGTAATTGTATAGATTTAAAAATGAGATAACTTTTAAAGCAGTAATGGCAGTATATTTTCAGTAACACAGTGTTTATCACAGCTATATTGGTATCAGTGTGTGATAAGCATCAGTAAGTTGCAGTACGCAAGTGTTAGATATATGCTTGAGGTAATTTTGAAACCATTTCCACCAAAGTGTTCCACTCCACAATAGATATCTCACTCACAATTCTTTGATAACCAAGTTTCAAATTCTTAGAAATTATTTTTGTTAAAAGACAAATATCGGCTGTTACATTGTTAGGTTGGTCTCAAAATCCAGTATCTGTCTGGCTCTAGTCAGGGATGCTGATATATTTGGCCTCAGTTGTTAATCTTTTGTTAACATTTTGTTGCAGGTACTTAGCCAAACTGTTTGGTTGATGTAGTGGAAATGATACAGAATGTGTACATAATAGGTTTCTAACACATAACAGAGCGCAAGTTTGAAAAAGGAGCTTCTTACTCTGTTTAAATAGGCGTTTGAATAAATCACATTTTGGAAAGTTTTTAGTTTTGCACTCAGGCCAGTTTCCTGTCCTCTACTCTCCCTCATCCTCCTCCCACAGTATTTAGTGTTTACTTGTTCTGATCAAACTGCTCTAGTTAGAGAAAAAAGCGTTGAGGGATGAGGAAGGATAACTAGAGAGAGTTTAAGGAAGGAATCTTGGAGAAGAAGAGACACAGGGAAAGAGGGGAAGAGGGAAAGACAGAGCTTTGCCTGCAGAAAGAAAGTGAAAAATGCATTTCTCTTAGCTGTCTACTTTGTCCTGACTTCAAAGAGCCCATGGATTGCACTTAGGAGGTGTCTAAATGAGGTGATGTGAAAGATGAGAGCCAGAGCTGCACTGTATCTGCCACTGGCAGGGATTCTCAAAGGACTTCAGTGGAGAGTCCCGGCACAAGCTCACACAGGCACACTGATCACTTTCAGCCCCTAGACTTGAATACAGAGATGTGGTGTGGTTGAATGTAGCTTTTAGGCATTGCTTGAATGCCAAGAATTTCATTTGTATTGCAACTGTAACCTGCAAAGACAAGGTGAGTTTAATATTCAGAAAGAAGAAGACTATATGAATATGTTGCACAGATACCCAGAGGAAACTGTATTTCTATAATTGAATAAAAACCATGTGTGACACTGAAAAATCGTGTGTGTGTACAAATGCATGATAGTGTGTGTTAGGTTGTACTGCTGTGTCTGTGTCTTGTCTGGCCTTTAATTACCTTAATTCATCCTTTCTGGGGATTTTACGCATGTCTTTTTTGGAATGTGTGTGTCTGTGAAGTATGTATGCACTCCTGCATGTGTGCCATTGTGTGTCACTCTGAGGGGGATCTCAGATGTTCCACTGCAGCAGATAAGAGCCATCCGCAGTGTGCCTGAAGCAAGCCACACAGATGCATAGAGGAGCAGACTTAAATGGTGCGGAGGAGTTAGGACGGAAGAGGACGGAGTAAGAGATTGGGGGTGGTGTGTTAGCGTGTGTGTGTGTGCGTGTGTGTGTGTGTGTTGGTGGGAGATCAGACAAGACAAGATGTGAACCGTCACGAGAGCTGCTGTCAAGATGCAAGAAGACAGGAGGGAGCGAAGATGAGGGGGAACGAAGGAGGCAGATGTCCTGGAAGAGGATAGGTGAGACAAGTGAGACAGAGAGGCACATGTCCAAGACAGTGGAGGCAGAGACAGACAAGAGAGGACAGAGTAAAGCAAGGGAAGGAGGAGGAGGAGGGGAGCAAAAAAATCCAGCCAGAAGCATAACAAAGACGGAGCGAGTGAGAACAACAGAGGATGATGGACAGATGAGGAAAGCGGCTCTGCTTTCTCTGTCATCCCACTTGGTTCTGCTATCTATCAGAGAGGAGTACACTCCCTCCAGTATCCCTCACTACACTCCATCTGTCACTGTGCAAGCGAGTGTGTGCCTGCGCGCGTGTGTCCAAGATTTGATTGGTCTAGCGCGCCCCGAGGAATATGGTGACCAACGTGAGCTGGAGAGCCGGTCACAGCATCGCTCTCAGTCCTCAAGTGTTTATAACGACTGAACACAGCAGACACCGCAGATTGATGATAGAGAGGAGTTATAGTTTGCGTGTGTATAAGTCTGTGCATTTCGGCCTATAGAGTTTTTGTGAGCGTATGCATCACCTAGTGTGCAGCTGTGTGCTGATGTATAGAACAAAGCTTCCTGTGGCCTTTATCTCAGCATTGGTTGTTTTGCAGAGCATGTCGGCTGCTGATAGCCACTATCAGCCACCACCACGTTTCTCCATCGCTCGGCCTCAGTGGTTTTTTCCCCCACATAACCGTTTCTCTTTCCTTCCCTCAATCCTTCTGACCTCTAATCCATGTGTCCTCCCTCCATCTGTCTGACCATGAACCTAACTCAAACTTTATCATTACCAAAGTCACATTTATGACTCACTTAACATTTAATGACTTGTTAAACCCTCTGAAAAGGCGTTTTCACACATGTTTATGTGTGGTACATGACAGTGGCGGAATAGTGGAAGCAAAGTAGCTGCAAATCCTGCAAGATACATTTTTATCGTATTTCTAGACATGCCTGGTGAATGAACCTATTTGGAGTGTTATCCTGGTTCTAACTTGACAGATGAATTAAAGATCCCTTTGGGTGAAGTAAATCCTACATACTGAAAGAAGATCCGTTGACAATCTCTCCAGCTTGCTTACATATTATCCTTACTACATTACCTGCTATAGCGTTTGTACCCACAATTTAAAAACCTGCATTAAGTCTGCTTGCTCAGCAATCCATGTTGTAATTGGTGTCCAAGAGGATACACATGGCAAGCAGTGACCAGTGAAATTAAGTAAGTAAGTAATGAGACATTAGGGACATGGGAGGTATATGTTTAGTGATATTTAGTGACAGTGTACAAGTAAATAAGGAACCAGTAGAGTGCCTATTTACATTATTTACCAGACAATGTGACAGACTCGGGGGCACCAACTACAGCTGAAATAATTAGTCAGTGGATTAGACAGAAAGGTGTTTTTTAATAATTGAATTATTTCTTCGGTCATTTATCTACCAAAGATAGTTTAAAAAAAAATGCCCCAAATTGTCCAGTTGGAGCCTTGCCAATGTGAGGGTTTGGATTTTGGAGGGTTGGTCAGACAAAACATAACACCTGAAGTTTTTCAATGTTTTTGACATTTCATAGACTAAATGAAAAATAGATCAACTAGAAGATGAATCGATAACAAAATGGTTGCAACCCATTTATAATGCTTTAGGCGGCTCTAAAGCATGTCAACCACATTTTCTCATAAAAAATAGGGGCAGATAAAACTGGAGTGCATCACAGCTTTAAGATGCTCAAAGGCATAAAGGAATTCACTGGACCAAGGGTGTACATGGTTAGTCAAAGCTTGAGACAAGCTGGAGACATTTCTGCAGAATTTACGATAGTACCAAGCCATTCTGTAGAGAGAAAAAACTGTGTTGCTCCCACATGGTGGCTGGTACCAGGACTGCCTGGCTGAGATCTCTGGCATCCACACACCACATTTGTCTGTTGGCTGAGATAGAGGACTGCACTCTTTTGAAAATCCAGATTTTGTAAAGGTTTGTGCGGTAAAGGTTAGAGATACCAGCCCAATGTCTGAAGCGTCTCTCCAATACTTGAGCAGCCCATTGAACTGAACATAGAAATGAGAAAATGTATGAATTATACTTTGTTCAAGCTTATGGAGTTTAGAATCCATTTTACAGATCCAAAGCGCAGAATTGATTTTCTATTGAGAGAGATTTTACCCTTTACAACTAGTAGCCATTGAGAGTTTGTGGAAAAATACTGTGGTGGGGTAAATGCTCTTTCAATTGATTTCATTCACACTGTAAACAGAAATGATCCTTTGTTGGTCACTTATGACAGAGCATTGATTTGTTTGAAGATTTTATTTCTTTTTTTTGTGCTGCAGAGAGAGAGAAGTAATGGGGGGAGAGGGGGACTGGAGACATGGAACAGGGTGGATGGATGAAAAACAGAGTGAATTAGTTGCTCAGTTTAAATAGGCCCTCAGGCAGCCTCGTGGCAATGCCAGACTCTCCAATTTGGCTCAAGGCCTTTGTCGCATGCCATACCTCATTTCTCTCCTGCTTTTGCTGTCACGCTCCACTTTATACTTTCTAATAAAGCATTTAATCCATGGAATGATTTAAAAAGTAATAGGGCCTCCTGTGAGTTTTAGATACTAAACCATCTTAGTCTACTGCTAGGACAGGAAGCACACAAGTATACGTGCAGAAATGTGTGTGAAATGTTCACAAAGTCATTTTCCTCCTACATACAAGCTTCCTCCTCTTTTGTCTGACTTTTTGCAGGTCTCTCTCTGTCTCTCTTAAGTCAGCCACTTCAGGTGAGGAGGTTTGTGACTTAATCACTGTGGGGCTGTTAGAGTCGCTCTATAGGAACCCGAGAGTGGAGCAGAAGAGTGGCTGTGACTCTCATCCAAGTTCAAGCACAGCTCTCCACGCACCATTTTCTCTTGTGACAGTACATGTTTCCCGCCAGCTGAGTGTCACTGGAGGGCCACTTACAGGGACAGGCGTAGCACCTGTGTGGCTTTAGTGTGTTTTGTTCCACATAAGTATTAGCTCTGTTTATAATTAGGAGAACACTTGCATGCCCAGAATCCTCTGATCCTGAGTCAGTGGGCCTTTAAAAACTATTGTGTATAGAGAATGCAGCAGTGTAATTTGTTTAGCAAAATGTAGCTTTGCATCATGTAAAACTCAAAATGTTTCATCTATTTTATCTTTTATTTCTGTTTACTTTTTGTTTACTTCAACGTTTTGTATAGTCACAAGAGTCTTGCTATACACACTGTGCTTATTTTGGTCCCTGAGTTGGCATGAAGGGGTTAGGGGCCACCCTGACATTTTATACCAGTATAGTCTGTGTGTGTACCCTGTCAGCAGTCCTGTAAGCAAACCACAGCTGAAGTGGATATGCAGGGTTGTAGATGAAACATAACACAGTGGAATTAACTATTAAATGTTTAGCTTTTTAATTATTCAAATAAATAAAACAATTGCACTGTATATTACTAATATTATTATATATTTAAATCCTGTACTTCACAGATGGCCCCAGTACCACAGACAAAACAGTCCTGTCTCAAACATCTCCCCCTTCATTTGCTCAGTGTGTATTCACCTCTCCCTCTTTCCTGCCCTCACTTTTTTTTTTGCACCTTGTCTCCGTTGCTCAGCAGAGGCTCTGAGCCCTGTGGAGTGCCCATCCATTTTGAACCTAGAGACTGTCAAGCATACTGCTAGTAAATGAGCAATCTTAACCTGTGGCTTTCTGTCTCCCCACTTCCATTTATCCCTTTCTCCATCTCTTCCAGGTTTCTTTAACATTCTCTCCCTTTTTTCTCACACTGGCACATCCCTCATTTGCTACTAAAGCTGTGAAAGATTGTTGCTTCAAAGGGCAACAGAACTCTTTGTTATAAAAACCAACCAACCTGGCCAGACTCTGCAAGCCTCATTGTAGATATTTTATTCAAAGCACCTTGTAACAGATTTTTTCCCCCGGTTAGCCTCAAGTCAATTTTTGTATATCACATTTCATACGCTAGTGAACTCAATGTTCTTTCATATTATAGGATAACAAAGAGTGGTCCAACACAAGAACAGTGCATATATATTAGATGTACAAAGTGCCTGAAGCATATGCACATTTTACAACAAAAGACTCACAAATCAATGATGAATTTCCTACAGTTTCTTATAAACACCATTCTCCTTACTTGCTACTTGGAAAAGGAATGGCTTTAATTTTAAGAGGAAGGCAGCATGTTACAGATGTTGCATGAACAGCAGCTCAAAGAGAGATAGACAAACAGAAAACAAAGCCCAGGGCCAGCGCATGTTAAGCATGTTCATTAATTTCTGTAGTTTCTCTCCTGCTGGCCCTGCTTGCTTCCTGGACGTGCCGTGGATCTTAATAGGCTTTGGATCCCTGCTCACAGTTTTTTTTTTATGCACACAGAAAAGCCCTGAGAGAGGGAGATAAATAAGAGAGAGAAAGACAGAGCAAGAGGCAGTGTGATGAATCAAGAGAGATGACAGAAATGAAGAGATAAAGAACATATGTCATAGGAAATAAATGAGAGAAATTATGGCTGGACTGCTAGACAGAAAGAAAGTACTTTAATTAACTTCAGTGTCTGCGATTATAAATCCAAGTCAGTATTAATAAAATGTCATTGGCATCAACTTTTATTTACATCTCCACAATGAGTAAGCCTCAGCACACTGCAGCAAATGCTGATGCAGTTCTTTGGATGTTACGGTAATGGCTACACATGTAACACCTCAGTCGCACACTGTGTGAGCAGCTTGTCAGCCATACAGGCGGTGTGCTTTACCTTTAATGAGTCGGCTCTTTAGGTTAACAGTCAACCAGTGACGCTAGACCAGCTTAGAGTTGCGTTAACTGTGCAGGGCTAGAGGGCACAAAAAAAGACCCCATCAGCGAACTGCTCCCTGAAGCCCCACTGTTACACCAGGCCCCCATGCGGAGCTCCATCTCTTTAAAGAGACTTCAAAGGCAGGCATTTGCAGATCCGATGTAGGCGTTAACCTTTGACTCAGAGGCTCTTTGTGCAAACAGGGACAGTCTAATTGATGCTACACACAGCAGAAAAAGAATAACTTGTCCTTGTGGATTACAGCCATAGAATAGAGTGCTTTAATTTCCGCCTCTTATTTGGAGACAGACAGTGGCTGTTCATGTGCTGTAGACAAGTGGCAACAATTTTTAAGACCTCTGTTGACCAATACTATATGGCTGCAAGAAGTGCTGATTTAAGAAAAATTATAGTTTGAATGAATAAATCAAAATTTTCAACATTTACAAGTAGCAGAATTTGACAAAAGCAAATAAATAATATACACTAAAATATTGTTTAGTAATTAGAATGAAATATAATCTTTGGCGACCACTAAGGTAGGTATGGATTTGAAGATAAGGAAGAATGGCCGGGTGCAATTTTCCGCAAACCTCATGGCCTTGAGATGGTGAGATACAGCATCACGGCTGGAGATTGAGTCAGGCCCCCGTCGCTCCTTGTCTCCCCAGATAATGCTGAGTGGACACACAGTTCACTCTGGTTAATTTTCCAACTCATGTCCTGGCTCCCTCTCAGAGAGATAGAGGGAGCGATAATCCAGCCTGATAAAGGCATGTGGTGACTGAAAGGAGGTAGCAGGGGCCTTCTGTATGAATGCATTTTCGTTGTATTTTCTGCACTACTGGTCGTATAAAGGACAATAGGCTTGCAAATAAGCATGAAACATTTGGCCGATGGATTGCTAAAAGGGAAGATAATGCCAACTTCAGATGAATGTAATTTAAAGTCTGCTTCAGATCATTGTAATTTGAAATCGGCTCTAAGAAGATGTAAAATGCTTCATGGTGTCTCTATTCCAGCGCTCTTATTTTGAATTCTGTCCAACTTTGCCTGCACCACAATAGTGTAATGTAAAATGTTAGAGCTGTAAGATGGAACAAGAAGCTCTGACATTGCTTTCCACACTGCTGTATCAATAATGAATCAACAGTGGAGCCAAAGTTTCCACTGACTTAAAATGCTTTTACAGAGAGCCCTACTTAACTTTTTGGTTAAATCATAATGTTGTTGACAGTGTTTTCAAGGCTGTTTTCATTGGGGTGCCATGTCGTGTCTCATTGCCAGTTGACTACCACTCACACAGCTGACTCTAGCCAAGATGTGGCAAGCAGAACATTGTGTATGTGTGGAGTGTTTTGCATCCAACCAGTGTTTTTCGTTGCCAGCAGTGACTCCAGTGGTGTGTTGCGGCTGAGGATATTGTCTATCATGAAACACAATCTACCTTTTTCTTTGGTTTCTGGCTTGGTTTCAGGTATCTGATTTAATGAGGAAATTCTACAAAACCTATTTTTGAGTATTTGTGCTAAAGTGCTAATTTAGCCAGGTCATCAGTCAACATGGGAACTTTACACGTTTGTCCTAATTTCGTACACAACACTACAATGACACGCAGGGCAAAGTGTCTCTAAATTTGCATCTATCTACAATAAATGACTCCCACATGGCTTCTGGTATTGAGGCTAATGTGTGTCCCTAAACATTTATGGAACATACAAGGCCTTTGGCCACAGGTGGTAGGTTTGGAAATGGAAAGGGTTGCTGAAATGGTTCCTTTATCTTTAAAGTCTTTGAATTAGCACTTGGTTGACATTGATACTGATTTAACTGTGCTTCTTCTTGTTTACAGGATACAGACCTACTGGATATAGCGTACATAAAAGATGCCAGAAATGGAAAGTGCACCAAAACACCAAAGGTAACCCTGAACTTAACACATTTTCTTTAACTAGTTGTCTTGCCAAGCCCACTTACTTGGATATATGTATGAAAACATATTTATTTGGATGCCTTATGGTTGTTTTTGCAATACTACATCTTGAATAAAGAACAATAGTTTCAGTATTGTTCTTGTTTTTGTCTGTTGAGGCTCTGGGAACACAATGAACAATGTACTGAAAGGACAGACGAGGGCATTTTTTGGGTGACGATATGCTTTGTAAGTGTTTGTGTTTATTTTTGCACAGAAATGAAAATCATGAGTGGGTGTGAGCCCAACCATGAATCAGACACTGTCTGCATCCATCTAGCCAAGAACTCTGTTATGGATAGGATTGAAATTGGTTCAGCTGGTTGTAAATATGTACATTTCTTGTACATACAGAAATGGGTGTAGTGTTCCTATGGGAGGTGCAGTTGGAGATGTAATTGTCTCTCATTTAACCTTTCGAACTTAAGATTTTGCACTAAAGTGACTTTTCATCTATATCTATATTTGTATGTAACTGTGTGTGATTATATGGATGCTCTTCACAGTTCATCTGCAGATCTTGTGTAGTGTAGGTTTTCGACAACGATGTGAAGACAAACGCGAGGAAGTGAAGATCAAATGACACAGAAGAATAATTTGAGTTCAAACCCTCACAGAACAGTACATGGATGGCTTCCCAGGAAAGCATGCAAGTCCAGGGTATCCAAATTGCTATTTTACAGCTAATTAAAATGCTGTTGATTGTGAGCGATGAGAGAAAAAATTTTACACACATTTTTAAATCTGGCATGCCATAATTGTCGAGGAATTTGGCTCATTATGGTGCAGTTCCAAAGCTAAATTCAGTTCTTTAGTAATTCCCACTTAATTTCCCACTTACCAAGCAATGATTAGAACAATAACCTGCATTCGTACCCACTTTCTTATTATATATACTAGATTATAATAAGACTCAATTTCATTTATCTTTTGAATCTAGTCAATCTCATAATAAGCTGCTGCTACATGGCAGCGGCAGTCTTTATCATTTTGACTCAGTGCAGCAGGAGAAGCAAGTGGGGGTCGCGCACTGCTGCTCTGTCTGGGGAGTGAGTTATGATGGAATGAGTACAATAACACAGGGAGGATTCATGCATTTCTAAACAGCTTACAGAGTGATGCTACCCAGGGAGGAGACATGACCACGTGACAGGTAAGATGGTCGAAGCATTGGAAATCTATTACTGGGAGATGGAACGGTGATGGACCCTGGGCTATGTAATGGGAGCACCAGTGAGACACAGTGTCTGAAGAGTTGATGAGATGAGGAGAGGAAGGGAGGGAAGGAGAGAGGGAGGGGGCAAGTGATCGAGAGACTATGGGGATCAGAGGGAGGAGAAGGAAAAGCAAGGGGAGGCTTTTTTGTAAGGTCTGCTGAAGGCAAGAGGAAGGATGAGAGGAAGAGCGGAAGGACACAGAGATGATGTGAGGTCAAAGGAAGATGTCAGACGAGAAGCACAGGCAATACAGGACAGCAATCGCTGTAAGTGGACAGCACTTTTCATAGCTTGCTTCTCAAGCATTTCTCCTTCACACTTCTTAAGGATCTTGTCAGAATGGTGAAGATTCTTCAAGGATCACTGCACGGTTAACTTCAGCTTGAAAGAAACACACAAAAGCTGAAAGAAGAATTGTATTCCACTCAGAAAAAAAGCTTGTTGAAAATGATGGTATTGGTTATGCAAAACACATAATAATAATTTAGGCCAGTAAAGAAAACTGAATAATTCAACATAAGCAGACACATATGAGACAAAAGTCACAATACCTTTATAATAATACCATTATACCAATTTATGTTAAGTTGTGAGAACCATACAACATATAGGCTCAAAAGCAATGACTGTTATAGCAAAGTAACATTTAAATAGATTTGAATAAACCATGAAAATGACTGAAACTGCTCAATACATTAGCAGTGCTCTCTGTCCAGAGATGCATCTTAAGTAAATGAGAGGGTAAAATTAGGAGGAAGCGAATCAAAAGACGAATTCCTTTTTCCTGTCAACATTCATTCATGTCATACTGTACATAAAACTCCTATTTTTACTGTCTTGCTGTTGCATCTGTTTATATTTATATGCTCTCTGCTCTTTAAAACTCATACTGCTCCTTCTGCTCTCACTTAAGAGCTCCCTTAGCAGCATTCATTCATTCATGCAAATTGCAGGAAACCAACACACTTACCAAGACGAGATGAGATGTTGGACTCGCAGTGACATGTCTGTAAAAAGCCTCAGAAGTGCTTTCATTGTGCTACTCAAGAGTCCTGCGTCTCAGCCAAATATTGTCAGACTCAGATACAATCATTCTCAACAGACTGGCTTGAAATGGGCTCCAGATGGAAAGGCTGGTTTGGCTCACCTCTTTTGAGCTCTTGTTTCTACTACAACTGAAGTTACTTCACATTGTCTTTGAGCAGCATCGGAATTTCTGTCTGATCGGTATTATGCTTTGGAGCGCGCTGCTGTGTTCATCGGCTAATCGCACTGTGCGGGCGGCTCGTCTGCACTCTGATGAACTTATGCCACCCTGCCCACGGGCTCCAGCTACTCAGTTGTGATTCATACATTTTCACTGTGAAGACTCACACATATAAAAAAACACAAATACATCTCATAGAGAGGAACACTCACTATCACTTGTACATTACGTACCCTCGCAGCTGTAGACACACAAATCCCACACAGGACCACAAACACACGCACTGACCAGAATAACAAAGCACGACAAAAGCAGGGTCCTTTGTTGTACCATGCTCAGGATGATGATGTTAATTAGCATGTGTCTACCCCAACACTGGTCAGACTGATTAGATCGGCTGCTTGTCAGAATGACAAGAGGCAACCTTTTTGTTTGACGGGTGGCTCCAGAAATAAATCACACACCCTTAGGTCTGGTGAGCAAAGCACAGCACTAATAATTATCCACTCCATATACCGACAAATAGCTTGCAGATTTGCCATATTCAACACAAACAACCGAGAATGTAAAACTAACCAAAGCATTTGTTGTTGCTTTTAGATCTGTGTGATTCTTTTTAAATGCTTTTACGGTTCAGTATTCAAACAGGGGCAGCAAAGAAGTATCTTTCATTGTGGCAACTCTGTCATTAGCTGGGTGAACATGGATATGTTGTTTTCTTTTACTTCGTGCACCTTGAGTATTTAGTATTAGTTAGTAGTATTTTTGCCCTTCTAAAATGATTTGTGTCAAAAATCCAATATTGCTTCTTGGAATGTAAATTGTTGGGCAAAGAATGGATAAGCATCCCTATCTACTTTACAGTCTCAAATATTATGAAGGTATAATTCAGTGACAGGGACTCACAAAACCTAATACATGTACAACTGATCTGTAAAGAGATATGTATCAGAGCAGAACCAGCTGACATTTGATTGATGTTAGTCGTCCATTGATATTTGCAGCCACCTTAACAGAGCCTATTTCTAGTTAAATAACCCTTGGGGCGGCAGTAGCTCAGTCTGTAGGTTCAAGTCCCACAGACTACAAAATATGGAGTGTGGGACTGGTGAGCTGGAGAGGTTGCCAGTGGACTCCTGTGCCTGTGAGGTGCACAGGATGCAAGGCAACCTAACCCAAACCGCTCAGAGGCGCTGGGTAACAGCTGCAGCTCCATCATCACATCTCCCCTTTGCATGTCCACATGTGCATGAAGTGTGCGTTTCAGCCTGTGTGTGTGTGTGTGTATAAAAACAGAGTGAAAAAAACAATTTCCCCGTAGGGGATCAATAAAGTATATCTTCTTCTTAAATAAAACCTTGATTGTAGATGAAGCAAACCTAGACTGACATCCATTCATGATCTTTTAAACATGTTTATTGTTTTACATGTGTTAAAAGCCCCTGGTTCCACTGTTCCAATCCATCCATTGATATTGTCTCATATTAAATCAGCAGATTAGCCTGTTCCTGCACAGCATGTTCCCTCTCCTCAGCACCAGCCAAACAGCCAAAGCCAATCACATCTCCAATCTCATAACCATGCAACTAACTTCTACATAATGGCATTCAAATAACTTTTACTACATTCTGCCACCTTTTACACTGTGAGGACCATATTGTAAAGCCTTTCTTCTGTCTGAATTGTTCATTCTTAGAAGAAGTAGTAAGAGGAAAATGTAATCAGCATCTCACCATGCTGCTTAGAGTAGGTGTCTGACAGACAAAATTACATGCTTTGTCTCCGTCCGAATAGATACTGTATTTGAAATGTCCTGCTTCTTCCCAGTGCCTGTGTAGTTCAGGGTTGTAATATACATCTTGGAAATGAAAAACCTTAATGATTTAGTTTTCTATACCACAGACTTCATTCTCAGATCTTTCAATTTTTTATAATGGATTTAAGACATCAAGCACAGTTGCTGTTACGCTGTGGGAGGACAGAATGTGCAGACAGAATGTGGTCTGATACAGCAGATATCCTTATCTTACCCCAGCGTGAGTCTGCCATGTGATCGGTGATTGTTTAGCTATGTGTTAAACAAGACATAGCTTATCCACCTCATGATACATACATGATCAGACTTACACTGACTGACAGTGTGTGGCAGACAGCGATATACATCACATGGTTATGTTGTTGTAATATTGGGCATTGCTTGTGAAAGTTTGCTCCAAAATAAAATTATAATGTAAAATAATGACTGAAAGGGGAACAAATTTATTTCTGGAGTCTTGTCAAAGAGGATAGTTTACAAAGGTGGACCGTCTGGAGTGATGCAGCCACTGTTATCAGCGGAGAAACACATGGAAACCCAAACAAAGCTGGAAAACAACCATAATCATGGTGCTACACTATGCACTTAAAATACCAAATGAATGATGTGGTAAATAACAGATGGACATTCTAGTTACTCTACATCAACAGCAACACTCAAAAAAGCACTAGGTTTCTCTTTTGGCTTTCCTTGTTGTTGTCTTGATAGTGAATACAAATGTAATGAACGGAGTGAAGTCGGCAGAAGAATCATGGCTCCGCTGTTCATTTCCTCCAGAGCTATTTGTTCCTTCAGACTTTTATTGTGAGGTGAGAGGAAGTAGCCGCCAGCTCTGTTACAGTCTGAGCTTGCAACAGTGAGGATTGCTGCTAAATACAGAGCAGCTTGTGTGTCCCCAGCAGTGTAACAGGATCTGGGAGAGGCCAGCAGGCCATTATCACCACCGCTCTGTCTGGCCAACAAAGTCGGATAAAGCTCCATCTCCCACAGCAGTAAGTGCTAAACAGCTCCTCCGAGTACACAGAAAAACTACTGTAGGGTTTAGACCTGTCCTCATCAAATACATATTCAATGCAGCTGTGTTATGACCGTGTTTAAGATTAATTATTAGATGGAACAGTAAACTGGGCATACAGTATTAATGTCCTGGCAATTAATTTTGCAAATGTGGTGGAGTGCCTTACCAAATTCTTTTTCTTTATTTTTCTCTTTACCAAAATTAAGTTACATATCAGAAAACAGAGCCAGATCACAAGATGATTGCACTTTGAAGGCAATTTTTGATGCCATATCACTTATATCGTAACACTAAAGCGTAAACAAATATGAAATGAAATTTATATTAACATGTTCTTTAAATACAAAAGTGAGGGATGCTTTTTAATGCTTTTTAAATATCCTCTCTACAGCATGTTTTTTGAGCTGCACAAGGCTCTGGCTCTTGCTGTGGCAGTGTTTATTTCCATCATCTGTGCAGTCTGGTGTGTATCGATGAAGGACGGGGTCACAGTATGTGCTCCAGCTGCAACAATCACAGCCCTTCAAATCTATCGATGTAAGAGTGGGCAAGGCCTTTGTCTGACCCTGGACACAGCTATGCTCCTGCACGACAAGATGAATAACTGCAAAAGCATGGAAACATTAGGTAACATGAGTTCAGTGACAGTGTGTAGTGCACTTGGTATACTGTGCAGTGTAATTTACACTGTATACTGTCAATATAAGTGTCTGCAGTTGTAACAAAATAAGTGAAAGGCAAGATATACAACAACAGTCCACAGAAGCTTTAATTCTGGTTTACATTACAGCTGCACAGAGATTCCCTAGTACCAATAAAAGCGTTGAATGTAACTCAGGAGGTAGAGCAGATCGTCCACTAATCAGAAGGTTGGTGGTTCGATCCTTGGCTCCTCCTGCTGCATGTCTGACCACAATACTGAATCCCAAATTGCATCTGATGCTGTGTATTGATGTGTGAATGTTAGTTTCTGTTTGTGATGGCCTTCGCCATCATTGTATGAATGTGTGTGAATAGGTGAATGTGGCAAGTAGTGTAAAAAGCGATTACAAAGCTGCTATACAAGTACAGTCCATTTACCCAAAATCTCCTGCCAAATATAACCTAATAACAGCTTGGGGAGTATTCAGGCATGTCTAACTGCACCAGTGGTGACATATTGTACATTGTGATGTCCAACATTCATAGCAAGTCCATTTGAGCTGTCACAGAGCCAGTGATTGATTGATTTATTTGTGTGTGCATGATTGTGTGTGTGGAATATGATAATGTCTCTGCTATGCAGAGGTGCTATTTTTAGTACTATATGTTTGAATGATGTAATGATGCATGCAGGAACCTGAATGTAGACGTAACACAGTAATATATATGCAAACAAGCGTCTCACTCTAATCCCAGAGAGACTAATCGTAATTCAAACCCTGGTCTCACCTGTTGCACAACTACACAGTCCCCTGAAGTTGAAAGGAAATAATAGTTGATCCCTGCTTACAGGGTGACATGCAGGGATCAGTGCTAACCTATGAAATTTAGTCAGATGGATGTCGGCAGCACATCGTGCTCTCACTGATAGGCTGTAGATTAGTGTCACATGGCAGTGTGTTGAAATAGTGGACTTGAGACCATTAGTGTTTTGCAGCATATTAATGATCAAATCCTTAAGAATGACAATTGTGCAAATGAGCACTGATGGTTTGAGAGATGAGCAGCTGAATGTAAAAGGAAAACTTTAGGAGGACAATCAACGATAATAAGTCTGTCTGAAGGCCTTTGTTGGAGAAGTTGAGAGCGAGAAAGAGAGAGAAAGAGTGTGCCTGTTTGTGTTTAAGAGAAAGTGAGAAATAGAGTTTGAAGGCATTATTTATCACTGGCATTGGTATTAGTAGTGCAGAGCTGAAATGTACTATATGGTTCGGGGATTCTAGAGCTCAAACAATTAGTAGATTAAACGAAGAATAATCAGAAACTAATTCGATTGATAAATCATTTAGGGCGTTTGGCAAAAACTTTAAACATTCTGAGGTTCCAGCTTCTTTTTTTGTCTTTGTTTTATGTGACAACCAACTACATTTTGGTTGTAAGCAAGCAAATTCATTCAATTTCAATTCAATTCAATTCAATTTTATTTGTATAGCGCCAATTCATAACAGAAAGTTATCTCAGGACACTTTTCAAAT
>NW_023340246.1:7276179-7296179 GCF_004916995.1 Morone saxatilis
GAGAGACAAAGACAGACAGATGTATAGCATCAATAGTAGCAACAACTACATAGTAACTACGTTACTATGACAACAATAATAACAATAGTCTGATGACATCACATTGGGCTTTGGGAAATCTAGATTGTCCAAGTGATTAATAATCCTAAATTCATGTCTTAGATATCACCGCCCATTCATTTTTAGTGGACTGTTTAGGCAGATTCAGCTTGAATTTTTTTTTTTTTAACACAGTCACGTACACTTATTACTTTTGGTCCATTGTGTAACATTTAGGAGGATCTACTGGCTATCATTAGTGTATAATCACCTGAATATAAGAACTGTTTTCAATTATTTAACTTAGAATGAACCATTATCTACAAAGGGAGTAGGTCCTCTTCTACAGAGTTTTTTCAACTTAAAATACATGATATCAAGACTTTCTGGAAGTCTAGACTCATACAGAACAATTAATTGAATGAAAAAGGGGAGAGATTTGTTTGTGGTAAATGGGAATTAATGTAAGTGTGGCTTGTCCTTCCTCCCCAGCGGGATCTGCTCGGAGACATTTTAGTGCACAGAGGCATGAAACTGTCTGTCAGTTGACAGGGTCTGTAGAGAGAACTCCCACACACTCCCATTTTAGACATGATTCACGCACACATACACACAACACACAAGCACACACTCAATCATACTCATGGCACACTGGTATGGTGGTCACTGAAATAAACATACCATCACTCTTTCTAAGCATGTATCTTCATGTTTGACTCTCTCTGTCTTCATTTTTAGTTAGTCTGTCCCTCTCAATCACACAATCAAGTCAGTCAGTGCCAATATGTGAAGAAGAGATTGGATACCAATACTGTTGCTCCTCAGTATCGTTTTCATCAAGGGGATTGGCTAAAGGGCAAATGGCAGCTTGCAGTAAGAAGTGATTAGAGTAACGGGTATATATATAGACTCATTGATTTTAATAAAATAAACTGCAGCACCATATGTCATCAGTCAAAGACAAGCAATCGATCAGCGTCACGCATCAATGTAACAGCAGCAGTAGGGAATGAGAAGGGGGCAGAGTACAGAAAACGAAGCAAAAAAAAGGTTAGCATTATGGACTCTGATAGGTTTGGGTTTGATTCCTCAGTCAATTACAGTTACAGATTCAGTGATCCCTGCACACAGATGAATTCCCCCAGTGTGAAGCAGGCCATCTCATTACCGCTCTTTGAGAAATCGAAGGTGATGCTCACTCTCTCTTTGGACTACCTCAGAAGCTGTCTCCTGTTCCCAGCTAACACAAGACTGAGTCGCTGGACCAGGAGGAATGACGAAAAAGAATGACTGATTGAATGAACAGATGAAATAGAGACTGTGATGATGAACAGAGCGGCCTGTGTCAGCGCAGAGGGAGAGTTACCCAAGTGGGTCCAGAGATGACTATCTTGGTGAAAAGGCCAGAAGGAGCACAATGGTGCACCTATGCAGGTAAAATTCCCACCTTAAACAGAACCCCAGCTGGAATGTCTCAAACTATTAACTCCGGAAAAGAGAACTCTGTCCTGAATTTATGTATATTCTTTCTTTTCTTTATATTATTAGCTTGGTTGTGCAAAGAACGATAGAAAGAACAAAGGATATGAGTTTGGCTGTCTGCTTTATGGATCAGCCAAAACAAATAAGAATCATTTTTCACCCTAAGCTACACAAACAAGATGTAACATCCAATAATACAAGACATTCACAGTGTTGTATTTGTTTCTCAGTTGTCCCTGCTATTAAATTTACTTAAGTCAACTCTGTGTGCTGCACATTGTATCAAAGAAATTCAAACAGAAGACCATTGGTTAGATGCAATCACAAAGTCTCATTAAATTACAAAGCAGTTCACACACACTGCAACAGGAGAGGAAGGCAAAAAAAACAACTGTATTTAAAGACGTAAAATGACCCAAAACCATCTAGAAAGTGACAAAAAAGTAATGTTTATATACACATATAAGGTTGCACTGACTGAGGTTTGATTTGTATCACTGGAAGAAAAAAGTTACGAGCAGGCAGATTGAACAGAGGTCCTGACTATCAACATGGAAAAAAATGAATCTCTGTTCATGATGACCCTTTTCTTTAGTCACTGTGCCGGTGTGAATCTATTCCAGTGGAACTTGGCACCCGTCTCTAAGTCACTTGATGCCCGCAGTGAAATCAGATGTGACATTTTGTTAACCCTGCAAAGGTCGTCCCAGTGGAAGTGGAGCTGATCAAATAAGAACCAGTTGACGTGGGAGCTTACAGAGCAGAGCTGCAGCCAGCAGAAAGTCAGCATTTTAGAAAAAGAAAAATCGGTGTTAACACAGACACTTATTTGTCTTTCTCTTTAGTTGCTACAGGTGGGGGAAGGTCAATCCACACTTACAGTCTAGATAGATAGATGTACCCCCACTTCGCTGTCAGATGACGTACCCTTGGTTGGGAATCACTGTTGTAGAGTATAGCAGCATTGAATTTTAACAGTAACTCGTTAAGCCTTCCACTGCCAGTGACTTACTGTACAATCAGTAGCTCATAGCAGTCCTACTATCGAATGATCTGCGTCTCCATTTAGCTTTTATTGAACCAAACGCTCTTTTCTACCCATTGGGGACACTGACCTCACACCTTATTTTGGTTCACAGGCAGGCCATTGATAAGTTATAGACTCTAATGATTGGTTTGTTAGTTTATTATGTATTGGGAAAATACAAACCTGAATTTATGTAGTGATATCAGTATCTCAAATCACCTCTGTATATCAATGTAATTATCTAAAAAGATTATCCCTGTGTATTAATACCTGGTGAAATAACACGGGCCAAACAATGGAATTAACTTTCAGTGGAGACATTCAGTGGCTCCCACAGTTTCTGTGCACACACAGGCAAACGCACACATGCCACACACCAACATACATTGCTCACCTTGCAGGTGAGTATGAAAGATGAGGGGTTATACCACTCTGATGGGTCTGTTACCATGGAAACCATAAGGAGGAGAGGACGAACATAGAGCTAACAAGGGCAGGAAAGGGCCTCTGACACACCGTTTGACAGGAAAGCATAGGAATGATCACATCAACCACTAATTAAGTCTCATCTCATCTAGAAACATTCACTCTTCTTCACTTTTCTTCTCTTCACTTCTCTGTCAGTCTATTTTGTCTGAAAAGCATATGTCTGTCAGTCTAGGGAGTTTGTTTAACTACAGTAATTGGACCAACGTTTGCTAAGATCTGTTAGCTGTTCCAGACTTGTGATTCTCAAAGTGATTGAGGGTTGAGAGTTAAAAATGTACACGTTTTTTCTCCTTGAATCAACATTTGATTGTGTTTCAATAAGTATCAAACTTTGCCAAAACACAATCTACTGCAGCATCTGCTCTTTATCAAACCCAGCAAACGTGACACTTAAAACATGCTATTCTGTTGTCCTTCAAATGTTCAGAAATCTGCAGTAAGCTATTAGATGATCTGAGATATATGTATGTGCTCTGGCACAGCTTCAGAATCATTTACATGTCAATTTCTTTGATTCTAGATTTGTGGATAAATGAATATACCTTTTAAAAGTTGATGGTTTTGGAAGCAAAGGGCTCAAACGGCTCACAACTTTAATTGAAAACCATAATCAGCCTTACTTTGCTAATGATGACAAATGCTAATGAAGCAGCACTAATGAAGCAATGTTAATGATCATTGATCATTTCAAACTTTAGATATCTCATTTGGGAAACAGACTCTGCAATTGCATAGTTAAATAAACATCCAGACAAGCCTGCGGGCAGAAGAGAGTCTCTCCTCTTTCCTCTCTAATTTGTTCAGATTTAATTGGGGTGATCAATATCTCCTCCAAGTTCCCACCATACTGTTATCATCCATCTATTCATAACAGATATGTGGTGAACAGATCGTGGAGGATGGATGAGATGAGAGAGCAGCTCTTGGTAATTCTATTGATTGCTGGCTTGGTCAAACTAGTCAGCTACTAACACCATTAGGAGGATGGTGAGCACACATGGGTGTACCTTTGTGGTAGTTATTGTGGCTGTATGTATAAATGTGTGACTTAATGTGTGTCTGTGTGTGTGTGTGTGTGTTTTTAAGGGACCTTTCCAGTTCCAAGACATAAAGAGACGGGTGACCTTTCTCACTGCAACAGTCCCTTCTAAGCACACAAGCACACCAAAGACTTAATTGGTTTTCGATAATAAATCTCAGGAGGGTTTGTAAAAAAAAGTGTCTGATTCTTAATGCTGCTACTCCAGAGACTGCAGAGCTCTTTCAAACTATTTCTTGTCTCAAAGACCAGAACAAGAGCAAATGGAGGTGAAGGCCACATTCACTTTTTTCTCTCTCGATTTCACTTGTTTCTTCCATTGATAGATGTTCAGAGTGTGGATCCAACAACTTGGATACTTGGTCTTTTTGTGCATTTGTTTCCACAGGAAGTAGTACTACATTTGTTGCAGCCATTTGTTTGGCCCCCCCAAAAAACCCAACTTCCATTCTGGACACAACATGGTTTGGTAGCTGTGCAGTTTTAAAATCTCATTTTCCTAATAGGAAGTGGAAATTCTGTTAGTAGAATAAGCCAGCTCCATTTCCTTTTTTTATTCTTATATCTTAACTTTATTATAATAGCCTTTTGCTACATTTCATTACCTTTCAAATTGCATATTTTGTTAACATTCAATACTAAGGCAGACCTGTCTATTCAGCATCAGGAATAACACACTTGATTTACAAATCTCTTCAGTTACAGGCATTTTTCATGAAACAGCTGGAATTATTTCAGCCCACTGTGTAATATAATGTACTGCAATTATTGAAACATTTCTCCAAGCCAAGCTAAAGGCCCATTGTCACATGCCGCGCTGTAGGAAGCATTGCTATCTAAAGCAACTGGCTGGCGTTTAGCTTGAGTAGGATATAATGGTCTCTGCCAGTAAAGACTGTCATGAGTACAGTCTCACTCTGCTGTTCGGTCCTGTTTATTTAGATCAGCTATATAAATATTTAGATATTTATCTTCAGGACATATATCCATATGCACAACAGAAATGTGCGGCAGTTGCAATTATGTCCACCAACCATGATGCCAGCTTTCATATGCTTCATACTTCAGGGTGGAAAAGAGTGTGGAAGAGGATGGATGTCTGATTTGATTTGTCCAAAATGTTTTGGCTTGGCATGGTAGGCTGACAATGAGGGAGATAGAAGAGGCAATGAGATTAAGTTTAGCCTGTCTGTGGTGCAAGCATCCTTTATGACAGCAAACAGTTAATGCGTGTCTTTTGGTTATCCTAGAAGAATTGATCCACACTAGCTAAGCTTTTACAAATTACTACATAGTTTTTTCATGTTTCTTTTACGTTAGATTGTTCAGACAGTGTGCTCCTAGAGGTTGATATGAAATTGTCAAGTTTCTGGACTGAATAACAGGATTGACAAATACAGTGTTTATACCCTTCTAGCTTGTTTCCACAACTTGTTCTATTTCTACTCTTGAAGGATGGCCAAGAAACAAAAGCGGAAGACAGTGACTTCTCTGTCTTTTCGAAAAAATCCCCAAGTTACAAGTCAAAGGCATCGCCGATTATCAGTTAGTTTGTGTTGTCTGTCTTGTAAATAGGAGGCAGGCCTTTTGTCTAGACACATCTCTTAGTCTGCTTTTAGAAAGCGAGACGAACTAATTAAACTTAGAGGTGCCATAGGTGTCTGTTGTCTGGTACAGAACAACCGTGGACTGATAATCATCTTTTATCAGAGATTGGTCACACAAAATCAAAGCCAATCTGATATGAAGGTCAGTTCCGCATTGAGTGTTGATTTCTCCCCTTGTGTGTCATTAACACCGTGGCATCTTGAAATGGGGTGTCCCCAGATCACTGTCAGCTCAAACATAGACCATAGGATTAAATGGACATTTGAATATTGTTAAATATCCAAGGGCTTGTTTAAACATTCAGTAATCCTTTGTTGGCAGATCGTTGGATCACACAGATGCCGTACCAAATGGGGCGTTATGCGAGGGTGCTACGTGGCTGGTTGGTTGGTGGCTGGCATGGCATGGCCTGGCAGATGGTCTCGGGATGTCGGGACAGCAGGCTCTCTGTGTGACGGCGAAGCTAATGATGGCAAAAGGCTAAATGATAACTACAGACAGAGAATAAATCACAATTATCACTCCACGATGCTTACCAAGGATCCTCAAATGTTTGCAGAGGGATTTGGAAGCCCAATTAGGGTTGTTTATGCACAGAATTATGTCACCCAGTAACTTTTGCTCTCCCTCTGCAGAACAGTAGTGTGAGAACTGGCTTGACAGCATGGTGCTAAACAACTGTTTCCTCATACTTTTTTTGTGAAGGCCTGAATGACCCTGCATACAGTACTGTCTGAGGCACACAAAATAATGAGCTTTGATGTGAGGAACGTTCTGTTCCACTCAAGATCTGCCAGGACAATACAGTGCTGTAAATTATAACAGTGCTATTTGTCCTATGAGACATGACTTAATGGCGGGCATGAATGCCCAAGGAGTGTAACATTGCTTTGTGAAGAAACAATAGGATTTAATTCAGGTTTGAGCACTGAGATGCTTTAAAGACAGTGAAAACAAAAATAATTCAAGTTCAAATCCTGTGTCGACTGTTCAGTTATTTTGTTTTATTTATCAAAAACCATTTTCTTTTTAAAAACGTAACAAAATCACGGGCACGTATTCAATCAGTCATATCCAGTCAAATGTGAATGCAGCTAGCTAACCCTACCCATGATATAACATTTTAATTGGCAAAAACTTTCTTTATTTTTCAAAAGCCTTCTTGTATTTTTGTTTTCTGGCAGTTTACGGTAGCTGTATTATGTTGTTGAGACGATATCATTATCCTGGCTCTGACTAAACCTTATTATTAGACAATGTAAAAACAAGAAATGCTCATGATGCATGGGTAAAGTTTCCTGACACTGGCTCTGCATTTTGTGTCTCTATACTATGTAGCCTTATTTTAGAGGCTGGTTCACATTGTAGGCTGCGTACTGTATTGCACAACACCTGTGAGTCAATAGAAGACAAAGCCATGTCTCTGGGATGAATAAAGCCAGGTCTCTATGTACATCTCCATCAGCAGAAAGACGAAGCACAGCCCCTTCTCTTCAGCTTCACTATTACTTTATACAGCATGTCGACTATTTCTGACGCTACACAGCCCCCCGCCCTTCCTCCCGTCTTAGTCCTGCAGGAATGTCCTCCAATAAACCCAATTGGCTCTGGTCAGAATTATTAAAGATGTCATTGGGGCTGAAATCTGCTTAGTGTCCTGTACGCAGCAAGGAGCCCAGTATATTGGACTGTTTTGTCAAGAAGAAAGGAAGGGGGGTTGTAAGTAAAAGATGGCAAGAATGGAAACAGCTAGAGGGATAGGACATATGCTGCCTCCTTACAACAGCAGCGGTGGCGGAGCATCTACAGCCTGAAGGCTGCACTGTGCCAACAGGGACTCGTATAAATTATTTACTCCTGGACCCCATTGTGGACATTTCCCCTGCGGGGCCTCTCTCCATGGGGCTCCTGGCTCTTTGAGGGCCCGAACAGGGTGCCAGAGGGAGGACTGAAGGCTGGAAATGGCCCTCTTTCCAAACACACAGTCTGATGTGAGTCTTTGCTAGCCGCTTTGAGGTTGATTTTGATTGAAAAGCAGTAAGTAAAATCAGACAAGAAACAGCGGGGAAGACAAAATAGTGCACTTTATGAAAAAAGCTTTTTTGGATTTTGGGGCCGATTTTTTCAATGTGCCTGTAGATTTGGTACAAATTTTTTTAGCATGTTGGGAGCTCTTTTTTCCCCCCTGTGTATTCTGTTTTGCTGCTAGCTGGCAAAGTCGATCCACCAATGTAGCGATGTTTATATTTGCAAAATCCAGAGTTACACATCTGGAGAATTATCTATGGTGTATTTGTGTATCTTTTGCATATGTTTACACAATTACTAATAATAATGATATTTGCATACCTTCCTCCTACATAGGCAAGTTAGCGTTAAGGGAACACTTAAAGAAAGCAGCAGGTGGAAATTGAGTGTCTAGCTCAAGGATGCATGAAAAATGTGGATGCTTGTTCCACCAATGTCTTGACTGTCTCTGCTTCGTGTCTGTTTTTGCACTAACCACGTTTATTAGTCTTTGTGTGGGTGTATATGCATCTGTGCCTTCTTAGATGCCAGTGCACATGCATGTGTCGCTTCCACGTGTGCATGTACTGTATGCACTGATTGCCAGTAGCGGCTGTTGGCATTTTCTCTGTGTTTCCAGAAGTCTGCTTGCACTAAATTAGAGCTTCTGTATGACTACAGGATAATTACTGTAGTTATGTACCTGCCAGTTTCTGGTGCTGTTGGGAGCTGTTTTTAGTGCCACCCCTGAAAGACTGCCACTTGATGGACAGCTTGAACAGAATGGGGTTCATCCACCTGAAATTCATGAGAATGACTCACAGAGAGTGGGTGGGAGTAATGACCAGAATACCTGGGGCATGCAGAGATGGAGGGAGTACTTTTAAGTGGCCCAAGGGAAAAAATAGAAAGCAGAATTATAAACTTTGTCAAAGTTTTTTGTTTTATATAAGCACATGGAAGGAAATTATATCAAATGGGCTTTTTTTATCATTAGCTAATTCCTCCGTGTTTTTACCTTATTCATTGCTTCATACATTTTTTTACAGTCTTTAATTTAATTGATTGATTGTTTTGTATTGAGCTTTAAGCAGGTCATTTGACCAAGGTGTTTACTTTCCTTTTTATCCAATTAATGTAGCTAGGTTAAATGTTTCATAGATTCCATTGGATAACATCACACTCAAAAGCTCTCAAAAATCAGGGGCCCAATTATTTTTTCTTTTTGACATTTGCCTGTTTATAAAATTCTCAGCTTTGTTTTTGGCAGTATATCATTGTATTACACAACTTTACTAAATTCTCCACTCCACAAGTGTGCAGGGTGTTTGATTTGCTAGATTATTTGACTTGTTTGCTACAAAGCTTTCAGTTTTGTTCGGTGCTCGTTCTAATGAGAAGTGCTGAGCTGGTGAGTCACAGCGGTTGATTATTTTTCTCCTGCTGGAGTTCATGAGGTGTAGTTGGGGTCAGCTCCTTCCTGTCTGTACCTCTGCCTTCCTGTCTGCTCAATGTGAGCTCAGCCAGGGAGAGGAAGAGTGCATGCCAGGTAGACTACTTCCACCTCATCAAATCTGCCCCTTGCCCCTTCTGTCTCTCCATCTTTCCTTCAGGATGATTCACACAGCGTGAATCGTCCTGTTGCCTCTTTTTCTCTGTTTATTCTCTCTCTCACCCTCTGACACAGACCTACTCTTAGATGCTCACAAGTACTCATGTGTGCACACGCAAGTGCGTGAACACAAGTAAAATTTACAACCTCATTTGGCTATTCCACCCAGGACGTGTGCCCTTGTAACAGATCATTATGCAGGTTACATTCCTAGGAAGTGAGGTGCAAAGAGACTCTCTGTGACAGAGATGTGGCTAGTCTCCTCTGTATAATTATCCTTATGTCCTGCCCTCTGAGCTTTTATGTTCCTTCTTAATCCACGCAGGCAGCTTCCCTACAGGTCTCTTATTCCCTGTGTTACTCCGGCATCTGCTACGAAAGCCTGTTTTTCTTTTTCCATTAATGGCGGTATAATCTTGTATTCTCTGGTGTCTTGTCCAGGTGTTGGTGTGAGTTATGAATGGGTTTCTGTGAACATGCACTAAAGACTCAAACAGCTGTTAAAATAACCTTTTAAACAATTATATCTTTCAAACATCCTCCTTGAATTTTAGTGCAAAAACATCTACTTTCTTTATGGTTTCCACTTTATGTCTGTATCCATCATACCAGAGGTTGTGTTAGACTTTGTCTTTATCCTCCAACTTTAGACTACTTGCTTGTCCTTCCATCTTCCACCGCATGAATCCCTCTTTTTTCACCTCATTTATTAACCACATCAAACTTATTAGGTTTTCTAAATAAACTTCAGACACTCAGCTGCAGGGACATTTTGCATTAGCTAGTAGCAATGTAGCCTACCAATATGATTGCTAAAGCCAGCTAGACAAGGAGGTCATGCAATTGAGAATAAAAACAAGAATACTAGACAATAGCTAATTAATATGCACACTCACCACCAACTGGAGAGGGGGGGTCTACTACAGGTGCTTATAAACAGTGATGCGTTGTTGTGAATATACTTAACTTTACGTTAGATCTTAAAATGAAGCACGGCCTTCATGTGTTTCTGTTATTGTCAATGATGGAGAATATTCAGTTAATGTGTTTTGTCTTCATGATCAGTTTATTTGCAAAATCCCTGATACAAATGTAAGAGTCGGCCGACCACAATGGAAATCAATTTCAATGAATATGTATGTATTCGCCGCAACTTGGTATACATATTTTGAGATGTCAGATCAATCATGTCAAAAACCACCAAAATATAAACACAGGATTGTAACTTCCTTTTCTTTCTGCTAAATGAGTTTGGAGGCAGGGATATGGTCTGTTGTCTGGTTCACTGTTTTCCACCACTACTTCTCATGAATATATTACTTTGAGATGTTAGGTGGGAATGGAGGTGGGTATTGCAGTCATGGGGAGAAAATATATCATCAAAGAAAATATTAATTAGGCATTGGATGGCCTTTATTTTTTGTAAAATGAAATTTTACCCCCCTTTCCACCCCAATCATACAGCTACACATACAGAGTCACTCCTCATATGCTTTTCATCTTACCTTGGTGCCAGACCAAAGCAGATTTCTCTTCAAGATTGTCCAATTTCCTCCCTATTTCTGGAGCATTATTCTCTTTAAAGCCCCGCGGTCATCATGTGCAGTCAATAGAGATTCTTTTCTTATCTGTTTTTTTTTAAAGATTTGCAGTCATGGTGACCTGGAATATCAAAGATTATGAGACGAATGCAGTGATGTGAAATGAATGAGATGATATTCCAGAGATTATAAAGAGCAAATTGCGTATGTTGTAATAATTTTGAGTTTTTGTGCAAACACACATAAAAGCAGATACACACACACTTATTCCAGCTCAGGAGATGAGTTAGTGACAAAATATAATGGAGGAAACGTCAGAAGTGGTGAGAACTCCACTGTGGCCGATTCTTTGTGACAGTGTCTGTCGGGTGACAGTTAAATCAGATGATTTAGTTATCGAGGGGGCTGTGGTTTGCAGTCAAATGCTGTCAAAATTTTCTTATGTTTTCAATGAAGAATGTGTTTCTTCTCAATGACACAGCAGCCTGAATGAGATGTCAAGAGTTTTTATATGTGGGGTGGCAGACTGAATTAGGAGTTTCTGCCATTTTTTGGCCAGGGCTGCAGTCACAGCTGTCAACAGCTGTCAGACATCTACAGTTTTATTCCACTTAAACACTGATAGTGGGCAGGAGGCTTTTGTCTTCCTTTCAAATCTTCAGAAATATGTTCTTACGTAGGTGGATGTCTATATTGTTTTGAGCTCAAGAATCTTTCTTTTTAAATATATGATTAAATCAACTGCTTAGAATTCACGATCACATTCAGAAAATTGTATTTAATGTCATCGCTCTGTACGTCATCTTTGCATTGGACGTAAATGTGACAAAGATCATTTATGTAAGACATTGATAACCATCAGCAAGCTGCAGATTGTCTAAATTTAATTGTCGACTTGGGTTACTGCTCCAGGAAGGAAATTGTTTTAGTTAGTGTGCTGAGTGGAATTAGGAGTAGTTCTATGAAATTATAAAAGTTTCTGTAACGATACATCAAGCAAGCCTTGTCTTATGAATTTCTTTATAATACATTTTTGCCTGGAGTTTGGAGTCTGGCTGCCCCACAGGCATAATGAAGTTTGACAGAAGTCTTGCAGTGCAGTAGAATGAAGTCTGATATGTAAGAGGAATTACTGTAATAAGTTTGATAAGATTATTCATGATAAAATGAAAATAACATTGGTTGTATAACTGCTCTTTTCAAAAAATACATTTTTCACTTTCCCCTTAAAGTCTGTGATGCTTGGTTCCACTCTGCATTACGGGATGATTAGCATTGGGTGTGAATGTTAGGCCACTTCCCCAAGACATGAAATGGGTGCCTGTCAGCACAAGTTATTGCTGATGTGCTGGCATTTTGGAAATGGCGTGATATGTGCTCTCCGACTCCCCTCTGTCCACCCCTCCGTCTCTCGTTTCATGTCTCACTGCTTCGGGGGTTAATGAAATGCCCCTATTGAAGAGCTGGAATGAGGGATTGTTAAATTCATATGAGCTTTCAGCCCCCTCTCGCGCATTTTATCAACCTGTGCTTCGATGCATGAGCACCAACAACACATCACCGCTGACAAATGTATTGTAGCGGAGAGCTAATGATGATCCAAAGCTTTGCTCTAATCAGGTTGTCTAATCCACTTCTTACCCATTAAACCCCTCAATCAAACACAGTCAATATAAAGGGAAATTATTTAGCTTAGCAGGGTCAATGTCTTCCTCTCAAAAAAATACGGTTTAAATTGTCATGTTTTGTGCAGCCTGCTTTGAATCCTCTATCTTACAAACTGTTTACTGATGCTTCATTTATGCACAGTAGCCAATACAGCTGCAGTGCAGGCAAGAGAGCCAGATGGCTTTAGGGAAAATAAGTATCATTTTAAGAAATTAACATCATTTTAGCACACTCAACCTGTAGCAAACCCTTTTCCGATTTTTGGGGTCTTTCATGGCTTACAATTGTAGGGGCACAGACACACAAAGCTAAATGTGTGCACACTTGGTTCCATACTGTGGTCAGTGATGCATCACCTGACAGCTGACTGATGAAGCACTGACCTTTTACTCCTGGCCTTGTGGGCAATTCTCCGTCTTGTGAAACTGTGGTGGTCTGCATCCACTGACACTTGAGTGCTCCAATGAATTATGACCATTGGGGGGAATAATAAAAAGAAGCAGAGACTGTGAGCCTCACAGACGAGGGGGAGGAGAGCAGGATGCAGATAGCGGGAGAGAGAGGGATATGGATGCCCCAGAATCAAAGACTCCCTCATGATCCCTCTCTCCGATTCCGTCACACCTTCCATCTCATCCTCTTCTGTTCTCAATTACGTTCTTTGATCGCTTTTACAATGCAGTTGTTTGTGACGGGTTTATCTGTGGCTTATCCTCAGTACGTACACACAGCCCTGTGTGGTGGCTGAGTTTCACCCCAAGCTAGAAACATTAGTAAGGAAGTTTCCAAGCTGTGGAAGTTTAAAATATGAAACTGCAGAGCTGTAATGGGAGCAGGCAGCTCTCCCATCCGTATATGAAAGGCTGCTGCTATTGAGGCTGAATCAAACAGGCCGTTTGATCAGCAGAAAAGCTTTAAAGCTGAACTACATAGTGTCCCCCTGTAGCAGAAATGCTCCATACTATAGTTTCCGTCTCTGAGTGGGTGTGAAGTATTATTATAGTATTATAGTTTTTTTTTAGAATTGAAGTTGTTGTTTTTTTTGTTTATATGTCTCGTTGTTTGTGTGTGTGTGTGTTTGCATGCCACTTCTACAATCCGTTCAGCTGTGGGGCTATTTTACCTGCCAAACATTTTACAATTTAATTTCTGCATTTTATTTTTATTTTAAAAATGTATGTGTAGTGTACATGTTTACATTAAACTGACATTTAACTGTTACAGTACATGCAGCATATAGAATGTCATTGTCAGGGCAATTGTGTCTACTTGTAAATGCAGAGTGCAACTGTGTATCTGTATACTTGAAGAATGTGATGCCTGCGTTTTTGTGACTGGACACGTGTGTCTGTGTGTGCACATGTATGCATGTATGCGTAAAGATGATTAGTAAGGTCATTTGCGGGAAACAGCTTTAGCTTGGCGAGAAAGATGGAGCTCTTTCCCCTAATGGGATCAATGTTTCAATGCTTTCTGTCTGTGTAAGTTATGACGTGGCTAATGTTTAAAACATGCTCTGCAGATGCAGCATGACCCTCTTAAATAAATGACTGCATCGCCAGGAGAGGGAGTCGTCTTAGGATTAGCTTTGCTGTGGGTGAAATGCTCTGTAGACTCTGTGACTCATACTGGCTGATAAACAAGAAATCACATGTAACAGCAAATAGGCACGCACACACACAAAAGCACACACTTGAACAAACCCTTCACACAACATTGAAATGACATAAGGGTAATTGACTTAAGGCAGATCATTATCCAGCCACCACTACACATCTCATCCCACACATGGGTGCATGTAAATGAAAAAACAATGCGTCTGCATAGTATTTGTGTGGCAGAATGAGCACATCACCCCCAGCTTGATATCCCATAATTCTCTTCCAAATGCCTGAGGCGTTTTTACTGCCCCACCAGCAGCATCTTGCCGCTCTGTTAGTTAACAAGGCTAGCCAGCAGTGGAAGAATTGGTGCCCCTGCACGTAACCTGCAGTGCTGCTCTGCAGTGTCATAGCTCCATACGTTAAGATGTGCTCCTCTGAATACTGATGTTAAAGTCGAATTCGTAACTTTACAAGCCCTCCCGCTAATGTTAGGTTACGTTAAGCTACCTGTGCTTGTGATGGGATTGAAAGGGTCATAACTGGGTGATTTGTTAGGTTAAGCGATAAGGAATTCATGAGGACTGTGTAAAAGTCTGAGGTCAGATGAGGTGATACACAGCAGATGATGATAATATCTGACTTCTTACACCAGGTTTCAAATGCCACCTTAAATAAATCATGCAATATTTAATATCTGTGTCCACTAAAATCTCAAACCCCTTAAAATCACCTCTTAATCTCTGTGCTTCTTAAAAATCCTTTCATTTAGCAAGTACAGATGCTTTAGCGAAGCGTGAACTGTGACAAACTGCACAGCCTGTCAGGGTCAACTAAAGTGCAGGCATCCTCAAGATACCAAAACTGATTTTTTTTTCCTTTACGCACTATGCTGTGAACTGTGTCTCATGACAGTTGGTACATTAATTTGTACTCCAGCAGCAACTACCTTTAATAAGGCACTGTTCACTTATTAAAGGTCCAGTGTGTAGGATTTAGTGGCATCATGCGGTGTAGTTGCATCTCTTTGCAACTCCCTTGCTTCACCCTCCCCTTCAAAGCACGAAGGAGAAACTAGTGTTTGGTTTGTCCCTTCTGAGATCCTCCTAAATGTTAAACACTGGACCTCTGAAGCAGTTTATCCTTGATACCTCATCAATTATTTCAACCGTACCAGCATATTTTTTCAAGGGAAAAACTTCATAAAAACATAAAATATCACATTACTTACACATAGGAACCTGTGATGCAATACATTAAAGGCAAGTTGAGTGGCATGTGTGTAGGTAGTTGGGTCATCATCAATCATTCATATTGACATTTCCTTTGATCTGGTGTCCCCATGTGTGTACATGTGACTGTGTGTGCATTCATATGTGTGTGCCTACTTGAGTACAGTTTAAGGCTTGTGTGCTCTCATGTGGATGCATGTGCATTTGTATCTGTGTGCGTGTCCGACCTGGAGCGCGTGTAAGTCTAGACAGGTGCCGTGCTGCAGGTTTAATGACCTGAGGTTCGGCTGACTACCCTTTGCCAATCTGAATCCTTTCCCTTGTGCCCAAGAGAGTGTGACACAGTTTGAGTGCATGGCTGGTGACAGGTAGGGCCTTGTGACAAACTAATGCAGGAAAAGGAAGTCTGTTTATTTCTTCAGGCTGCAGCTCCACCTGAATGCTAAGTGACTGAGAATAGTTCCGGTACTGCACCAAGTATGCCTGAATAAACACACGCACTCACATGCACGGATACAAAGATACACGACACACATTAACACGCATGCATTCTATAAATAGTAGACATTCACATCAGTGGCCCATGACGTGTTGTACAGAGGCTTAGGTCTCTCAGGGAAGTATGTTGTGAAACACAAAACCATCTTCTTGCTTCAACCGCACCATCCAACCCCCACCCATAGCCTATTTGGCTCTAAATCAGCCATCTTTGTGGTAACTGGGACCTCAGGCGTGCCTCCAATGGTTCCCACAATGCACCAGCACAAATTACATTTCACTCACATGGCTGAGCCCACTCCTCTCCTCTTCTGTTCTTCTCTTTTCATTGCTTTACCTCTCTTTCTTTTCATTTCTCCTCCTTCCCCCTCCTACTGTCCAGTAGGGTCTGCCTCCCTGACATCAGTTTGTTTCTCT
Organism: Morone saxatilis; assembly: GCF_004916995.1. Taxonomy (NCBI): domain Eukaryota; kingdom Metazoa; phylum Chordata; class Actinopteri; family Moronidae; genus Morone; species Morone saxatilis. The sequence continues at coordinate 7,292,440 of NW_023340246.1, forward strand.
TTGACTAAGTCCTTTCCCACAATAACTGCTGATGTTTCTCCAGTCGCTGTGCTGTGAGTGGCTGTAGCTCCCTCCTAGATCAGCCCTGCGCTGGCTGCTTACAAGGAGATGAGTTCAGCTAATGGCTACAAGTAGTTTCAAAACAGTCTCAAATTGTATTGACGCTCAAGCGCTGTAATATATAAAATATGCATCTTACTGTCGTCTCATCTGTTCTCAGAAGCCTTTCATCTTCGGCAGTCTGCCAAAGCACCCCTCAAAGGGTACTTGGGCATAGGTTGTTTTAGCAAATTGAAAGTAGCTTCTTATGCTTTGATTGATGGGGTCGGTGGCATTCAGAATACCTAAGTGGACAGTGATGGATTCCCGTTCAAATCAGCACTTTGTGTTCAATTAATTGGTGGTCAAGCCCGGGATCGTGTAACTCTGACCTGCTGAGTGAGAGTCATCTGCAAATCACAGACCACATGCAAGTCATATCCTCCTCTGGAAATTATATGTTTTGAAGAAAGTAGCTCTCCATGCAGCCACATCAAACTGTGAATGGTTATGTGAGAGGCAAGCAGACAGACAAGGCTGTCAGAGCGGAGATGTACTGCCTCAGAAAAGTTCAGCGTGATAATAATGGGCGCCACTAAGCTGCACAATTTGATTGGGGGGTGTGAGGGACGTGTAGAGGACATTTATCAGCGTGACACAGGACACAATGCTCTTGGTTTGATTGGTTAAATTAGTGGGAGCTCATTTGCTTTCACTGCAAAATCCTTTACAGGGCTTTTTTGTTGTGTTAATTAAGCTGGAGCAACCATTTTGTATGCTACTTGCGTACTGGGCTGCAAAGGAGAGAAAAAGATCATTGTTATTCCTGTCTTGCACCTCAGAGGCATTGTAGTTTGTTTTTTTATATGATTTGCACCAAAGATGAGCAGTTTAAATGTATATTTGCTAAAATTAGTTTGGTTTAGATTTCCTCTGACAATTTCCTCCACTGAATACAAATCCTTCAGAGTTTTTTTCTGTGTGAACTGAGCTGTTGCCAGCACCCAATGTCTTGTTACAACAGACTTCTTACAGTCTCAGTTTACTTGCTGAATTGGATGATGAAGGTTGCAGGGAATTACAGTAAAGTTGTACTGAATCTGAAAATAGCATTTCTCAAGGTGGAGATAATTTCTTTTCATGAATTTGCAGTATTCGAGAATGTATTAAAAACCTTTCTGACAATATGCTTGTGCAATCTCCTCAGCTAAGTGAATCCACTGATGATTTTTAATTAAACATTTTGTCCTGTGATGTTATGTCTGCTGTGCATTGGCTGCTCTTCTTAGTACAATCTTTCACAACTAGGATGTTTTCCAAACTGAAACAAGCTGGAAAGCGAGGTTTGAAAAGTATTAAGCTCTCAGGATTTGGAGAGAGTCGTGAGGTCACCGAAAGTAAATAACACCATGAATCCCCTGCAGGTATTTTGTGTTCTTCTTTGCTTTGAAACTGTCTACATACTGTTGTACCAGTAAGTTCACCAGTGTCATCCTTCAGTCAGTCCCAGCCCATTTAATTAGTTGAAGATGTCTCTTATAATAGTGCGGCTGTTAGCTGCGTTTGTAGCCTGTAATATTGAATCTGCAAGTCACATTCGGATCTACTGGGGCTGTTGCATCTCAGCTCATTCACACACTGTGCCTCAGACAGCTGACCTCTCATTATTCAAACAAATCAGCCTTCAGAAAAGGTGCAAACAACAAAATGCTGGCAGGTCTTGTTTCAGTTCAGTGCATTCAGAAGGCGATTTATGTTGCAAAGCAACATCAAACCAAAAAACCATGACACAGAGCAGTACTGTCTCTCACTTCCTCAAAAAAAAAAAAACATACCATGTCTTTTTCCATGGCCTGTTTTATGTCATTTGCTTTTCCACTTTTCCACTGATGGAAGTTTAATTTGGGCTGGTGGCGTTTGGCTGAACTGTAGCCCACTGTTGTAAAGGTGTGGTGGTTTAAAATGTGTATGCAGCTGGGGTTAGAAGCTGGAATGACATCACTGGGACTGATTTGGGGAAGAAAGTGCACCTTACACCTTCACTTGATGACTTTCATTGGTTTGCCCAATTTGATCTTGGTGTTGACGCGCTTTTTTGTCTCGTTCGTGTTTCATTGTTCAGGAAGCCAAGCTGCGGGAGCTACTGGATGTCAGCACCTTGGCGGGGAAAATGGAGAACAGGATGCTGACAGTGGTGAGCGGCCCTGACATGGTCAACATCACCTATCTGAACTTCATGGCCTTCCAGGAGGAGACGGCTAAGGTAAAATTCTACAATATTCCAACAAAACAATCATAATGATAATTATCTTGTATAAAGAAACAATAAGCAGCCATTAAATGCAGTATGTACTGTATATTGCAGGTGTTTTGCTGCAGTGTGAAAACCACATTCCTCCAGCTTTTATAATTTCATTGTTTTAACTGAGGTATTCCATTGATGTCTTTGCAATCAGTGTTCATGAAACCTTTCCCTGAAAAGGCAAAAGGTTAAACGACAAAACAAAAAACATTAATTTGTTAATATGGCAAGAATTAAAGCTTGAAATAACAGTTGTTTCTAATGACACAAAGGTGAATTAAAATAATGAAAACATAACAATAATAAGTGTCAACTTTCTTCTTTTTTAATAGGGGTTAATTGAGATTGAAACAAGTTCCCATTTTTTCTCTGTTCAGTCAGGAGATTTTTGATGAAGGCAATAAATCTCTGTTGAGTTATGGTCAGGTTTGAGATTTCATGTCAAAATAAACTAAACCAACAACAGTGTGTTTTCTGAAATCAAATCCAGCATATCCACATGTATGAAATAATGTCTTAATTTATTCCTAATACGTGGCAGTAGTAGCAGACCACCACATTTCCACCCCCAGCAGTTATCCATGTCAAATTACTCAATGGTTTGCCCCTGACTCTGTGTGCCTGTGTTTAATCTACTGCAGGAATGGGCGGAAGAGCTGTTCAACCTGGCATCTAACCTCTTTGTACAGAACATGTCCAGAGAGGCCTGCCTTGAGAAAGCGTATGTCATCCACGCACACACACACACACAAACACAAGCAGTCACGCAAAAAAAGTCAACCCACAAACTCCAAGACAAAATGAAAATCAGGCAATAAACAAAAACTGTCTGTCATGACAAGCATCACATCAAGCATGTACGGTACTTTACATAAACAGAAACAGCAGGAAAAAGCAAATGAGGCATCTTCTGTGAAAGATAACTTAAATGCCTGACAACAGACAAGTGCTCCAATTCTAATTCAATACACAATGGGTGTTTACTTACAAATGCATGCAAAAACATATTTGTAACATGCACATAACTGCATAAAGTATGCAATAAAGAACACACGTAAGATATGCATACACCAAGGTGCATATGGGCCGTACATACAAACAGGAGGTAAGAATTTGCCTTTCACAGCTCCACAACGCAGCCTGAGGGTTTGAGTTTATAAAGGTCACTTCACCTCACATCGATGGAGAGTAAGGAGAGAAAAAACAGACGAAGAAGCGAGAATAAATAAAACAGCTGGAAATATGTACATGAACCTGACTCTGTGCATCTCAGTTATCTTATCTCAGTGCAAGGGTGCATACGTGGCAGCATGTACATGTGTGGGTGCGCATTCATATGGTGCTGTAGCCTATATATTTGTTGCATTGATGACATAATGTCAGACCTGTGTCAGCAGAC